>NW_024513432.1:854659-974403 GCF_017590135.1 Pyrgilauda ruficollis | reverse complement strand
GGGCTCCGAGGGGTGGGGGCAGACGGCCGGGGGGGCGGGGCCCCGTTCCTGCACAGGGGGCGGGGCCCAAGAGCGCGCGGCGAGGCGAAGTCTCGCGAGATGTCGCTGAGGGGGAGAAGAGGTGGCGGAGATTCCCCGCTCGAGGGGCTCCGGGGGGCTCCGGCTGTGTGGGCGGAGCGTTAATTAAATAATCACTAATTAGCGACCCAGCAACGGGCAGGAATCCCTCAGCCCCTGCCTGCTCTGCTCATCCCGTTCCATGCCCGATGCCAGGCCCCGGGACCCTCGAGGTTCCTCAGGAGGGGCCCCGGGTGGCGGCACCGGGCGGGCGCCCTTTGCCCGCTCCCGGCGGGGCCATAAAGCAGGGAGCAGCCGCCGCCTGCCCGGGCAGAGGCCGTGGGGCGGCCGATAAGGGGCCGTGGCCTTGTCCCCGCGCCACGCCTGGGCCACACGGAGCCTTAGTCAGCTCTGTCCCCTCCCTGTGCCCGGATCTCACTGCGGCTCATGAGGGGACGCGTGCTGGGGCTGTGCTGGTGCCCCTCACTGCAGGGGCTGAGGGTTTGGCACCGCGTGTGGGCCCGAGACAGCCGTGAGGGAACGGGTTGGGGTGGGTTTTAAACACATCCCTTTCCACCCCTGCCTTGCCAGGGACACCTCCCACTGCCCAGCCTGGCCTCGGGCACTGCCAGGGATCCAGGGGCAGCCCCAGCTGCCCTGGGATCTGGATTGTTCCCTGTGAGGCCTGCCCACCCTCACAGGGAACACTTCCTAATTCCCAATATCCCGTCCATCCCTGCCCTCTGTCCCTGGAAAGCCATTCCGTGTGTGCTGTCCCTCCATCCCTTCTCAGTGGTGTCTCTCCAGGGAGAACCAAGGCACCAAGGTGTTTTTGGATGAGCCATAAGTGGTAGAGCCCAAGCAAACACCCCCGGATATTGCCCTCAGCACGCATCCAATGTGATTAATGCCGAGACGTCTGAAAAAGGGAAACTGTCCCCAAAAGTGGGTGAAGGTTCATGGACAATTATAGCACCTGGACTTCGCCCGGCAGCCCCGGCCCCTCCTGCCCCGCTTGGCAGAGGAGCACAAAAACATTTGGCTAATGAGTTACGGGTCCAGCCCCGGGCTGGCCCTGCCATCTCACTCTGACGGCCCCAATCAGGGCTGGGGCATTTTGCAATCTAGGATATTATTTCTGTGCAGTTGGAGTTTAAACTTTGCCATTCGGTTCAGGGAATCACAAAGGAGGAGGAAGAGGAGGAAGGCGAAGGCCGGGCTTGTTGTCTCTGAGCTCCCTGTGCTCAGAGAGGGCTGAGAGGACAATCTATGGCATCTCCCTCAGGTATGTCCTGGCTGCCACTGCTCAGTGAGATCCCATGGGGCCACCAGGATTCTCTGAGAGGATTCAGGGTGAAGGACAGGGTGCAATAAAGCCCCTTGGCCCCAGACAAATGTCAAGTAATGACAACTCCAGCTGGCTTGGAGGACATTTGAGTCAGTTGGTGGGTGATGGGTTGGTTGGTTGGTCGGTCAATCAGGCAGAGAGTTGACTGGTCAGTCCATTGGTCAGTGGGCTGGTTGTTGGGGCAGTCCATCCATTGGTCATTTGGCCAACAGGTTGACCATTTGGTGTGTCTCTTGATCAGTTCATTCACTGACTGGTCAACCAGTTGGTCAGTGGGTCAGCTGGTCGGGTGGCTGGGATGTCCCTTGGCTGATTGGCCAGTTGGGCTAGTGGTCAGCTGGCCCAGTGGCCCTGAGTCCAGGGTCTCAAGCAGTGCCTGGGGTGGCAGTGAGGGACTGAGTCCCCTCCCTGGGGTGACCAGTGGCCGCAGTCCCCTCCCCTCCACTTGCCACCCAGAATGATTAACCAGCCCTTCCAGCACGGCCACCTCCAGGAGGGAACCCCCTGGCTGGGCAGCTCTGGGTGGAAAACTGGAGGATTTGGGAACTGCTGGGAGGAGGGGGGAGCACTGCCATGCCTGGAGCCCCCACATCCTGTCCCACACCTGTAGGGCTTTTCCAGGTGAATCCCAACATGCCCCTGCCCCCCCCCGAGCTGCCCCACGACTCGGGGTGTCCCAGGGCTGTGCAGCTCATGTGGGGGTGGCTCTGGGGGGTACCACGGGGCCTGGGCTGGGCAGTGACCCTGCCATCCCACAGCCATGGCCTCCAGCACGGGCAGCCTCGAGAGCCTGGAACTGCTGGATCTCCTCTTCGACCTCCAGGACGGGATCCTGCGCGAGGTGGAGCTGGGGACGCCGCCGGGAGCCTGGCCCCAGGACAGGGTGAGCCCCGGACCCCGCCCCGGCCCTGCTGGGTGACAGCCCTGGGATGTCACAGCCCGGGGCACGGGTGCTCCCGGTGACGGTGCCGTGTCCCCGCAGCGTGCCCCGGACAGCAAGGACTTCCTGAGCTCCGTCCTGGGCTCCGGGGACTCGGTGTCTGACTCGCCCAGCTGGTCCCCGGCCACCAGTGACAGCGGGGTGTTCGAGGACCCCCCCTCTGACCAGCACGACAGCCCCCCCCGGAGCTGTGACGGGGGTCCCCGAGAGGTCCTGTACCCCTACACCGACCCCTGCCGGGCCCAGCCCCTCCCGGCGGGGTCTGGGGTCCTGCAGCCCGAGGTCTCCATCGACCTGGGTGAGCCACACTGGGGAAGGACCAGGCTGGGGGCACTGGGGGCACTGGGGAGCTGAGAGCAGTGGGGGAGGGGGGGACTGTGAGGAAATTAAGGGAGCTGGGGGAAACTAGAAAGAACTGGGAGGTCTAGTGGGCTAGGGAGGAGATAGGGAGAGTGTGGAGAGATTGGGAACTGGAGTGAACTGGGCATACTGATGGTGGGGGGGACTAGGGCAGGACCAGAGGGACAGTCTGGGGGGACAGAGTCAGGGGCACTGGACTGGGCAGCAAGTCACCCTGGTTCTGGGGCCATGGCAGGGGGAGGGTCCTGCAGTGGGGACACTGGGGACAGTGGGGACATAGCTCTGTTGACAGCCCTGCTCTGCCCTCATCCAGACATGTGGCACCCTGGGTTCTTCCTGGAGGAGAGCCAGGACCTGCCTGCGGTCCCTCCGCCTGCATCCTGTGCCCTCACCGTCAAGGACCTGCTGCTGTCGGGCAGCTCTGACAATGTGAGTCCCTGTCCCTGTGTCCCCAACACTCCCTGTCCCCAGCCCTGTCCCTTCCTGGACCCTGAGCATCCCCCTATTCCTCATCCCCACACTTGTATCCCCACACTTGATCCCTTTCCCTTCCTGATCCTTGTCTGTGATCCTGGTCCCTTCCTGGGACCCTCACCAGGGTCCCTGGGGCCAGGTGGGGAGTGACCCCCACCCAAAGGTGTCACCATTCCATGTCCCCACAGCAGCCACAGGCTCCTGGCTCCCTGCTCCGGCCGAGCCAGGGCCACTTCCAGGAGCTGGTGCTGACGGAGGACGAGAAGAAGCTGCTGTTGAAGGAGGGGGTGACCCTGCCCACGCAGCTGCCCCTCACCAAGGTGGGTGCCAGGACACCTGGGAGGGGTGTGGAGTGGGGGTCCCAGCCCTGGTGGCCCTGACCCCCCATGTCTCCCCCAGTACGAGGAGCGGGTGCTGAAGAAGATCCGGAGGAAGATCCGGAACAAGCAGTCGGCTCAGGAGAGCCGCAAGAAGAAGAAGGAATACATCGATGGGCTGGAGAGCAGGTACAGAGCCCAGCCCCTCACCCTGGGCACTCTGCTCCTTGTCCCCTGTCCCCTGACCCCATGCTGCTCTCCCTGTCCCAGGATGTCGGCGTGCACGGCTCAGAACCAGGAGCTGCAGAGGAAAGTCCTGCACCTGGAGAAGCAGAACTCGTAGGTGTTCCTGGGGCAGGATGGGGACAAGGTGGGATGGGAAGTGTTGGCATGGAGGCTCATGGGCTCTCCCTCTTCCCAGATCCCTCCTGGAGCAGCTGAAGAAGCTCCAGGCCATGGTGGTTCAGTCGAGCAACAAGGCAGCACAGACAGGGACCTGCCTGGCGGTGCGTGGGGCCTCCAAAGCCTGGGAGCCGTGGAGATGGGCTGGGAGAGAGGGATGGATGGATGGATGATGGATGGATGGATGATGGATGGATGGAGGTGGGGATGGATGAAAGCAGGGATAGATGGAGGTGCACTGGTAGGACATGAACCAGAAGGGAGGGATGGAGGAACAGATGCACTCCTGGGTCTGCCACCAGCAGTGAGCCAGCTCCTGGTTCCTCTCCCTGCTGTGCTCAGTGATGTCCCCTCTGTCCCCAGGTCCTGCTGCTCTCCTTCACCCTCATTGTCTTCCCCTCCATCAGCCCCTTCGCCCCCAGCAAGGCTGAGGCAAATGGTGACTTCAGGCCTGTACGAGGTGAGGGCTGTGCTGGGCTGTGCTGAGCTGTGCTGGGCTGTGCCAGGGATGTGCTGAGCTTTGCTGGGCTGTGCCAGGCTGTGCCGGGCTGTGCTGGGCTGTGCCAGGCTGTGCCAGGCTGTGCCAGACCCTCAGGGCCCTGACCCTCCGTGGGGCTCAGTTTTCTCCAGGTCCCTGCACAACGCCGCCGCCTCCCGCGTGGTTCACACCCAGCCCCAGGCCGGGGAGGAGAAGCCCCCGGAGACCCCCCAGACCCTGCACGAGGCTTTCCAGGGCACATCCCCAGCACTCCCGGACAAAGGATCCCTCCAGAACGACACGCGGGCATCGGCCACCGAGGGGCTGAGCCATGAGGACAGGGACCACGCCAATGCTGTGCCAGGGGGTGGCTCCGTGCCACACCCGGGGCTGGCATCCCTGGCATGGTCCGAGCCTGGGCACAGCCGGCCCGCGGTGCTGGAGCCGGTGGAGGAGCTTTAGGCACAGCAGGGAGCACGGGGGTGCCATGGGGTGACAGCACCTCATCCCCTACAGGACACGCCCTCGGGGGGACCCCTCTGGGATCTGCCTCCGGATGCTGGACCTGCTTGGCTTTGCTTGGATTCTGTGAACTGGGAAGAGGAGACTGGCTCCCACTGGCCTTACTGGGAGGAAGGGGGCTGCTCCTGCCCCCCTGGCACAGTGGGAGTTGTGGAAAGGACCTGAGGTCACTCAGGATGGGGCTGAGGAAGCAGGAGGAGCCCTGGCCTGGTTGGCTGCTGATGGTGCAACTGGTTGGTTTTGCTCTTTTGTTTTGTTTTGGTTTTTGGTTTTAGAAATTTATTTTCATCTCTAAATATAAGATATTTTGGAAAAAATCCACCTGCTGTAGTTTAAGAGGGGGTGATCCAAAAGGTTTTAAGGAGCCCTGGGCCAGGGGGACCTCAAGCCCAGCTGCCATGAGGGGCCCAGAAGTGGGGGGCACACACGGCCATGCCCAACCTGGAGCTGGGGCCAGGGCACCCTCCCACAGCTCCCAGCCCCGAGTCCAACTGGATCCAGCCAGCACCAGTCTCCTTCTGTGACCAAGTGACGTGGAATTAGTCATGGAATGGTTTGGGTTGGAAGGGACCTCAAAGCTCATCCAGTGCCACCTCTGCCATGGGCAGGGACAACTTCCACTGTCCCATGGTGCTCCAAGTCCCATCCATCCTGGCCTTGGGCACTTCCAGGGATCCAAGGGCAGCCACAGCTTCTCTGGGAATTCCATTCCAGGGCCTCACCACCCTCACAGGGAAGAATTTCTCTATGCAAGACCCTCCTCAGGCCCGTGGGTGCAGCTGCTCCGCGAGCCACAATTCAAGTATGTTTAATACTGACATAAAAAAAGGGACAAATATTTAAGGGTATAAAAAAAAGTCGGTAGGAAAAGCAGCCCAGGTGAGACAGGGACAGTCCAGGTCAGGTGAGGAGAGGCTCCACCTTCATCTTCTTCACGGGCGTTGGCCCCGTGTCCGGGCTGGGGCGCTCCTGCTTGAGCCCGTCGCGGTGCTCCAGCGGCGCGTTCCCGGCGCGCGGCGCTCCGGTGCCGTTGTGCTGGCCCAGGGGCTCCTCCTTCAGCCGCCCCTGCAGCTGCTCGCCCTTGGCCAGCTCGGCGCTCTCCACCACCACCGGCCCCGTCCACTCGGGCACCTCCAGCCCCAGGTGCTTCATCAGCTTGGTCATCACCTCGTCGACGTAGCCGTGGATGCGCAGGTCGGCCTGGCGGTCCTGGACGGCGGGACACGGCTCAGGGGACAAACCGCCCAGGGACACAGTGATGTCCCCTGGGTGTCATTCCCAGTGGGACGTGAGCTGGCCCCAGGGCTCTGCTGGGGTGTGGGCTGAGCCACACCTGGGGATGGGGACACAGGGACAGAGCAGGGACAGAGTGTGACAGGCACAAGGGAGCTCTGGTGACATCACAGGAACCCCCAGCTCTGGGTATTAAAGACTTTGGACAACTGGGGCACCAACATCTGAGCAGGAACTGAGCATGCCCTCCACAGGCTCCATGTGTGTGGCCCTTCCATCAGGCTGTAAACCCCGAGAGGACACAGCAGGCTCCAGGCTGAGCTTTTACTCTGCTCCTAAGACTTGCTTGGATAAGGTTGGACAGGGCTTGGAGCAGCCTGGGATAGTGGAAGGTGTCCCTGCCCAGGGCAGAGGGAACAGGATGAGCTTTAAGGTTCCTTCCAACCCAGCCCTTTCCACGATTCTAATATTTATCTGCCATCTCTACGTGTTTAGCAGGAGTTGCAGGTTTAAACCCTCCAACCCAGGACTCCCAGCCTGTTTGCCTGCTAAGAGGCCACCTGGGAGGGGACAACGTGCAGGGACAAACATGGGATGGGCCTGGAAGAGGGGACAGGAGGGGGAAGGAGCAGTGCAGCGCTGTAGGACGCTCACTCACGTGTTTGGTTGCTTGGAGGTTGACAATGACCAATTTCCCTCCTCTCTTCTTGGTGATCAACGGGAGGTTCCCGCTGGGTTTGATCTGCAGAGAGGTCCCCAGTGTCACAGAGAGATCAGCTTTCCTGCAGGGAGGAGCAGAAATCCAGAATCAGAGCACGGATGGGTGGGAAGGGACTGTTCCCCTCCTGAGCAGTGTCAGTACCTGCAGGCTTCATCTGCCAGCGTCAGGTCACGGTCAGGCAGGGAATCTTCCCAGTCCAGAATAGTGTCTCGTAACTTCCCTCTGGAAAACACACACAGGGATCATGGTTTTCCCTGGAAAAGGTAGGAGAACAGGCAGCAAAGGGGACAATGACCAGAGCCTGTCCCACCCTCCCTGTCCCCACATTCTGAAGGGATGGAGAGCACCCAGAGAGATCTTCCTGCACCTTGGGCTGCTTCTCCCAAATCTGAGGGGCTGTTGGGTGATGATGTCCCCATCCCACCTGCAGGGATGCTTGGGCTGCTTCTCCCAAATCTGAGGGGCTGTTGGGTCACGTCCCCATCCCACAGCCCAGGAGGGATCCCTACCTGCAGGCCCGCAGCCCCCGGGCCTTGGTGACGCTGCAGAGGCGGCCCGTGGGCTTGAGCCCCATGCTGCCCACGACGGCGTCGCGCACGTACTGCCTGCAGGAGGGACACAGAGCTGCTCAGCCAGGGGCTGGAGGTGGGCACAGCCTGGGAGGGGGATCCCAGCTTCCCCTGGGAGGGGGATCCCAGCTTCCCCCCTGGGATGGGGATCCCAGCCCAGTTTCCCCTGGGATGGGGATCCCAGTCCAGTTTCCCCCTGGGATGGGGATCCCAGTCCAGTTTCCCCCGGGATGGGGATCCCAGTTTCCCCTGAGATGGGGATCCCAGCCCAGCCCCCCCAGGGCTCACGTACTTCCCGCATTTCACGCACTCTTCCACAAACATGTTCCCGTGGAGCTCGGCCAACTTGTCCCTGTGGGAGAAAGGCACAGGTGAGCTGGGGAAGGGTGGGGAGCCCTGGGGGAACCCTATACCTCCCCAGGAACCTCAAGGGCTTCCCTCATTCCAGCCCTGCCAGGTGATGGGTTCATCCCCCAACAGCGACTGGGGAAGGGACAGCA
This sequence comes from Pyrgilauda ruficollis, assembly GCF_017590135.1. Taxonomy (NCBI): domain Eukaryota; kingdom Metazoa; phylum Chordata; class Aves; order Passeriformes; family Passeridae; genus Pyrgilauda; species Pyrgilauda ruficollis. The sequence continues at coordinate 966,482 of NW_024513432.1, read as the reverse complement.
GATCCTGGCCTTTTAATTTTAATGTTTCCATCTGCAGCTCCTGATCCACTCAAATATCTGCTCCTGGGAACATCCAGATCTTTGCTTTTCCAGCACCCAACACTCTTATCTGCCCCTGTGCTGTTCCAGCCCTCTGACACCTGTTTTTCCTAAAATTCCCCTCAGGCTCAGAGCAGAAGCAGAGGAAAACACGGCCGTGCTCTCTGTATTTTCCTCAGAGCCCCACGCTGACTGGGAACTTCCTCCAGGCTGCGTGAGACAGGACTGACTTGATTCCCCCCAGTTTGGCCCCAGTTCAGCTTATTCAAGCACAGGCTTCATTTGGGAGGCAGAGCTGGGCTGAACTGAACAGGAGCCAGTGGCTCCAGGCTGTGGGAGCACCATGGAATTCTGTCATCATTCCCTACTGCTTTTCCCATGGTTGTTTAGATTAAACAGACAAACACGGGGCTGGGGGCAAGACCCAGGACTTGGGGCTTGTAATGACAGGAAATGCTCTGGAGGCAGCTCTGGCTGAAGGAGTTTGAGAGAGGCACCTTCTCCAAGGACACAGGGATGCTCCTCACTCACATCCTGACTCATGGAATCACAGAATGGGTTGGGTTGGAAAGGAGCTCAAAAGATCAACCCCCTGCCATGGGCAGGGACACTTCCCACTGTCCCAGGCTGCTCCAAGCCCCCTCCAGCCTGGCCCTGACTGTTCCCAGGGATCACAGAATATCCTGAGCTGGAAGGGATCCAAACCCTGGCCCTGCACAGACACCTGCACAGGGGAATGAGATGGGCTTTAAGGTCCCTCCCAACCCAAACCATTCTGGGATTCCACGATTCCATAATCTGTTTTTCCTGTGCACAAACAGCACCTGGAAGCATTTCTAGACAGCAACAACCAATTCATTTCATTCCATGACCCTCTGCATCAGAACCAGAACCTCTCCCCTCTAAATTCCAGCTGGTTTATCCCCTTCCAGCTTCCCCTCCTCGTATCACACAGGGCAGAGATTCCCTGGGAATGAAACCCTCTGTGTGGGGCTGGGAAAGTACCGTGGGAATCCTGAGCGCACGTGCAGGCCGTCCACGTTCTGGCTGACCAGGAATTTCAGGATTCCCACTCTCTGCAGCCCCAGCAGCGCCATGTGAGTCTTGGAGGGCCTGGCATTCTCGAAGGTGGTGTCGAATTTTGGGGAGAGCCCTTTCTCTTCCATAGTCCAGACACCATTGGGGCCCCTGGGGAGAGCAGGAAGGGAGAGCTCAAGCTCCAGGTGCCCCATCCATGGGAGCAGAGCTCAGGGATCAGCAGGAATCTGGGGGTTGATACAAACAATGCGGGGATTCTGTGGCAACAGCTGAGCTGGGCAAGAGGGAAAATGGTGTTTGCAGCTGGATCAGGATGGACAGCAGGGATGGGGCAGGTCTGGGTTAAATCGGAGCCTTCAGTGAAGGAAGATGGGCTGGGAGGAGGTGCCACCCTCCCATGGACTCACCTGAAGTCAGGGATGCCCGAGGCCGTGCTGATCCCTGCCCCCGTGTGGAACACCACATGGGAGGAGCTCCGGATCAGCTCTGCCAGCTCCTGCACCTTCCGCTCCAGCTCCTCCGGAGGGTCAAAAATCTGGGCAAACACAAAAACCAGCGTGGGATGGAGAGATGTGCGTTATATGGGGAAGGGATCCCTCCCTGTGAGGGTAGAGAGGCCCTGGAATGGATTTCCCAGAGCAGCTGCCCCTGGATCCCGGGAATGTCCAAGCCAGGCTGGACAGAGCTTGGAGCAGCCTGGAAGGTGTCCCTGCCATGACAGGGTTGGGACTGAATGATCTTTCAGGTCCCTTCAACCCAAACCATTCCGGGATTCCATGATTCTAGAGCCCCAGTAACCCACAATTCTTCCTTATCCATGAAGGATTTCGTGTTCCTTAACGACAGAAACATTTAATAGAAGAGACTGTGTTCTCTGGAGCATCTCCGTGCAGGGACAGGGCTGGGAACACCCAACACCAACAGGGATTTTGCTGCTCTGACAGGCAGCTGGCCCAGGCTGGGCTCCAGAGCCACCCGGGGCCACCCCACGTGTGCTCAGCCCCAGCTGTCACCAGCAGTGCCACCAGCTCTGGGCACAGGGCAGGGCTGAGGGACAGCGAGGGACATGGGAGCCATGGAGGTGGGGACACCAGACACCGGTTTGGGCAGTAGATTCAATTCCCGAGGTACTTCTCCAGCCCCATCTCCTGGGGACAGGGACGAGGACAGGACCCTGTCCCCTCGCCATCCCCTTGGCCAAGTTCAGGCTCCTGAATGTCCCTGTGGATCCCCCCAAAGCCTGTTTTAAGCTTCCCAAGAACTGCTGGGGCTCAGGGGGGACACGGACGGAGCCATGGGGGGCACTGGGGGGAGAAGGAGGGACTGGGGCAGGGAGGCCATGAAGGGGACATGGAGGGGCTCCGAGGAGGGAGCTGGGGGCGGCCTGGGGGGGCATGAGGGGGACGAGGGAGCCATGGGGTGTCTGGGGACAGGCACCCACGGAAGAGGGACAGGGAGGGAGCCGCGGGACGTGCTGGGGACACACAAAGGGCCCGGTGCCTCCCCGGTGTGGGGCCGAGGCCGCGGTTGCCATGGGAACGCGCCGGGCCGCGGCAGGGCCCGCGGGAGGCCCGGGCGGGCGGGGGGCGCCGCGGGCGGGCGGAGGCTCCCCCGGGCGGGCGGGGATTCACCCGGCGGTGCCGCGCTCACCTCGGGGAGGCCGCACTTGCCCTTGTCCGAGTACGGGGACAGCCCGGCCGCGTAATTCACCGCCATCGGCGCGGCCGCGGCGCGGCCGGAAGAGCCGGGCGGGGCCGGGGCCGCGGGACACGCCCCGGGGCCGCCGCCGCCATCTTGGAGCCGGGCAAGGCGGGGCTGCCCTCAGCTGGGCCCGACAGCGCCGAGGTCCCTCCCGGAGCCTGAACGTGTCCCGATAGTGCCCGATAGTGCCCCGATAGTGCCGGGACACTGCCGGGACACTGCCGAGACACTGCCGAGACACTGCCCAGACACTGCCCCGACACTGCCCCGACACTGCCGAGACACTGCCCGGCACTGCCCGGAGCCTGAACGTGTCCCGATAGTGCCCCGATAGTGCCCGATACTGCCGGGACACTGCCCCGGCACTGCCCGGAGAGTGAGAGTATCCTGAGACTGCCCAATACTGCCCCGGCAGTGCCCCGAGCCTGAGAGTATCCCCATACAGCCCGGATACCGCCCCGACACCTCCCTGGCACTGCCCCGACACTGCCCCGACACTGCCCGGAGCCTGAGAGTGTCCCGACACTGCCCCGACACTGCCGAGACACTGCCCCGGCACTGCCCGGAGCCTGAACGTGTCCCGATAGTGTCCCGATACTGCCCCGACACTGCTGAGACACTGCCCCGACACTGCCCCACCTGCACTGACCCTCCAGCCCGGGGGAGAATAGGGATGGGCAGGCGGTGCCAGCAAGGACAAGGGGTGCCAGGGAGAGCAGGGGGTGCTGGCAAAACCAGGGGGTGCCAAGGAAGGAAGGAAGGAGGGACAGGGGGTGCTGGCAAGGACAGGGGTGCCAGGGCAGAGCGGTGGCTACCAGGGAAGGACAGGGCGTGCTGACAAAGGCAGGGGAGGCCAGGGAGGGACGGGGGTGCCAGGGAGGAGCAGGGGATGCTGACACGAGCAGGAGGTGCTGGCAGAGCCAGGGGCTGCCAGGGCGGGGAAGGAGGTGTCAGGCCAGGACAAGAGGTGCCACCAAGGGCGGGGGGTGTTTGCGATGGGCAAGGGGTGCCAACCATCAGGGCCCAGCGCTCCCCAGGCACCCCCAGCACCCCCGGGCCGTGTCCCCCTGTCCCCAAACACAGCCCGGGCCGGCCCCCCCGGCTGCCCGGGGCTGTAACCGCAGCCGCGGCCGTAACACAATCCCCGGCTCCGGTTCCCGGCTGCGGGCGCTGCGCTGGGAAGGGCAGGACGGGCTGGGAGCAGCGGGATCGGGGACGCTGAGCTGTCCCCAGGCAGGGACAGACCCTCCTGGAGCGTGGCCATCCCCCCCGAGCAGCTGCCGCAGGGCTGAGGCTGAGCCACCATGAAGAGCCTGAAGGCCAAGTTCAGGAAGGCAGATGTGAGTGCCATCCCTGGGGACACGGGGACACGGTGACCTGCCCCAGCATGTCCGTGGGGACACGGGGATCTGCTCCAGGATGTCCGTGGGGACACGGGGATCTGCTCCAGGATGTCCATGGGGACACGGGGACCTGCCATGGGATGTTCACTGGGACGTGAGGACCTGGGGATTTCGCCCAGGATGCTCTCAGTGTCACAGGGACACGGGGACCTGCTCTGGGACACGGGGTGGTCGCTCACAACGGGGACAGCAGCCCCACGGAGGCTGGCAGTGCCACCCTGGCTGGTGGGATCGAGCCCCCAGTGCACCCCCAGTGCTCCCAGAGCCATTGCTGGGAGCAGGGCAGGGCAAAGGACAGGGAAGCGGGTGCCAGGTCCCCTCCCTGTCCCCTTCCTGGGGACAAGTGCCGCTTTGCCAGCTGCCACAGCTCGTGGAACCAGCCTGTCGATGCTCCTCAATTATTCAGCAGCAGCCTGGCACGGGGCCGCAGAGGGCAGAGGGGGACAGCGCTGTCCCCAGTGCACAGAGGGACACAGCTGGGGACATGGGGACACAGCTTGAGGCCCCTCATCTGGAGTCTGGGGCACCATCCTGCTCAGGGTGCTCCGTGCCTCAGTTTCCCCACACTGCCCTGGGCATGTCCCTGAGAGGCTCCCGATGTCCTGCTGCCACCGGGACTGCCAGGACAGCGCCTGGGGACCCTCTGTGTTTCGGGGTTCCTCCCTGAGGGGTGTTTGGGGGCCCCAGGGCAGGGTGAGGGGTCCCAGTCCCCCTCCTCGGGGGCCAGGAGGATGCTCAGCCCTGGTTTGGGGGAGCTTTTGAGCACGAGGTGCGACAGCTGCCCCCCCGTAACCTCTCTGCTTTAACTGGGACCAGTCTGGGTGCCGGTCCCTGCCTGGGAGCTGCTCCCCGCTCCGTGGCGGGATGCAGGGATGCAGGGATGCGCTGAGGAGGGAGGGAAGGAGGGAGGGCCGGGGGTGGAGGAGGCGGGTCCGGCTCCCACTGCCGCAGCCCCGGCCCCCGCCCGGGCGGCGATGCCGGAGCGCTTCGGGCTCGGGGGTGCCCGTGCTGGCCGGGGCGGGGGGCGAGGGGCGCATGGCGTCCTCCCGCCGCCTCCTGCTCAGCACCATGAAGCAGATCTGCCTTTGTGCCGCCGCCTCCTTCGCGGTACGTCCCGCTCCCCTCGCGGCTCCCCTCCGGTCGCGTCCTGCGGGCTGAGCCGCGTCCCCCCCGCCCCACCTGCACCCCCCATCCCCATCCCCATCCCGGGGCTCCCCCGTGTCCTCCCCGTCCTGCTTTGTCCTTGCCTGGCCAGGGAGTGGGGGGAGCGGGCACCACCCTCCCAGTTTGTCCAGGTACCCTGGGAGACCGGTTTGTTCCCTGTCCCTGGTCCCACGGGGCTGGAGGGGCTCGGGGGGCACCGGCGGGCACGGGCGGGTTTGGGACAGGTGCCAGCGGCTCCCGAAAGGTGACATCCATTTCCTGCCGCCGCGAGCGCAGCCAGCGCCGCTTTGTCGTCACGGGCTGCGGGGTGAACCCAGGACTTGCAGTCCCTGTCCTGGTCCTGTCCCGCTGCGGGTCGCTCCTTCGGGACAGGGATGTGCGGGAGCGCCGGGAGAGCAAATCCCAAGCAGCCGCGGTCCTGTTTTTGGGGGGGACAGCGCTGTGCCCCGTTATCCCGGGAGGCTGGAGCATCCCCAGGGATCTGCTCGCGCTGCCAGCTGTGCTCGCCCTGCTTTGATCCCTCCCTCCTCCGGGAGCAAAGCAGGGCTGGGAATGGGATCAGCGGGGAGAATGGGCAGGGTTGGGGCTCCCATGGGTGCTGGATGGGTTTAGTTGTGGGATTTCAGGGTGGCAGGGGCAAACCCCGGGGCAGTTGGGCTCACTCCCAAATCCCAGCCTGGCACATCTAAACGGGGCTGTGTGTAAATCCCCTGCTCTGTGAGCTGCAAACTGGGGGGGCTGGAGGGGATTTTCATCCCAGTCCCTGCTGAACTCTCCATACCAAGGGTGAGCTCCAGGAGAGGGGCACAGACACGGCCACCCCCAGGGACAGGGCTGGGGACAAGGACAGCCAGCCCAGCCCAGCCCTGCCCGCCCTGGGGACAGCACTGTCACAGCTGACGCTGTCACAACCTCCTCTGGGCTCTGTTGCAGAGCCAGGATTGGACCAAGAACGACGAGAAGCTGCTGCAGGCCGTGGACTACAATGATGCCGGGCGGGTCACGTCGCTCCTGCTCCGCAAGGGCCTGGTGCCCACCAAGCTGGACTCGGAGGGCAAATCCGCGTGAGTGCCAGGCCCTGCGCTGGGGACACGGCTGGGGACAGGGGACACGAGTCCCACAGCCCCTGGTCTCGCTGCAGGTTCCATCTGGCTGCCACGCGGGGCAACGTGGACTGCCTGGAAGCAATGCTGGCCCACGGCGTGGATGCCATGACCAAGGACAGCTCGGGTGAGGCCATGGCCACCACGTGGCCCTGCCTAATGCCATGGGTCACACAGGGCCACTGGTCGTCCCCAGGTGTTGAGGCTCAGGGGACAGAGGTGGTGGCCACACCTGGGGGCTGTAAATTGTCCCAGTTTCCTAAGGAGCTCAAGCAGTGCCTGATGAGCTCCTGGGGTTGTCCCCTTCCTGTTCAGTGCCATTCCAGAAGATCCTGCTTTGTTCCTGTCTCTCTGTCCCCAAGCTGTCCCCTCTGGCACAGCCCTGCTGGCCGTGCTCTGACCTGTTTGTCCCTTCCCAGGTTACACTGCCCTACACTTGGCCTCCAAGCACGGCCACCCTCAGTGTGTCAGCAAACTGCTGCAGGTACAGGGAGAGGGAGGAGGGACAGAGGGAGGGAGGGAGGTGCTGTGCCAGCGGAGTGTCCTCCCTGTCCTTGAACCCCCTTCCCTCACCAGTGCCTTGGCATGGTGGCTCCCAGCTCTGTGTGCTGCTGCCTGGCACCAGGGAGCCACAGGGGTCAGTCCCTTGTCCTTCACCACAGCGTGGAGCCAGAGGGGGTTTGTCTGTCTGTCCCCTCCTTCACCACACCACGGACTCTGTCAGTCCCCTGTCCTTCACCGTGCCACAGAGCCACTCGAGCAGTCTGTCCCTCTGTCCCCCTCCTCCCGTGACCCAGGCTCTCCCCCCAGGCCTCCTGTCCCGTGGACGTGGCCGATGGCAGTGGCCGGACCGCGCTGCACCTGGCGGGTGAGTAGGGACAGTGCCAGCCCTGTCCTGCTCCTGTCCCCGTGGGGGCAGTGCTCAGCCTCTGTCCTTGTCCGCAGCTGCCAGCGGCTGCATCTCCTGCTCCGAGATCCTCTGTGACTTCAAGGCTCCCTTGAACAGCAAGGACAAGGTGGGGTCCATCTGCTCCTGGTCCTGCTGTGCCAGGCTGGGGCTGTCTGAAAACTCAGCACAGCTTGGGGTGGGACGTGGAAATTGGGGTGGCACGTGGAAACTGGGGTGTGACGTGGAGATTGGGGTGGGATGTGGAAATTGGGGTGGGATGTGGAAATTGGGGTGATATCAGGAGCAGGCTGCCCCGTGGGGGATCTGAGCCTCCTCTGCTCACCCTCCTGCCTGCCGTGCCCAGGATGGCTCCACGCCGCTGATCCTGGCAGCCAAGATGAGCCACTCGGAGCTGTGCCGGTACCTGCTGCACCGCGGGGCCGCCGTGAACTGCCGGGACCTGCAGGGCAGGTGGGGCCGCAGGCTGGGGGCCGGCAGCGGCCGCAGGGATTGTCCCCTCACCCGCGCTCTCCCCGTGCCCAGGACAGCCCTGATGCTGGCCTGCGAGAGCGGCAGCGTGGACACCGTGGAGGTGCTGGTCAGCGCCGGTGCCCGCGTGGCCGTGGTGGACGCCACCGGCCACGACGCCGCTCACTACGGGCTGGCCACGGGCAACGCTCTCATCCAGCACCTGCTGCAGGAGGCGGCCCAGCGCCGCTCCTGGGCCAGCGGTGAGGCTGAGGGGCACCCCGGGCTCCCTGTCACCGTCACTGGGGGGCTGTCACCGGCCGGGCAGGGCTGGCAGAGGCTGCGGGGATGTGTCGCCTTTTTCTGGGTGTTTGGGGATGCCTTTGCTTTTGCTGTCGGAAACCGAGGTGACTCTGCTCTGAGCTCTGAGCCCTTAAATCTCCTCAATTTCTCTTCCCTCCCGCTCTGCCCCACAGAAGAGGAGTCAACTGAGCAGGCGTCGCAGGTGAGGGGCTGGTGCCTGTCCCTGGAGGGTCCCCTGGCTCAGGAAGGAGGGAGGGCACTGTGGGTGTGACGTCCCCTCTGCCCTGGGGTGCCTGCAGACGTCTTCGCCCAGCCAGTCATCTGTCAGGGAGAAGAGCAGCACCCCGAGGAAGAGGAAGGCCCCTCTGCCTCCCATGGGCACCCCCAGCCAGGTGAGAAATGGGTCCCCAGGTCCTCACCTGGCCTGGCAGGTGCAGAGCAGCCCAAAACACCTTGATGAGGGGTTCCCTCATTGGGGGGTCAGTGCCAAAAAGCCCCCTTGGGAACACAGTGGGATTTTTGGGGTGTCCAGGAGCTGGACTCAATGCTTTCCGAGCAGCCCAAAACACCTTGATGAGGGGTTCCCTCATTGGGGGGTCAGTGCCAAAAAGCCCCCTTGGGAACACAGTGGGATTTTTGGGGTGTCCAGGAGTTGGACTCAATGCTTTCTGTGATTCCCTGCAGGAGGACCGGGATGCCTACGAGGAGATCGTGCGGCTGCGGCAGGAGAGGGCCCAGTTCCTGCAGAAGATCCGGGGCTTGGAGCAGCAGGAGAAGCAGAGACGGGAGGTACCGGCTGCAGGGTCCTGGGGACATGACACCGTGTCCCCGGGGAGCAGAGGGGACTGGGGAGATGGGGACAGCACTCACCCCTCCCTGTTCTCTCCCTGGGTCCTGCCAGCGGGCAGAGCTGGATGAGGCCTCCCTGCGCTCCATGGAGAAACGGGTGAGGCCAGGGAAGAGCCTGGAGGTGACCTCAGCTCTGCAAGGGGTCCTGGTGCTGGGAATGCCACCAGGACTCTGCCAGGAGCCAAAGGGACACTATTTCCATGTCCTGCCCTGCAGATCCAGGAGCTGGAGGAGCGGCTGGTGGCACGGGATGGGGAGAAGGAGAAGCTGGGCAAGGAGGTGGAGGCTCTGCGGAGCCGCCTATCCTCGATGGAGGTGGGTGTGGGCAGGGCACAGCTGGCAGTGCCCAGGGCTGGGGACAGGGGGGTCACCTCCACCCTGCACCCCCAGAATGAGAAGGAGAACACGAGCTATGACATAGAGACGCTGCAGGATGAGGAGGGAGACCCACTTGAGTTCCCAGGTAGGTCTTGCCAGCCTCCCAGTGACACCTTGGGGAGGTGGCACTGGCAGTGGGGGCACAGGTGGGCACAGCCCCAGGTCCTGTGCCCTGCAGGAGCGGAGATGCTGCTATCCAAGAAGACGCTGAGCCCCTCGGCCGAGGAGCTGCTGGCCACACTCCAGGGGCAGGTGCAGTCCCTGACCGTGCAGAACAAGGAGCTGAGGGAGAAAATCCAGGCACGTCCCCCTCTGTCCGTCCGTCTGTCCCTCTGTTCCTTGTCCCCTGGCTCATGGTGGCCTCACGGTCTTTCGGCAGGTGCTGGAGAACTACGAGCGGGACGAGAGCAGCCCCCCTGCCCAGGGGGACGTGGTGCCCGTCAGTCTGTACCAGGCCCTGCAGCGGGAGCTGGAGCGGCTGCGGGCGCAGGGCAGGGAGGCCACGGCGCGGGCCGGAGGGGACGGGCAGCGCGCGGCCTCGGAGCCCATCCCGGAGGGAACCGCGGGGCCACGTCCCGCCGAGGAGCCGGCCTGGGCCTGGGGCGAGTGCAAGGCGGCACTGGGCGAGCTGGGGGTGCAGACATCCTCCTCCTCCTCACCCTCCGGCGAGCGGGAGCCGGGCGCGGAGCTGGCGGAGGCGCGGGCGGCCCTGAAGCGGGCACAGACCGAGCTGGAGGAGCGGGAGCGGCGGCTGAAGGAGCTGCAGGCCCGGCTGGAGGCTGCGGAGGCCGCGGCCTCGCCGGGAGCCTCTGTGGAGGAGGCGTCGCGGGAGAAGGAAGCGCTGCTGGAGCGCTGCGGGCGCGCCGAGGCCGAGGCCGAGGCGCTGCGGCGGGAGCTGGAGGCGAGGCCGCGGGACGCGCCGAGAGCTCCGGAGCCGGCACGGCAGCAGGCGGAGGCCTCACCCTCGGCCGTGCCGCGGGCGCAGCACGAGGCGGCCGAGGCCGGGCTGCGGGCGGAGGCGGCGGCGCTGGCGCAGCGGCTGCAGGAGCTGGAGCGGCGGCACGAGAAGACGTGCGAGGAGGTGTTCCGCGTGCAGCGGCAGGCGCTGTTCATGAAGAGCGAGCGGCAGGCGGCCGAGGACAGGCTGGGCGCCGCGCAGAAGCAGCTGGAGCAGGCCCAGGATGAGGCGCGGCGGCTGCGGGAGCTCCACGGCCACGCCGAGGACGCGGCACGGCTGGTCAGGGACAGGGACAGGAAGGTAGGGGATGGGAAATCATGAGGGGCTACTTGGAGGGGAATGGTGGCCACACGTGTAGAGTCACAGAATTTGGGTTGGAAGGGACCTTAAAGCTCATCCAGTGCCACCCCCTGCCGTGGGCAAGGACACCTGCCACCATCCCAGGCTGCTCCAAGCCCCGTCCAGCCTGGCCTCGGACACTGCCAGGGATCCAGGAGCAGCCACAGCTGCTCTGGGTAACCTGTAACTCCTGTGCCCTGTGCAGATCACGGAGCTCTCCAAGGAGGTTTTCAGGCTGAAGGAAGCCCTGAACGCTCTCCCCGAGTCGGGGGGGCCCCCGCAATCCCCACCCAACACGGCCGCGCTCCAGGCGCGGATCCGGGCGCTGGAGGAGAAGCTGGAGGTGGGTCACCTGGTGGGTTTGGGGCTCCCCCGAGCCCCCAGCCCTGTGGGCAAACCCCCTCCCTGTGCTGCAGGAGACAGAGACGAGGCACAGCAAGGTGGTGACGCTCTACCGGAGCCACCTGCTCTATGCTGTGCAGGTGAGCTGGGGACAGGGTTGGGGACAGCTGGGGACACTGGGGTGGGGACTGGGCCATCCACAGGAGGCAATGGAGGGGCTGAGCCAGGTGCCAGCCCAGGGACACGCACAGAGCCTCCCTGATGTCCCCACCAATGTCCCCTCCACCCCAGGGCCACATGGACGAGGACGTGCAGAGACTCCTGTGCCAGATCCTGAGGATGCAGCGGCTGCAGGAGCAGGGCAGATGAGCCCCTGCCAGCACGGGTGGCACAGGGACGGGGGGACAGGTCTGTCACAGCACCCTGTGTGTCCCTTTGCTTGTCCGGGCACCCAGCCCACCCCCAGCACAGCAGCAATAAAGTTATTTATAGTCACACTAATGGGGTGGCTCCTCTCTGGGGGCACCGGGGTGACCACGGGGGGCTGTGGGGACCTGGTGACAGCAGGGGATTGGTGCCACCATCTCCAACCCTGCCGTCCCTTGAGGGGAAAGCTGACCGTGAAGGAAGGGAGTGGTGGCCGGGGAGAGGTGGGAACTCTTGGCCAGGGCTGGAATCCCTTCCCCAGGGGCGCGGGGAGTGGGTGGCAGCACGCTGGGAAGCGGCTCCGTCCCCACGGGAACGGCACTTCCTGCGAGGAAATGGGCTGGGAAGCGCCGGGATCCGGTGGGGACACTGCGGTCCCAGCTGGCCCTGCTGCGGTGAGCGTTTGGGGGCACTGGGATCCCCACGGGCAGTGCAGGGGGTGTCGGAGGTCTGGGGTGAGCCCACAGCGTCGGGTTTGGGGCACCCCCAAATCCAGGGAAAGCAGAGCGTGTCCCCTTTGAGGGTGAGCCAGCCCAGGGCTGTGGTGGGAGGTGACAAGGGCAGGACCTGTCCCTGTAGTGCTGGGCTTGGGGAAAGCAGGGAGCTCAGCTCAGCCCCCAGGCCGGGCTTTGGGGGTCTCTGTGAGGGACAGTCCTGCCCTGGATGGAGGTGGGGACCCACCCGAGGGATACAAACCCCTGACTCCAGGTGTGGGACTGCAGGGGTGGCTGCATGTCCCCCTGGGAATCTGTAGGAACAGCGGGAATTTTTCACCCCCTCTTTCCTGGTTGTAGGGTCTGACCCCTTTGGAACCCATCCCTCTGCAGGGTGTGTGACAGGGCCGGAGGGGAAACTGAGGCCCAGCAGTGTGGGGTGGCTCCAGGGTGATGTCCCTGGCCCCCTGGGGACATGTGGTGTCTGTGCTGTCCCCGGTGCTGGGGTCTGACCCTCCTGCCTGTCCCCACAGGTGCCTGGGCAGCCCTGCTGAGTCTCCTGGCATGAGGTGGCTTTGGGTCGTGGCTTTGGTGGCACCTGCCTGCACTGTCCCCTACAACGGCACGGCAGGGAGCACTGGGGATGGGGACAATGGGGACAGAGGTATGGGGGACTGAGGGGACTGGGATGGAGACTGGAGGGATCTGGGGATCCTGGATACAGCAGGACTGGGCAGACTGGGAGCACTGGGTTGGAGATGGAGGGAGCAGGGATGGAGGGGATTGGGGACGGTGAGGGGACAGGGGACACTGACAGGGTCTCTAGGCACAGAAGTGTGGGGACACTGAGGGACAGTGGGAGGGACTGGGGACATTGGGGTGCAGAAGATGGGTATGGAGGATGCCTGGGGGTCTGGGGACATGGGGGGACCAGGGGCAGAGGTGGGGGTCTGGGGACACTGGGAATGGCATTGGGTGGCCCAGGAAGGCCAAGACCCTTCCTGATGCAGTGTCCCTGCCCCTACCGTGTCCCCATGTGTCCCCCAGACCCCTGCACCCCTCAGCACGGCTCCCTGGGCACTGAGGTGCTGCTGCTGTGCCCGGGGGGTGAGGCCGAGTGGCGCCGGGGGGACACTGTCCTGGGCACGTCCCCGGCCCCGGGGCTGGCCCTGCCCAATGCCAGCCTGGCCCACGAGGGACACTACAGCTGCCACCACCCTGTCACCGGCGAGACCTGGGCCACCATCTGCCTGCAGCTGGGCTGTGAGTGCCCCCAGCCCTGCTGTGACCCCGCTGCTGGCGGGGGGTCCCTGGGGGTGCTGGCAGTGGGGTGACCCCTGTCCCCTGCCCCAGACCCGCCCCCGCCACCGGCCATCGAGTGCTGGGCCACCAGCTACCCCCAGGCTGTGAACTGCTCCTGGGGGCTGAGCCCCGAGCCCCTCCTGGACACCGACTTCGTGGCTACCTACAGGTCAGTGGGGGTCCCCAAAGCCTCTCCCCGTGTCACCCAGCCCTTGGCAGCTGTCCCTGTGTCCCCAGGCACGGCACAGACACAGGTGAGTGCACCCCCACGGGCCCGCGGAGCTGCTCCTTCGGGGACCTGCAGGTGTTTTCCCTCACTCCCTACGAGCTCAACGTGACAGCCCGGAACCCCCTGGGAGCTGCCTCCGGAGCTCTGCCCTTCCTCCTGGAGAACATCAGTGAGTGCTGCGGCATGGGGACGCCGGGGTCCCCCGCAGGACCCTCCTGTCTCACCCTTTGGGGCTCTCCCCTGCTTGGGATCATCAGTGCAACGATTTGCTGGGGCTCAGACTGTCCCTGCACAGCTCACAGGGGACATGAAGGCCCTGTCCCCAACAATCCCATGCTGGATCCCACAGCCAGGACATCCCCCCCTTTCATCTGAAAATGAAGGAAAGTGACTTTTTCCACGCAGTGGTGGGACAAGAGGGTTGGTTTTAATCTAAAGGAGGATTTAGATGGGATATTGGAAAAAATTCTCGGCTGTGAGGGTGGTGAGGCCGTGGAATGGAATTCCCAGAGAAGCTGTGGCTGCCCCTGTGTCCCTGGGACTGTCCAAGGCCAGGCTGGATGGGGGCTTGGAGCAACCTGGGATAGTGGAAGGTGTCCCTGGTGGGATGAGATGATCCTCAATGTCCCTTCCCACCCAAACCATCCTGGAATTCTCTCATTCCTTGTCTCCCCAGTAAAGCCGGACCCCCCCGAGGCCCTGCGGGTCTCCTCCATCCCTGGGGAGCCCCAGAAGCTGCTGCTGGAGTGGAGCCCTCCATCATCCTGGCCATTCCCGGAGTATTTCCTGCTCCACTACCGCATCCGCTACTCCCGGGACAACGACTCCGTCCCCACCACGGTACTGCCACCCCGCTGGGTAAACTGAGGCACAGCTGTGGCTGTGCCCGGCGTGTCCCTGACCCCGCTGTCCCCAGGTGGGGCCGTACGAGCTGACATCCCACACCCTGACGGACCTGGAGCCCGGCAGCCTCCACCACATCCAGGTGGCCGCCAAGGACATCACGGATTCCGGGGAATTCAGCGCCTGGAGCCCGCCGGTCTCGGGGACACCCTGGGTGGGGCTGTGACAGCCAGGCAGGGCCGCTGTCCCCATCCCAGGCCTGCTCCCGTCCCTTATCGCACCCCAGCAGCGCGGAACCACCAGCGCTGCCAGGAAAGGGCAATAAAAGGGTTTGAGCTCCGTCCCTGTTCTAACTGGGGTGTTGGTGATGGCTGAGCTGCCCCTGGGTCGGTCCCTTCACTGCCCTCAGGGCCAGTCCCTTTGTTGTTCCAGAACAATTCCTTTGTTTTCCTGCGTTTGACCCTTTTTTGCCCTCGGGGTCGCTCCCTTTCCCGCCCCAGGGCCGTCCCTTCGCTCCCGGCCCTCAGCGCCCACCGGGGCGGGGCTGTCACGGACACGGCGGGCGTGAGGGGTGGGCGGCCATGTCGGACGTGGGCTGAGGGGGGAGCGCCGTGATTAACGAGGGGCGCCCGCTCTCTGCACGGCGTTCCCCGGGCTGAGGCAGCCGCGGACCGGAACTCCGAGGCTCACAGGCCTCACACCGGAGCCCCGGAGGGTTCCAGACCTCACACCGGAGTCCTGTGGCCATTACAGCCCCCCCCCCGCAGTGCCCCCTGATGGTCTGGCCCGTCGCTGCCTTCCCGCGCACCGCCCGGGGAGGGGAGAGCCGTGCGCGTGCGCAGCGGGGCTCGCGGGCGGTGGCGCCCCCGCCTGGTCCCGGCGCGTCCCGCCGCTCGCAGCCCCTGCGCGCGGGGTCGGGAGACCCCGGGGCTCAGTCCCTGAGGGCTGGGCCGATGGCGGGAAAAGGGGGTACATATGGAGGGGTTTGCGTGGAAAAGGGACCCTAAAAATCGTCCTGGGCCACTCCTGCCATGGGCAGGGACACCTTCCACTGTCCCAGGCTGCTCCAAGCCCCGTCCAGCCTGGCCTCGGACACTTCCAGGGATCCAGGGGCAGCCACAGCTGCTCTGGGCACCCTGTGCCAGGGCCTCACCACCCACACAGGGAGGAATTCCTTCCCAGTATCGCATCTGTTTTATTTGATGGGGACCTAGGCAGACATCTGCTGCCTCCCAGAGCGCACCGAGCCCTTTTCTAAGCTTTGCCAGGCTTTGTGCCCTCCAGATTTTCCTCCCTGAGCTCTCCTGCGCTCTGGAAGCACTTTGTGTCCTCGCAGGTGATTTTGGAAAAAGGGCTGGCTTGTCCCATCCTGTGAAGTTCCACCTCGCTCCAGCTGATGGCACGATTGGGAGCGTGTGGAGCCGAGGTTTTTCCCAGGAAGACAGACAGCCTGTTGGACAAGATCCCAGTTTTCCATCTCGGGTATCGGAGACGGAGCAGCCTCACGCCCGGCCAGTGCTCGTTCCCACCAGGAATGAGAGCAGGGAAGAGCCTGGTTCTTATAAAATGAGAAAATAAATACGAGTCACCAGGTCAGGGATGGGACCGGAGTTATCTGCGGGATGAGCAGCTGGCAGTTGGAGCTTCCAAAGGATTTCCAGCCCCAGGAATAGGCTCCCACCAGCAGGAGTTAATGGGATGTCAGTCCACGGGAGAGCTTCCTTCCATGGGACATGTGGGATGGAGGCAATGATCCCTGCAGGCTTCCAGCTCCTCCTGTGTCTGCCTTACAGCTGTGTAACCTTCCAAACACACAGCAAAGGGAAAATCCCTGGGAAAGTGGCGGCTGCCTTCGGCCTCACGCTGGCAGTCGGCTCTGGTGTGTCCATTCCGTGGTCCCAAACCAGCTGGCTGGCACACCTGGGCTGTCCTGGGGTGATCCTCTAACCCAAACAGCCTGGGGGTGTCTGCAGTGAAATGGGGGGTCTGGGATCGGCCCTTCGGAGCAGCTGCTGGCTCGGGAATGCAGCTTTACAAGGCAAAAACGGGTTTAAGTGAAGGGACAAATTTCCCCTCCTGGTTGTCCCAGTAGTTTGTGGATTTTGCTGTGTGAGCAAGAAAAAAACCAATAAATTATACTGCTTATTTCAGGGAGGCAGAATTGCTTAACACTTAAAACCAGAACCAATTTTTTTTTTTTTTTCCTGGTTCCATCTCATCACATCTGACCTTAGGAAGGACGTCAGCTCTTCTGCGAAATTCCCATATGTTAAGGTGACAATAATCACTAAACCCTTCCAGGGAGTGGGACTGGTTAATATTAAAAAAGGTGATTAAGCTTTTTGTTGGTTCAGATTTTCCTAAAGCCGCTGCTGCAGCACCAGGTTTGCACTGTAAAATCAGTTTAAAGCAGCAGAAATTCCGCATTCTTTCTAAAACACGATGGCAGATTCCTGAGAGCTTTTCCAGGATGATTCCTGTGTCATTTGTGTTTGTTTTGTCCTTTTGATTTTGGCTTCTGATTCCAAAATGGCCTTGGCAGGAGAGGTTTAGTTGGGGCCTGGCAGCTCTCAGGTCTCACAGATGTTTCTCCATCATTTATGTTCAAATTCTGGGGCTGTCTCTGTAACCAAAAGACACCACTTTTGATTAATTTATTTCCTTATTAATTTGTATTTCCAGGACAAGACGGGAGCTCTGCAAGGGCGGGAACAGACACAACTACACCCCAAATCCTCTCTCCAAGGAAACCTTGGAGCAGTGTCACGAGAGCCTTTTCCAGCCACTATCCCTGATCCCTGGGCAGGCTGGGAAGGGAATCTGACAGCACAGGAGCTTTTTTTACTCCTGTAATGTGACTTCCCTGGGTTTCCTGTGCCAGCAGCACAGGGGTGTGTAAGTCAAGCCATGATTTGGGAAGAAAGGAGCCTGCACACCCTGACTTTCATGGGTGGAGAGCTTGGCAATCCTCACTTAGACCCTTTCCAGCCCGGGGTTTTGGCCTCAGGAGAAGGGGCCTGCTGGGGAACTGCCCCTAAAACCTTCTCTGCATCTTCTTGCACCTTCCCAAGGCTGCTGGGTTTAGTCTGGGGCTTGTTCTACCTCAGCACTGGTAAATTCACAATTACAGAGCTCCTGAGTGGCCCCTCCGTGCCAGGCAAAGGGGCTCTGCTGCTTCCTGACGCTGCCCCTTCCCTCCTTGCCTTTTACAGCCCCTCCAAGCGCAGTAAAACTGCTGATTCCCATTTAAGGGATAATGCTGGGCACTAACAAGCTCACCTCCCTTTTAAAAGCCAGTGCTGGTCTCAGGAGATCTAATTTAGGAACACGTGGAAGGCCAGGGTGTCCTCCAGGGCTCTGGGCTGGGAGCTGCTCTCTGAGGAGCTCCAGCCTGCTTGGCTGCCAGAGCCTGGAGTATTTTTATCCATATCCCAGCTGCCAGAGGCTCCCAGCCCCACCTGAGCCTGGTGCAGGACAGACTCACCTCTGCAGCAGGCCTTTGTTCTCCCAGGGACTGGCAGCAGGATTCTGTGGCAATCCCCATTTGTCCTTTGCCATGGGCTTGAGCTCCCACCTGCTTTCCCAGAGGTTTTGGGAGAGGATGGCAGAGCTCTCCAGAGCTCATCCCGTGATGTCAAACTGGCCCAGCAGAGACAAGGATGATCCACGAGAGCAGAGCAGAAAGATTCTCTTGAAATACAAAGGGAAAAGGCCTCCTTCCCAATGTGTGTTTGGATGTGGGAAGGTGTTTCTGGAAATAGAGAAATAAATACCCCAACAATCCCACCCTGTGCCTGAAGTGTTGTCCAAATGCTCCTGGAGCTCTGGCAGCCTTGGGAACGTGACCATTCCCTGGCCAGAGCACTTGCAAATTCCAGGAACCAGGGTTTGTAGAGGTGTTTTTCCTTGTACAATGAGATGGCAAAAGCAAAGGAAAACTGGGAACCCCTGGAAGTGGTCAGAGCAAGGAGCTGCCCTTGTGCCCAGGCAGAGGCTGTGACAGCTGGACTTTAATTACCCAGTGCTGTAACGAGCCTTTGGGAGGCTCTGGAGTGGCTCTCAGCACATTTGGTGTTTTACAGCCACGGGGATTCATCCCTTCCCGTACAACCTCCTGCAGTGGGACCAATAACCAGGGATCCTGCCTGGAAACCAACGGCTCCCCTGGGAATGTCTGGGACAAGGCTCACTGCGGGCTCTTTGAAGTGGGCAGTAATGTGGAAACAGTGACAGCAGCACCGTTCCCACCAGCCAGGGGTCTGCCATGGGGGAAGGGGCTCTGCAGCCCAAAAAGGGGGAAAAAGGAACCACCGCACCTTTGGGAAGAGCTCGGTGTGCCCAGGATGGGTGTGCAGGGCTGGGCTGTGCTCCCTTCATGGGATGGTGCTGCTGGTCCAGGGGAGGCTGGGATGGAGCTACTGGCCCAGGGAATGGAGCTGCTGGTTCAGGAGAGGCTGGGATGGAGCTGCTGGTTCAGGGGATGGAACTACTGGCCCAGGGAATGGAGCTGCTGGTTCAGAGGAGGTTGGGATGGACTTTGTGCTCCAGGGGAGGCTGAGATGGAGTTTGAGCCTCAGGGGATGGAGCTGCTCGTTCAAGGGAAGCTGGGATGGAGTTTGAGACCCAGGGGAGGCTGGGATGGAGCTGCTGGTCCAAGGGAGGCTGGCTGGGGGCCGTGACCTCCTGTTGGAGCACTCCAGACCGACAGAACTCAGCAGCTGCATGAACTGGTTGTGGCCTCAAGCAAAGGCCATTTCTCCGCCGCTGGCTCCTGCCAGATGGTCCCAGCCCAGGCTCAGGGCCTCACGTCCCCTCTCAGCTCTGCTTTTCATGTGTCTCTCCCCAAAAAAAGTCCTGGGCCAGTGCCAGGCTCCAGCAAACCCTTCAGAGCAGTCCCCCAGCTCTGGCAGGTCACCGGTGCTGGAACCAACCCCATGTCCTGCCTCTGCAGCCCAGACATCCTCCTCGGCTCTCCCTGCCAGCTCTGGAATGAGAAATGGCTCTGCTCTTCTGTCTGCTTCCACTCGAATCCCTCTAGGAAAGAGCTCGTGTTCTCCAGCTCCGTGCTGCTGAAATTAGCGCTGGCATCCTGCAGGATTCCAGCCTCGCCTCGCGCCTCCAGGAGTGGGAAGAGCTGCCGAGACTGCGGAGACAAGTTGGATGTGAGAGCCAAGTGTCCAAAAGAACACGTTCAGGAACAGCACAGTGAGCAGGAGGTGCTCCAGCACGGCAGGGAAATCATCCTGCTGAAGATAAAACTCCCCCAAAAAAAGTGTTCTTGGGCAGGCAGGAAGGGTTAAACCATGGCAAAGGGTTTGGGACAGCTGCAGGATGCTGGAGTGGGCACTGGGATTGGAACCAGGATGATGGTTTTAGGTCACTCACAAAGCTTTCTAATTACGCTTTTTTGGGGGGAAAAAAAGAAAAAAATGGTGTGTTTGATTCTGTAAGTGCTGAACATTCCACAATTGCTGTGTTTAATAAATACAGCGGGGGCTCCTAGGAGACTGAATGGGGCTGAATGAATGAAGTATGTGAGACATCTGAAACCTATTAGTTGGAGCAAACTGGTGGAGAGGCAGGAATTCTTCTCTTTTTAAAAATATTTATACATTTTCCTTTCATGTCAGGCCAACATCTTATTTGGGGTTATGTTCCAGTGGAAGGAAAGGTGTGTCGGGGGGAAATGCAGGGGGAGGGGAGGTGCAGATTTGGGTCAGGCCCAAGAGGAGCAGAAGGGTTGGGTGGCTTTAGGGCCATATTTTCCTTTTGGAATGGAAGCCAGCACATTGATCCATCAGGGGACTTTGCCCCAGCCTCGATGGGAATGGGTATTTTGGAGTTTGGTTCATTTTGAGGTGTTTTGGGGAGCTTGTCCCACCTGGAGCCCCTCGCTTGAGGCACCAGGACTCTCCAGCCCTCTCCAAATGAGGTTTATGGAGCCATGGGTCTGGATTATCCTGGTTTGGATGTTTAGGCTAAATTAGAACACACATCCACTGTCTTCCCCACCACATGGCCAGCTCCAGGAGATCCCACCAGTGTCCAGCAGCAGTGGGAATGATGCCACATCCCAGAGGTTTCCACCCAGGCTTCTCCTTCTCATGCAGAATTACCTCACTGACTTGGGAAAATAGGGAAAAATAGGGAAGATGGATGGGAAGGACACAGAACATTCCCCCAGGGAATAAGCAGAGCTAACAACTCTTCAGGAGCCACTTCACCTGTGGGGAAGTCTCTGGAAAGGGAGAAAAAGAGTTGACAACACCCAGCTCCAGTCTGGGCAGATCATTCCAAATGGAGCCTGGATTCCTGCTGGAAGTTGTGGTTGTTCCTGCTGGAAGCTGTGGACGTTTCCTGCTGGAAGCTGTGGTTATTTCTGCTGGAAGCTGTGGTTGTTCCTGCTGGAAGCTGTGGATGTTTCCTGCTGGAAGCTGTGGTTGTTCCTGCTGGAGGCTGTGGTTGTTCCTGCTGGAAGTTGCACAAATCTGGGACAAGTCTCCCACCTTTGGTTCTTCCCTCTGTGTCTCAGGAGCTCGCCCAAGGCTTGGAGTGACATCTGAGCTCACCTCTCCTTGTGCAGGAGCTCTGGATCAAAGCTGGGGGTGGCGTCACAAGGCCTGGATTTTGCAGTGTTTTCCAGCTGATAAGAGATATGTAAATTATCCCTGCTTTCCTGTCATCCCTAATGAGCTTTGCTCAGCCCACTTTTACTGCAGCACACACTCAACCCTTTCCCTTCAGGCTTCCCTGAAACGAAAATGAGAAGTTTTAGGGAACTGGGAATTTGCAAATGGCTCCCATTATCCTTCTAATCTCCCCAACCTGATTCAATCAGAGGATATCTCCCCACTCCATAGGAAACAGATGTTCCTCTTGCAGCAGGGACATGAAGGAGGAATCCTGACATTTCTTTAATTTAGAGTCTCCTGGAGATGGGATTTTTTGGGGGTTTACAACCTTCAATGTCCGAGCTTGGATCTGGCTGAATTTGGAGTGGTGCCAGTCAGGAATTTCTGTGGAGTTTCTTTCCATCGTTAGTGAAGAGAAACTCAACATCCCTGAGCTGAGAGCTTGGAAAATAACTTTGGAGTGGTTTCTGATGGCATCTCTCAGTCAGTTTAGAGGTGAAAAAATGACCGGGACACGGGATGAGGCTGGGTCTCATTTTGTGACGGAACAGTGGAACCCATTCCAAGAGTCCATGAATGGATTTAATCCTCCTGGAGCTGTAGGGAATGAGGCACTCAGGAAACATCCTTTTCCATCCCTCTGCACTTTCTCTGTGGCATCTGTTCCCCATCAGTGGGAGGATCTCGGTGGATTTCTGTCTCATCAGTTTTGTCCACCTGTAACTTTGCGTTTTCACACCTCTCCTTTTTATTCCTTTTCTTCTTTTCTACCAGGTTCAAACAAAATCCTGGTTTTGTTGAGACACTGGAGGAAGCTGCTCAGAGAAGCTGTGGCTGCCCCATCCCTGGAAGTGTCCAAGGCTGGACAGGGCTTGGAACAACCTGGGAGAGTGGAAGGTGTCCCTGCTCATGGTGGGGGCTAGAATGGGATAATCTTTAAGGTCTTTCCAACCCAAATAATTCTGAGATTCTAAATGTCAGTGCTATTTCTAAAAGATCTCGATTTTCCTCTGCATTGGAGGTTCTCAGTGTGTGTCCATCTGTGCATGTGTGGGTGGTGGTTGCATTTCAGAATTTCCAGGACTGTTATAGCTCTTATGTTTTTTTCCAAACAATTTCCTCCAGTGTGAGTTCTCCCTCCTGACGGATCCGGACCCCACTTGGAGGAGCTCTCCATGGATGAGGGAAGCTGGATAAAGAAGCTGAATTAAAGCCTCTCTCACCGGAGGTGATTTAAGGATTCCTCCACAGCAGAACCATGTAACAACAATGCAGATTTGTTTTAGATATTGGACGCATTTTTCCACCCTCCACGCCTTGATGGTACCAGCAACAAACTGGAAAAAACTCCTGAGGTGTGAGCCAAGAATTCCCTCCATCAGCCTTTTGCTAAGGTGCCCAATTTACCCCGATTTTTCCTGATTTATCCCAGCCTCAGCCTTGCTCAGGCACATTCTCAAGGCGTGTCTCCTCCGAGCCTCTTGGGAGCACCATTTCCACGTCTGTTTGCACTGGCTGGACACGTCACCATCCCTGTCCCTGTCCCGGGGTGTCTCAGGCCAGGAATGGCTCCTGAGGGGACAAGTGACCCCTGGAATGTGAGGACGAGGAGCTGGAGCCCAGAGGTTGCATGGGGCCGCCCTGGCAGGTGCTGAGCTGTTCCTGAATTAAACACAGCTCTGGTTAATTAAAGCAACTTAGGGCAGTGCTCTGGGCTGGGAAAAGCGATGGATTGGGAGCGTTCCCAGAGTCCTGTCTGGGGACAGAGGGACAGTGGCAGCAGTTGAAGGGGTGGCTTGGACCTCAGACAAGGTGTCTGCTGGGGGTGTTTAACAACATTCCCTTCCTCCTGAGAAAGGCACTGATCTCTTCCCCGTGGGTGCAGGACCCAGGGAAGGGCTGGAGCTGTGTCAGGGGTTGGGGTGGAGGTCAGGGGATGGTTCACCCTCGTGGGCTCTTCCTGGCAGTGGGCAAGACTTTCCCAGTGCTCCTGGGCTCCAAATCCCCCCATTTCCCTGCTGTCCTCAGTGGGGTCTCAGCGTTTGTGTCCTCAGTACCATCCCCAGAGCCTGATGGCAGCCTCGGTAGGTGGCATGGATAATTTACATCAGAACAGTCCAAAAACTGGGATCAGCTTTGACCAGCAACACAGCATCCTTGGGCTGTGAAAAACTGCTGCAAAAACAGCAAGTTCAGGCTCCCTGGCTGCTGAGTTTTGTCTGAACACAGAGGCTGAATACCATCAGAATAGTTTGTTTTATTTCCAGCTTGCCTGAAACCAGAGATTCCTGGGAGGTTTCCAAACCAGTCGCTGAACCCAACTGGATTTTGATTGCTCTATTGCCTGTGAACCTGAAATCTGGAGCTGCTCTGATCCCTGCAGCACTTTGGTTGTCCCAGCTCCCTCTCCCGGCATCCCAGTGACCCTTTCACAATCTCTTTGTGTCAGGCTGTGGTTTGTATTTGTTGTATTTTTCACATTCCCGATTTATCATGGAATGGGTTGGGTTGGAAGGATCCTGAAGGATCATCCAGTGCCAGCCCTGCCATGGGCAGGGACACCTTCCACTGTTCCAGGCTGCTCCAACCTGGACTTGGACACTTCCAGGGATCCAGGGGCAGCCACAGCTTCTCTGGGAATTCCATCCCAACCCCTCCCCACCCTCCCAGCCAGGAATTCCTTCCCAAAATCCCACCCACCCTGCCTGCTGTGGGTGTGAAGCCATTCCCTGTGTCCTGTCCCTCCATCCCTTGTCCCAAGTCCCTCCGTGCCTCTCCTGTTGGAAGGATTGCTGTGCTCAGTCCCAGGCACGGAGGGAGCAGAGCTGAGCCCGACTCCAGCACATCCAGAGGTGGGGAAGCAGCCAAGGCCCTGGAATCCATCCTGGGCTGGGAGCAGAGCAGAGCCTGAGCTCAGCGCCGGGGCAGCTCCGCACATGGAACGTGACGGCTTTGGAGAGCGGCACCTCAGCGCTCCTCAGTTCCAGGAATGTTCTAGGAAGTGGGCAGGAGCCTCCTGGTGTGGTGAGAGCAGGAGCAGCCCCATTTCCCTGCAGCTTGGTCTCTCAGGATGCTGCTGGGTGGTGTTTGGGGCTTGGAGCCCCCTGCCCCCCATTTCCCCCAAGTGCTTCCCTCCCTTTATCCCCTTCCCTCTCATCCCACCAAACCTTTCCCCTGCAGCCGGCAGAAAATGGGATTTTCTGGTTAATAACAAAATAAACACAGCAGTGTCCAGCACAGGAGGGGAGAAGGAAGGGGGAGAGCCAGGGCTGGGATGGACAAGGAGCACAGGGCTGTACATCCCAGAGAGCTGGAGGTGCTGCAGGACAGGAAAAGTCTGAGGGAATCAGCAGAGCTGGGATGGGATCTGAGTCCTTTTCCAGCTCCTGTAGCCTCAGGATTGTTCCTTGTGGGATTTCTCTCCCTTTTCCCAGGCAGTGCTGAGCGTTTGGGGTTTGTTCCAGGGCTCTTCTTTGTAGTGATGGGGAAAACATGAGCAGAGTCACTTCCCCACTCCTTGTAGCAGGAGTGAAACGGGATCAGAAAAAAACAGCCTTTGGTGGGGGCCAAAGGTCTTGCAGAAGTTGCCTCCATGGAATGGCAGCGAGCAGAAATCTCCAAGGATTTTCCAGGTTCCACCCTCCCTCTGGGAGGGATTCAGACCCTGGGGTTGTGTTGACTTTGAGCCTGACTTGATTCCTTTCCCTGGGGAATCACACACACAAAGTGAATGGTTGGAAAAGTGGATCCAGCCTTTGCTGTGAGGGAGGAACTTGTGATCCCCTCCAAAGCCCTGGCAGTCCCAAAGCCCTGGGATTGGATCTTGCTTGGATTTTCCTCCTTCCTTCTCTCATTCACTTCACCAAGCAGCTGGAATCCAGCACCCGGCTGTGAACAAGGAATGGAAACAGATGCTCAGGAATCTCTAGGGTGGGACTGGATAATCCTTAAGGTCCTTCCCACCCAAACCATCCTGAGATCCTGTGATTTATGACCGAAATGTGCCTTTATGTCCCACATCCCCTTCCTCTGCCCCAGCCAGGCAAACTCCTTCCCTGCACCCCAAATCCCTCCGGAAAAACACAAAGAGAGAATGGAGGAATCCGACTGAGGGCTGAAATCTGTTAAGGAGCAAGATTAGATCAAATATTTCTGAGCATCTGGGGCTTCTTGACCACCCCATCCCTGGCTGTCAGACCCTGAGCATTCCCAGAAGGAGTTAAGGGAGACCTGGGCGGGAGCCAAGAGCTTTTGCCGGAAGCTTTATCTTCCCCCCAAAAAGAATCTGATGTCTGGAGCTCTGGACAAGGCATTGTCCTCATAAAACACAACAAGAACAACAAAACAAGCCCTGCTATTCCCAGCTCTGTAACAAGCCATAAAATGGGGGGGAAAAAAAAGGCAGAAAAAAAAAAAAAAAAAGGCCCTGGAAATGTAAGAGTTTTATTAAACTGGAACCATGTGTTTCCCATAGTCCCGTCTCCATAAGCTGTGCACATCCCGTCCATGTTTATGTTCTCCTCGGGGGTGTGAGGGGGTTTTTTCCATGCCTGGGAATGATTAGGAGGGAGCCTGGATGAACTCATGTCTCCTGTGAGCAGCACCAGGAAACCTGCACACACCGGGAGGAGAGGCGCAAACCCTGCGGGAACGGCCGGGGAGATGGGGAGGGGGAAAGGCAAGGAAAAAGGAAAAGGGAAAAAGGAAAAAGGAAAATCCCAGAGTGGAAAAAGAGGAGAAAGTTGTCCCACGTGGCTCATTGTAGAAAGTGTGGCTTGAGGATATTCCCTGGATATTCCTGAGGGCCTGGAGCGATCCTGCCCCACCCAGGGAGGCTCAGAGAGGTTTAAACACCCCCTCCTCCTCTTCTGGGGTCTCCAGCACCCACCAGGCACTCCTTAAATGAGGAGATTATCCTGGAAACGAGTGTGGAGCTCCCTGGAGACTTCCCAAGAAAGGAGAAGGGCCAGGTCTGGGATTTGCCCTTGGCCTGGCTGGAAACATTTGGGCACAAGGAGTGGCCACAGGGTCCGTGGGGAGCTGACGTTTGAATTCAGATTTGGGCAGGAATGCCCCGGGAAGAGGGCTCAGAGGAGGAGTCTCGGGGGAAATGGGTAATGGGATATTTTTAGCTGGAATTGGCAGCGCTGTGGTTGTTGTTTCCATGTGGGTGAACAGCCCTGGGGAGGACTGGGAAGGGCTGGGAATCATCTCCTGTCCAGTGAGCAGGTGTGGTGACACCTGCGTGGTGACAGAGCTTCGGAGGAGGGACATTACATCATGGAGAGTGACCTCAGAGATCCCAGAGATTACGGAATTTCACCCATTTTTCCTGGTCCTGAGCCCATTCCCTCCCTCTGAGCCGTGCCTCTCCTCCTGCAGGACATCCAGGCGTGCCCAGGACACCAAGGACTGGGCACCCATGAATTCCTGGATGCAAATCCCAGGCTGGTTTAGGCTGGAAGTGCCCTCAAAGCTGTTCCCATTCCCTGGGCAGGGACACCTTCCACAGACCAGGTGCTGTTAAAACTTCCCTCCTTATTTCTCATTTGGAATCCTTGTCCTTGGCATCCAGCTGATGATATTTTTTTTTTTCCCCCCAATGATAAAAGGTTTTTTTCTATCCCACATTCTCCTGCTCCAGTGATATCCATGCCTGGCAATCAAGTCATCCCTCTAACTATTCCTTTAGTGATAAAGTGGCTCCCTCAGCTTTGCCAGCCCTGGGACCAGGGACTTTCTCCAGGCCTTTGATCCCTTTTGGAGCTGTTTTACAGCTTCTGGGCCTCAGCTCATTCCCTTTGATGGCCCTGTGGAAAACCTCTCCAGTTTGGGGTCTGCAAATGTTCCCAGCAGTACCTGGATATTTTTTGCCGTGTTGTTCCAAGGGATGGGGCAGCCACAGCTTCTCTGGAATTCCATTCCAGGGCCTCCCCACCCTCACGGGGAGCAATTCCTCCCCAAATCCCACCTAGTGCTGCCCTCTGTCTGTGTGAAGCCATTCCCTGTGTCCTGTCCCTCCAGCACAGCCCAAGGTGGATGCTCAGCCTGTGGGATTTGATGGTCCCTCTGTTCCTTCAGCCTTTTAATTCCTCTCCCGGTGAACGGCTTGAACACATCCCAAAAATAAGGATTCGTGGGAGCGGAGCCAACAAACACCAGCACCTTTCCTGGCAGAATTCCTGCTCCCCCCGCAGCCCTGAGAGGCCAAATCCACCTCCTGCTCCGTGGCAGCTGCCAGCCAGGAGTGGCCTTTTCCAGGGAATGGCTCCTGGAGCTGCTGGCACCCAGGGAATTCTGCTCCTGCTGCTGGGCCCGGCGGGCAGAGGGAGCAGGAGAAAAGGGTTTGCAGCTCCAGGGAAGGCAGAGCTGAACTGCTCCCTCCAATCTGTAAATATCCAAAGGAAACAGATTTTCTGCTGGCTCTGGGTTTGTTCTCTCATTACCCCGAGCTGGGAAAGGGACCCTGCAGGACAGGCTGGGGACACTGGGGGTGTCCTGGCCAAGGGTGACATCACCGAGGGGCCGACTCCAGCTCGCACACGACCCTGCCGGGCAGAGCCAAAGGATTCCAAGGGAAAATCTCCTTCCCCAGACCTTGGAATATTAATAATGCCTGCAAGGCAACAAAATAATGATGCAACTCCCCCCGGGGACGTGGAGGGGTCTTTGCCAAGCAGCTCAGACACAAAGGCTGTGCTGTGTGTGCTTCCTGCGAGGAGGCTGCACAGATCTCCTGGAATGACAGGAATCGTGGAATCCCAGACTCCCAGAGTGATTTGGCTTGGGAGGGACCTCAAGGATCAAACCCAACCCCTCCATCCTGGTGCAGGAAGGAGCCAGCGGATCCCAGGTTTTGCTGCGCGCAAATTTCTTCCCGTCCCTTTTGGGTCTTGCTGTGTTTTCCAGAAATTCCTTTCAAATGTGTCCTGAAGGTTTTGGGTTCTTCCTAGACCAGTCGGACCCTCGGGTTTGGGATAAACTGGTAGAAACCTCTGGAAGCCAGGTTTGGAGCAGTCCTCCATGGCTTGCTCAGGAGAAGTGAGGCCCTGGCCCACCCGGGGCAGGAAGGGAGTTTGGGACCTGGATGTCACCCATGAGGTGATGTTTGCAGGGCAGGACATCTGTCCTTGGCTTCATTTGGATGAAATCTGTTCCCCTCCTCCTCTGAGTGGCAGAGTGGGGCTCTGCTCCAGCATTTGGGATGTCCCAGCGAGGCCACGGGGCTGGATTTGCTGCTGGGGAACAAAATGCAGTGTTTTTGTGGCCCTGGGCTGCAGCTGTGCCATGGCCGAGCTGCTCCACACAGGCTGAGCTGGTCCTGGGTGGTCTGGAGCTCCTGACACTCCTTGTGCAGCCCCTTCTGAGGGGAGAATCCCGGCACGGGGAGGGAAGGGAGGGATGTCCAAGCAGGAGGAGAGCTGAGAGGGTTTGCATTTACCAGCTGATGCAGCACGAGGAGCAAATCAAACCCTCTGGATGTCCTTGGAGCAGGGGCAAATCCACACTTGGAGAAGAGTTAAAGGATCCACCCATGCTCAGCCTGGTGAGCCAGGGAATCACAGAATATTCCAGGCTGGAAGGGACCCCCAAGGACCACTGAGCCCAACCCTGAATTAAATGGCCCCTTTAGCCTGGAATTAAAGAGGTTTGGGGTTTAACCAAAGCTCCTCCAGTGTCCCCCCTGTCATGGGACACCTTCACCTCCGTGTGACCACTGTGGCCAGAGGGATGGAGGGCTGAGCTGGTCCTGGGTGGTCTGGAGCTCCTGACACTCCTTGTGCAGCCCCTTCTGAGGGGAGAATCCCGGCACGGGGAGGGAAGGGAGGGATGTCCAAGCAGGAGGAGAGCTGAGAGGGTTTGCATTTACCAGCTGATGCAGCACGAGGAGCAAGTCAAACCCTCTGGATGTCCTTGGAGCAGGAGCAAGGAGCACTTGGAGAAGAGTTAAAGGATCCACCCATGCTCAGCCTGGTGAGCCAGGGAATCACAGAATATTCCAGGCTGGAAGGGACCCCCAAGGACCACTGAGCCCAACCCTGAATTAAATGGCCCCTTTAGCCTGGAATTAAAGAGGTTTGGGGTTTAACCAAAGCTCCTCCAGTGTCCCCCCTGTCATGGGACACCTTCACCTCCGTGTGACCACCGTGGCCAGAGGGATGGAGCCCCTCTCCCGTGAGGAAAAGCTGGGAGAATCAGGCTGATCCAGGCCTCAGGAGCCCTGACAGGACAGATTTTCACTGAATCTTCCCCTGCCAGCAGCTCCTCAGCCTTTGCTCACAGCTGTCCTCCCATCCTGCCGAAATCCCAGCAGCTTTTCCGTGCAGGATCCAGCACCTGGAACCCTGTTCCATGTTCCTCTGGAACCCTGTTTCCATGTTCCCCTTCCTGCCCAAATTCCTGAGCTGTGAACCCACCTGCTCTTCAAAGGAAGGGCTCTCCACACACCAAACAGGGTGGATATTTTGATATTTTTCTCCAATATTTTTCCTTTCTTTTCCCATTTTTGCTTCACCGCGGAGCCCTGCTCAGCTGAGGGCGATGGGGAGAGACTCCTGAGTAAGCCTGGGGTGCCATCCTTGCCCTCTGCTCCCCTCCTGGACCTCTCCAGTCCCTGTGGATTCATTCCTTTGCTCCTCCTTGTGCCAGCTGATGCTCTGGGCACCCCATTCCTGGGCATGGACCTGGCTTTTCCTCACCTGCTGGTGCTGGGAGACAAAAGAAGGATCTTTTCCATGAGGAATGGCTCCAACCTGTGCCTGCTCATGCCTTGGATGTGCTTGGAAGGCAAATGCAGAGCTCTGCCCCGTCCTCACCTTCAGGAGAATCCAGTGTGGATTCACCATGCCAGGGTTTCTCCAAATGGAGCTATAGGAAGGGATATCAATATTCCAGCTTTCCCTGAAATCACCCTCTTGTTTCCCCTTGAAATCAGCTCATGTGGAATTCTCACCTTCCGGGGGGGGAGGCTGCTCGTGTGGTCGCTTGTCCTAAAGAAAATTCCAGCTCCTCTAGCTGAAAGTGGTTTTTTTTTTTAGGCTCTGCAGATCCAGGCAGTGAGAGGCTGGAAATGCTGCCCACGGCACCGAGCAGGAGTTCCTGGGATCTGGGGAGCTGGGCCAGGGCTCTCCATCTGCTCCAGCCCCGCTGCCAAGCTAAACTCCTGTGCTGCAGCTCGCACAAAGGGAGAGAAGAGCCGCGAAAAAAGCTTGGAAAAGTCGGAATTCAACCGGGGGCAAAGGGAGTGAGGTGGGGCTGGAGCAGACAGATGTGCTGGGGAGGGTCACATCTGCCTGGGGACGTGCTGGGGACACTCCAGACCCCAGCAACAAGGGCTGGATGTGCCTCCAGCCCACCTGAGGGCAACAAGAAAGGTGTTTGTGTCCCTGCTTGGAATTTCACAGGAAATCGAGGGATCGCCTTACTCCTGGCAGGAGAAAGAGGCAATTTTCCTTCTAAATCAGGCAGCTCCCGTGTCAAAAGTTCCACAGCGAAATCCCACCGCACTCAGAGCAGGGCTTTTTTATGAATAAAATCTTAATAAATGTCCAGGGCTTGATTTTTCGCAGCAGCCTCGCCTGGCTTTGATCTCCCCTTGCCTGGGCTCAGCCCCTGCCAAGCCAAAGAGGGAAAAAGTCCCTTTTCCTCGGGTTTAAAGCAAAGGGTGTTTTTCTAAAGCTCTTGGCCGTGGAGCCGCGTGTGATACATCATCCCTCGGCCCCATCCATCCCTCCTCTCCCAAATCCAGAGCACACACTGAAACAATTTCCCTGTGGTTTCCCTCCTTGGTGGAGTCGAATTCCTAGAAAACAAAAGGAATGTTGCAACCCCTGGTCGCAAGCTCGGAGGCTGGAAATGTTACACGGGGCTGGTGGCACCTGGGCCCCAGCCCCACATCCCTGGAATCCCCAATTCCTCCCACGGGTGGGGAAAACTCGGGAGTTTCTCCAGCCCTGGGAATGGCAGGAGGCTGTGAGGATTTAGGGAATTCTGTTGGCTCTTTGTCCCAGCCCTGAGGTCCGAGCTGGTCCTGTCCAAACCCAAAGCCTTGGGATGGGCACAGACTCACCCCAGTGAATCCCCAGGGAATGCAGGAATTCCTCCCTGGGAGGGCAGTGAGGTGCTGGAATGGATTCCCAGAGGAGCTGTGGCTGCCACAAGGATCCTTGGGATTTTTTTATGTTCAGGATTTTTTGGGTTTTTTTTTGTACATTTTGAGGGCATCTGGACAAGGTGCAGGAGCAGATTTAGTGGATCACCCCAGGAGGTGCCAGGCACTGCCTGGTATTCCAGGAGATGGGATCACTGACATCCTTGGGATCACCTGGGCTCATCCTCTGAATTCCCTGGCTTGGGAAGTTCTCAGGAGCCCTCGTGTCCACACAGGACATTTTAAACGTGATTTTTGGCAAGCAGAGGTCACTGGGCTGAGCCAGAGGTGAGGCAGGAAGGTGCTCCAAGGTGATTCCTGATTTAACACCCGGGATGAGGAGAAACCAGCCTGATTTGGGGCCAAACCCCTGCTGGCCGTGTGCGGGGCTGGGAAGCCAGGGAAGGAGTTAACGCTGCGGAACAATTTCCCCGAGGAAAGCTTTGTCTGGGCTGGTTCCTGAGTGCCTCCCCGTGCCACTTCTGGTCTCCAATTCCTTCTGAAATTCCATGGGGGGGGTGGTTTTGGGAATCCTGAGCAGCGCAGGTCTAGCCTGTGCTCACCCCCTGCCCCCCTCAGCCCCTTCCAGCCCATTCCCACGAATAAATCCCTCATTCCTGCTCTGTGAGGAATTCCAGCCTGGGCTGGCCAGGACACAGCAGCAGCAGCGTCCATCCCACCTTCCCCGAGCCCGGCTCTCTGCAAGGACTGCACCACCAGAGCCTGCATTTGCTTTTTTTGCCTTTTTTTTCCGCCCTGCATTTGCTTTTTTTGCCTTTTTTATTTCCTCTGCATTTGCTTTTTTGCCTTTTTTTTCCCCCTGCATTTGCTTTTTTGCTTTTTTTCCCTGCATTTGCTTTTTTGCCTTTTTTTTCCCCCTGCATTTGCTTTTTTGCCTTTTTTTCCTGTCTTTTTTTTTCTTTTCCCTGCATTTACTTTTTTGCCTTTTTTTTCCCTACATTTGCTTTTTGCCTTTTTTTTCCCCCCTGCATTTTCTTTTTTGCCTTTTTTCCCCCCTGCATTTGCTTTTTTGCCTTTTTTCCCCCCTGCATTTCCTTTTTTGCCTTTTTCCCCCCTGCATTTACTTTTTTGCCTTTTTCCCCCTGCATTTACTTTTTTGCCTTTTTCCCCCTGCATTTACTTTTTTGCCTTTTTTTTTCCCTGCATTTCCTTTTTTGCCTTTTTTCCCCCCTGCATTTCCTTTTTTGCCTTTTTTTCCCCTGCATTTACTTTTTTGCCTTTTTTTCCCCCCTGATTTTTTCTGAGGTGACATCACAGTTCAGAGCTGTTGCTGCCCTGACAGCACTTGTGTCACCCTGGCAGGAGCAACGCGGGCTAATTTTAGCCCAGGCAGTTTTTAGGTGACACTTTTTCGTAAAGGCAGGAATGGAGAAGCTCAAGGGGCTCCTGACAGGCCCTGCTGGGGCTGAACCAGCTCGGATTTGATGCAGGAATGAAGAGGTGAAGGAACCAGGGCTGACACCCAAATTCCCAGCTCTCGTCAGACCCGGGAGATCAAAGAATCCTGGAATGATTTGGGTTGGAAGGGAACTTGAATCTCATCCCATCCCTCCCCCTCCATGGCAGGGACAGCTCCCGGTGTGCCAGGGGGCCCCAGCCTGGCTTGGGAATTCCAGGGATCCAGGGGCAAATCCCAATTCCACTGGGGACTCCCAGTTCCTCATTTCCCAGTTCCTGATTTCCCAATATCCCAATATCCCAGTTCCTGGTACCCCAATTCCTGATTTCCCAGTTCCCAATATCCCAATTCCCAATATCCCATTTTCCCAATTCCTGATTTCCCATTTCCCGATATCCCAGTTCCTAATATCCCAATTCCTAATGGCCCAGTTCCCGATATCCCAATTCCTCATTTCCCAATTCCTGATATCCCAATTTCCCAATTCCTGATATCCCAATTCCTGATTTCCCATTTCCTGATTTCCCAATTCCTGATTTCTCAGTTCCTAATATCCCAATTTCTGGTACCCCAATTCCTGATTTCCCAGTTCCTGATTTCCCATTTCCTGATATCCCAGTTCCTGATATCCCAATTCCTGATTTCCCAATTCCCACTATCCCAATTCCCAATTTCCCAATTCCTGATTTCCCAATTCCCAATTTCCCAATTCCTGATATCCCAATTCCTGATTTCTCAGTTCCTAATATCCCAATTCCTAATGTCCCAGTTCCTGATATCCCAATTCCTGATTTCTCAGTTCCTAATATCCCAATTCCTGGTACCCCAATTCCTGATTTCCCAATTCCCAATATCCCAATTTCCCATTTCCTGATTTCCCAATTCCTGATTTCCCATTTCCTGATTTCCCAATTCCTGATTTCTCAGTTCCTAATATCCCAATTCCTAATGTCCCAGTTCCCAATATCCCAATTCCTGATTTCCCAATTCCCGATATCCCAATTCCTCATTTCCCAATTCCTGGTATCTTTTCCTCCCAGAGAAAGTGCCACGAGTTTTGATGCAGAACATGAGCATTAAAACGTTGAGTTGAACAACTTTTAAAGCAGCTTTAAGCCCCCTCCCCTGGGCATTTCCATGATTCCAAAGACATGAATGAATGAGGATCTCATCCCATTTTCCCACAGGATTTCCCACCTCCTGGAGCTCCCCAAAATGAAGAGATTGGATCTTTTTCTCCGCTCTCATTTGCATTATTTATTGCCCAAAGTTCCACCTGCTTGCACAGGAGACATGGCAAAAATTCCTGAATCCAAACTGGGAAAGCTCATAAATCCATTCTGGGTTTGTTAAATGGTTTGGACTGATGATGAATCATCCGCAAATATTTGATTTATTAATGGTAAAGTTATAGGCTGTGCTTTTTCCTTTTAGAAGCTTGAAGAGACACAATAATTGAAAATTAATTAAAAAGCCATTTGAAACCAAATTTGTGTTATCTAAAATCAAATTCTGTGTTCAGGTCAAACTAAAACATTCATCAAATCACCCCTAAATGACTCCTCCTGTGTCTTCATTTCTCACTCTGCTCAGGGCAGCAAAAAACTCAATTACTCTGAAGGTTCTGCTCCAAGCACGTAATTAATAACAATGATAATTAATTACAAGCATTCTTCCACTGTGCTTCACTCATTAAGAAGTGAAACCCTTCCTGGGCAGCTCCTTGAGCTGAGCCTAAGCTGGGTTTAAGGCCCCTCTCCTCCAGGGGGAGGAAAATGGCATTTTTGGGTCTTTGCTGGCTCTTTTTCCCTGTGGGATGTCCCAGTCCTGCCCTTCCCACCTGGTAAAGCCCAGTGGATTTCACAGGAATGGGGGCAGGATTGGGGAATGGGAGTGGGGTGGGAATGGGAATGGGAATGGGGTGAGGATGGGAATGGGAATGGGATGGGAGTGGGAATGGGAATGGGAATGGGAATGGGGTGAGGATGGGAATGGGAATGGGATGGGAAAGGGAATGGGGATGGGATGGGATGGGAATGGGGTGGGAATGGGAATGGGAATGGGAATGGGATGGGAGTGGGAATGGGGTGGGAATGGGAATGGGAATGGGATGGGAATGGGAATGGGATGGGAGTAGGATGGGAGTAGGAGTGGGAATGGGAATGGGGTGAGGATGGGAATGGGAATGGGAATGGGAATGGGATGGGAATGGGAGTGGGAAGAGGAGCTGGAGTGGGAATTGTCTCCTGGCAGAGCTGCCTTCCCTGCCCGGCTCCATTCCCGGCTCTGCCTTTCCCCCGGCATCCCGCGAGGTCGCTGCTAATTAGGCCGCTGTTAATTAGGCCGAGCCTCTCCTGACCCCTCCGGAGCCGGCAGGGGCTGACTGGGAACAGCGCTGGGAACAAAGGAGTGCCGAGGGGTTCAGAGGGAGCGGGGGAGAAGGGCTCAGGCTCCCCTGGAATTCGGAATTCCAGGTTTGCTCGGAGCCGACGGCGGCGGCTGGAGCCTCCCGGGCTGGGGTCAGGAGGGGACGGGGCTGGAGCAGACCTGGGGTCACCCTGGGGAGCCCTGGGGTCTCCCTGGGGTCTCCCTTTGCACCCCGCTTGGTGCAGGAGCTCCCCTAAATGCCCTGGAGCTGGAAATCAGCCGGATTTGGGATTTCCTGGGGGGATTCCGGGCTCGCACCCCTGGGAAGAGCCGTGGGTGTGCAGCGACACGGAGCAGACAGAGGATTTATTCTATTTGAAGAAATATTCGATTTTATTTTATTCTATTTGAAGAAAAGCCATCAGTGGTGAGGCCTACAGCAAGAGGCAGAGGAAAATTGGGGGTTTTTTTTTGGTTTTATTGTTTTGTTTTTTCACGGAGCCCAAGAGTGAACTCCCAACTGACAAAGTTCTTCCTCGGGAGGAAGACTGAATATCTGCATCATGCTTTACTTTTAAAAATGATTTATTTTGCGAAAATGCTTCTTAACCTCCAAGGCTTTTCTCCTCCGGAGCCAAGGTAACTTTTGGGTGTGAAGATCCTGGGCTGGGTCACCTATTCCTTCAAAAACCCACGTTTCAGGCGAGTTCCACTAAACCCAGGCAAGCCAGAAAAATGCTTTTCACTTGATACTTTTCCCTGCTGCACCACTTCCCCCAAAATTAACACTGCACCCTAATTAACCCCCGACCCCTTTGAAGCGAAGCCGCTGTCAGCAGCCAAAATCCGGGATCAGAGCCCGGCAGTGCCGAGGTGCCGAGCTCTCCCCCAGCCCCTCCTCGGAGAATTTTGGCTGGAGGATGCTGGGCTGAGCTACTCCCACCGCCCGGGCCCTCCCCCGGCCGGGATGAGGCTGTACCTTTTCTCCCCTGCCCAGGAGTGAGCCTCGCAGTCCTTCTGTCCTGCCCAGCCCTCCACTAAACAAAGGAGCTCTGGGCACATCACCAGCTCCAGGACTCAAAGGTATTTCACCGCTTTCCGCCTCGCCCCGGAGCTGCGCAGCTGATTTCTTTCCTCTTTTAATCCTTTCTCTGTTCGATTGTGTCTCGCACATTTTTATTTATTTTTAATTGATTTCGTTTCACACAGCCTCGCCTTGGAAATGTTTTCCTGCTTCCTTCCCAACCGGTTTAAAATCTGAATTTTAGGGCTCGGTTGTCTCATCGCTTTCTCAGTGTCTTTCTCCCAAGTGGGGTTTGCTGGAATTTCTCAGCGCTGCAGAGAACTTTTTGGAGGCTTTTATTCCATTGAAGCTGCGACTCTCTGGCGGCTGTAAATGACTTTTCCATGCCTGTGTGAGCTCTCCGGGAATGTCCCGTGTATCGATCATTTGTCAGGCTCCTCATCCCCCCGCGGGGAAATGGATGCAGCTGGAATTCCTTCGCTTTAAATCGCCGGAGTGCGAAACATTTTTGCGCCTTTTTTAAAGTTTATTTTATTTTTAAAAATTTTTTTGAATTTTTTTTTTTTTTTGCCACTTTTTCCTCCCCCCGTTCCTCGGGAGCAGCGGGACAGGGAAGGAACACTCTGCCTTTTGTGTGGCTGGAGATAAGCGGAGCCCGCAGAGCCGGGCTCGGGGGGCTGCGGGGAGGGCATTTCTTTGTCTCCTTTCCCCTTCCCACTCTCCTCACTCCCCGCGTTTGAAACCTTAGAGCCTGAAAAATTCCTGCCCTCAAGAGCTGAGACATTCCCAGCTGGGACGCTGGGAGCAGCGAGGGAAATTGAACTTTGAATGATTTTTTAATTATTTTTTAATATTTTTTAGGATTTTTTTCTTGTTCTTTTTTTCTGGTGGGTTTTTTTTTGTTGGTTTGTTGGGTTTTTGGGGTTTTTTTTTTTTTTTGCCACTTTTTCCTCCCCCCGTTCCTCGGGAGCAGCGGGACAGGGAAGGAACACTCTGCCTTTTGTGTGGCTGGAGATAAGCGGAGCCCGCAGAGCCGGGCTCGGGGGGCTGCGGGGAGGGCATTTCTTTGTCTCCTTTCCCCTTCCCACTCTCCTCACTCCCCGCGTTTGAAACCTTAGAGCCTGAAAAATTCCTGCCCTCAAGAGCTGAGACATTCCCAGCTGGGACGCTGGGAGCAGCGAGGGAAATTGAACTTTGAATGATTTTTTAATTATTTTTTAATATTTTTTAGGATTTTTTTCTTGTTCTTTTTTTCTGGTGGGTTTTTTTTTGTTGGTTTGTTGGGTTTTTGGGTTTTTTTTGGGGGGGTTTTTTTTTTTGGTTCAGACACATTTTCTGTGCTGTCTGGGCTGATTTTCGAGGCTGGGCTGGCCCGGGAAAGCTGCAGTGGGAGAGCAGGGGGGACAGTCAGGGGTGGCTCGGGGGCCTCTCCTTCCCCACCCGGGGCCTCTCGCAGCACAGATTGTTCCAGGAGGATTCCTCACTCCTGCAGCTCCAAATTTTGGGGGTCCTGAGGTGAGAGCTGGGAGGAGGAGGAAGGATGGGCTCCCCAGGGGCGCAGCTGGGGGACTGGGGAGTGGTGGCCCTGGGGATGGGGTGGGATCCCTTTTGGAGCTTTTCCCTTGGGATTTCTCATCTCCTCCCCCCTGATCCCAGCCTGGCCACCCCTGCCTTCTCCTCAGCCCCCCGAAATCACCCAGGCTGTCCCAGGGGCCACCCCCAGGACATCCCTGGGGGGGTCAGGGCCGTGCCAGGGCAGCTGTCCCCTCAGCAGGGATGAGCTGGGATCTGCTGGAGCTGTGGGATGATGGTCCACGGGCAGGAGCTGCTCTTTCTTGACGTTCTCCTCTTGCCTTGGAGGACTTTGGTTGCTCTTTGTTTCTCCATCAGGAAAATCAGTGCAAGGCAGAGCCACAACTCTCGGGCAGCTCCTGGTTTCTTTTCTTGGGAAAGAAAGATTTGGCAAGGCAGCAGTGGGGGCTGGCAGTGGGGACACTGGGTGACACTGGGGACCCCCTGGATCAGCTCCAGGACGAGCTGCCTGTGCTGACCAACGACTTTCAAAAACAACAAACTCCTTAAAAACTCTCTTTCCCCCCTTTTTTCCTTCCAGAACTCCAGGACGGGTCCTTGGCACCCGGGGGCTGCTGCCAAAATCCATCCTCCTCCTCCTGCCGGGGCAGCAGGGAGCCTGCAGCTGGACAAAGCTCTCGGGGGACTCTGGGCACTGTGGCCAGCATGGGGGATTGGTGGCTGGCCCGGCTCCTGCTGGGCTGCACGGCCGTGCTGGCGGTGGCCCCGGCGCGGGGACAGTACGAGGGGGACTTGCAGACGGACAGATTTGCTGCCTACGAGGAGAGACCCCCGAGCAGAGTGAGGAGAAGGGGCCAGGACTCGCTGCGAGGGTGAGTGGGTGTTCTCGCCTCTTTGGAAAAGCAGATTTTTTTGGGTTGTTAGCAGAGCTGGGCTGGCGGGATTGCCATTCCCTGAGGATCCCGTGGGAGCAGTGCTGGGCACTGAGCTCTTTTTGGGGTCACGGCACTTGGGACTCACCTGCAGGGACTGCAGAGCCCCCACACCCACCTGGTGGGTGGGTTTGTCCTCCCTGGGCGGGTGGGCACAGAATTCCCAGGCAATTCCCAGGGACATCCCATCCCTGGAGCAGCTGGGACAGTGGGAGGTGACCCTGCCATGGCAGGGCTGGCACTGGGTGGGCTCTGAGGTCCCTTCCAAGCCAGCCCATTCCACGCCTGGCACTGGTGGCTGTGCCTGTCCTTCCCACGTCCCTGGGGATGCTGTCACCTGGGGATTTGCCCCTGGGGTCCCTCTGGCTGAGCTCCAGGTGCTGGGGCTGTGCTGGGGGGGTTTTACCCCGGGGAAGGGGCTGTGCTCAGTCCCATGGAGCAGCTCCTGCTCTCTCCCAAATTTGGGGCCATTTCCCCCCTGAGGAGGGAGTCCAGGCCCGGGCTGAGCTCGGCTCTGCTGCTCTAAGATGGTTCCTGGCCCCTGCTGATCCGGGGTTATTTTAAGTTCTTTTAAGCCTGTCTGGCTGCAGCTCCTGGCGGCGTTCCTGGCCCGTGGGCAGGAGCAGAGCGGGATCCACGCGCGGGGCTGGGCAGTGCCAGAGGCTGGGGAATGCTGGAATGCTGCTGGAATGGGGGCACTGCCCCAGAAAGGGCTGGCTTTGGGCTGCGGATGGAGCCCGAGTGGGGAGGGGGGAATGTCCTCCTGGAATTCCAGCCTGTAGGGGTGGAGGGATCTCCTCCTGGAATTCCAGCCTGTGGGGATGGAGGAATCTCCTGGAATTCCAGCCTGTGGGGGTGGAGGAATCTCCTGGAATTCCAACCTGTAGGGATGGAAGGATCTCCTCCTGGAATTCCAACCTTTGGAGATGGAGGCATCTCCTCCTGGAATTCCAGCCTGTGGGGATGGAGGAATCTCCTCCTGGAATTCCAGCCTGTCCAAATGGAGGGATCTCCTCCTGGAATTCCAACCTTTGGGGATGGAAGGATCTCCTCCTGGAATTCCAGCCTTTGGAGATGGAGGCATCTCTTCCTGGAATTCCAGCCTTTGGGGATGGAGGAATCTCCTGGAATTCCAGCCTGTCCAGAAGGGAATCCTTGAAACAATTCTGGGAAGTTTAGTTATGGGTCAATGTTGGGAGGTTGGACTTGATGATCTCAGAAGTTGTTTCCAAGTTTAATCGTTCTGGGATCTTCCCTGACCTGGCTTTTGCTGCTCTAAGGCCTCAGGGCTTTGCTGCTGTGGGATTTCCCTTTGGGAAAAGCAGACCAGTCCCAATTCCAGGTGTGCTTCTCCCAAAGGAGTGAACCAAGGGGGAAATGTCAGCAAAGGTTGGCTCAGCTGTTTGAACCTGGCCTTGTTCCACCCTGCGGGCACGTGGGTGACCTTGGCAACTGCATTTTGTGGAATTGTCTCTTCCCCAAAGCCACTGGGTGAACATTTAATCCCATTTATCCCTGGTGTCCGTTTAACAGCTCAGGACACCACGGCAAATATTTGCTTTGGCTTTTCCTCCCCAGCCCCCCCAGCTTTCCCTTTCAGGGAGATAAACCAGCTCCAGCCTGGGGTCTGTCCTGCCCTCAGCCTTCCCTTGGCTCCAGGGCTTGCAGGGAGGAATTTGCAATTCCAGAGCTGGAATTAAAGCCCAGCTGAGCTCAGCTGTGTCCCCTGGGCTGGGCTGGAGATTCCCTGGGCACCACCCCGGGCACTGAGGGTCCAAAAACGTGGATGTTGGGTCTGGATGGAGGAAAAGGGACAAAGGTTGAGGATTTGCTGCTGGGTTTGAGGGTGAGCAGGGCAAGGTCCTGGCAGTTCTCCCATGGGAAAACCTTCCCAGGGCTCCTGGGCTGGCTGCAGCTCTGCTTTATTTGGTTCCCCAATGCCAGTTAATCAGAGTTTTCCCTTCCCACACCTTTTATTCCAGCTCCCAAAGCCTCTTACATTTTCCTGCCATTCCTGGAGCATTTATCCATGTTTTCCTTCCCCAAAAGCCTGGTGAGGGACAGACACATCCAAGGACTCAAGGGACAGTCACCAACCCTGACAAGATTTGGATTTTTCCCTTCCCTTTGGGAATTTTTTCCTTCCCTTTTGCTCCTCGCTGCTGGGTTAATGGTTGGGATGATCTCCGAGCTGTTTTCCAGCCCTAATTCTCCTGGGATTTATCTTTATCTGTGCCTCCTTTTCTCCCTCCATCTCCAAATCCTGTTGTTTCCCAAACTGGATGAGAAAACAGAGCCCCACCAGAAGTTCAGAGAGAGAAATGAGACTCAGGTGATTTTTTTAGGGAGTTTTTTAAACTCTGGCAGACAAAAATACCCAAACATTGGTTCAGCTTCTCTTAAACATCACCCACAAGTGGCACAAACCACTTCCTGTGGGTTTTGCAGAATCCCAGAGTGGTTTGGCTTGGAAGGACCTCAAAGATCATCCAGAATCCACCAAAACCATGGGACTGGGAGGGAGGAGTTGCTCCCAGGGACTCCAGGTGCCCAACACGAGCTGCCCCTGCTCGAGGGCACTTGGAGAGGCTTTGGGAAGAGGCTCCAGCAGTTCAGGCCAAAGATTGGCTCTGTCTCTGCTGGAATTATATTTATTTAGAGCTCACTCCCATCCCAGCCTCCTTCAATAAAGGGGAAAAGTATGAAGTAAATGCAAAGCGGGGATTAAATGCAAAATAAACAAGCCTCTTATCCAGCCCTGCTTTCCCAAATAACAATTAATAAAGGCATGGGGAGCAATAAATCCCAGCCCAGGCCCGGCTTTAATCCGGCCTTAAACCCATTAGAGGAGAGACAATTTCAAAGGAGCCTCTCCTGAAGAGCCCAGCCCTGGCAAATCCCTTCTGAGGCAGGGCTGGGGTGGGATTATTGCTCCTGGGCAGATTCCAGGAGCAGGGCAGCTTGGAGCAGATGCTGGCACTGCCATTTCGGGTGTCCTGGCTTAACCACAGCTCGTTATGGCCAGCTGTTAATTACCAGCTGGCCCCTGCAGTGAGGAGATGATGGGGAGGGGGCGTTGGGAGGGGAGTTTGGGAGGGCAGCACTCACAGGGGGCCGCGGTAATTGTGGGGGAAAGGGAACGGGAGCAGCTTCCAGCTGGTTTCTGACACCTCATTTTCCACTGGGGAAAGGACAGGGAAGTGCTGGAGGTGCAGAGTAGGAGCTCAAGGGTTCACCAAAACCTACCTGAGCTTGGATTTGCCACTGGGGAAAGGACAGGGAAGTGCTGGAGGTGCAGAGCAGGAGCTCAGGGGTTCTGCAAACCTCCCTGAGCTTGGATTTTCCACTGGGGGATGGACAGAGAAATCAGGGAAGTGCTGGAGCTGCAGAATTGGAGCTCAGGTGTTCTCCAAAACCTCCCTGAGCTTGGATTTTCCACTGGTGAAAGGACAGGGAAGTGTTGGAGCTGCAGAACTGGAGGTCAGGGTTTCTCCAGAACCTCCCAGAGCTTGGATATTCCACTGGGGGATGGACAGGGAAATCAGGGAAGTGCTGGAGCTGCAGAACAGGAGCTCAGGTGTTAATTATTTATTATTTTTTCTCCAAAACCTCCCTGAGCTTGGATTTTCCACTGGTGAAAGGACAGGGAAGTGTTGGAGCTGCAGAACTGGAGGTCAGGGGTTCTCCAAACCTACCTGAGCTTGGGTTTTCCACTGAGGGAAATCAGGGAAGTGTTGGAGCTGCAGAACTGGAGGTCAGGGTTTCTCCAGAACCTCCCTGAGCTTGGATTTTCCACTGAGGGAAATCAGGGAAGTGCTGGAGCTGCAGAACAGGAGCTCAGGTGTTAATTATTTATTATTTTTTCTCCAAAACCTCCCTGAGCTTGGATTTTCCACTGAAGGATGGACAGGGAAGTGCTGGAGCTGCAGAATTGGAGCTCAGGTGTTCTCCAAAACCTCCCTGAGCTTGGATTTTCCACTGGTGAAAGGACAGGGAAGTGTTGGAGCTGCAGAACTGGAGGTCAGGGGTTCTCCAAACCTACCTGAGCTTGGGTTTTCCACTGAGGGAAATCAGGGAAGTGTTGGAGCTGCAGAACTGGAGGTCAGGGTTTCTCCAGAACCTCCCTGAGCTTGGATTTTCCACTGAGGGAAATCAGGGAAGTGTTGGAGCTGCAGAACTGGAGCTCAGGGGTTCTCCAGCCCTCCCAGAGCTTGGATGCAGAGGAGAGGGAAAGCCACGGGCTGGGACGTGGGGCCAGGGGACACAAACGGGCCTGGACCTGACTCTGGGGTGATGCTGCAGGTCAAGGATGGAGCTGCAGCTCCCCTGAGTGTCCTCAGAGAGGGGCACAGGGGATTTCCAGCAGGACTTTCATGTGAGTCCGAGGGACTGGGACGTCGAGGTGGTCTTATTTGGGAAGGTAAAAGGTTTCAAAGGCACGTG
The DNA here is from genome assembly GCF_017590135.1 of Pyrgilauda ruficollis. Taxonomy (NCBI): domain Eukaryota; kingdom Metazoa; phylum Chordata; class Aves; order Passeriformes; family Passeridae; genus Pyrgilauda; species Pyrgilauda ruficollis. The sequence continues at coordinate 923,773 of NW_024513432.1, read as the reverse complement.
GAGGTGGCACTTGGGGACGTGCTGGTGACCGTGGTGGTGGCACCGGCTGAGCACCTCCAAGTCTTCTCCAGCCTCAACAATTCCATGATTCTCTGAACCAAGGTGCTCCTAAGAAGCTGAAATTTCCCAATTTTTGACCCAATCCTGGGTTCCAGGCAGCCAGAACCCCTCACTGGGGGGAGCTGAGGGGGAGGAAAAGCAACGATTGAAACGCTTCAAAAACCAAATTAGCAAAAAGAGCCCCAGATTTCCCTCAGGAAAGGAGCAGCTGGAGTTCTGCCCCTGTGATCCAGGCACCTCTGGAGCACATTCCTGCTTCCAGCTCCACGTCCCAGCCTCGCTCCCCCTGCCAGGGCTGGGATACTACGAACAACACCAGGAACAACGTGAAGGCAGCACTTGGAAACCTCTGACTCGAGACTTTTGTTCCTCACTTTTCCTCTGGGCCCTGATTTATGTTGTGAAATGGTTGATCTTGGCCTCCTGGCCGTGGCTGGGCTCTCTTGTTTTTGGCAGGAATCGTGAGGGAGAATATTGGAATGGCCAAGGAATATCTGGCGGAGGAGCCAGAGGTTGTGTGGGTTTTGTCTGGAAGTTTTAAGGGCTCTGTTTGAAGTTTTGATTTATTTCTGAATTTAAAGGGGGGGGAAAAAAAATGGAAGAGTTGGTAGTGCTGCATTCCAAATGAAAGTGTGAAGTAGTTCCTGGAAATCTGTTGGGTTTTTAGTCTTTTTTTCAAAGGAAAAGGTTCCTTGCGGGTCTGTAGGGGTTGAATTAAATGTGCACCAAGAAGGGAGATTTTCCTACCATCACTCAGAGGAGATGTGGGAAGAACCCAATAAAGGGGAAAAAATGCTCTTATGGACAAAGCAAAGGTGTTTAACAGGATTTTAATAGATCCCCCCTTGCTGAAAAAACATGAAATAGAAAATAATCGGGATTTTTGGGCCGGAACCCAAGCCCTGCACAGCCTTTGCAAGGCTTTCCTTCTGTTTTCCTTCATCCCTTTGATGAAACCGAATAAGAATAATTAAAAATATTGATTCCATCTCCCAGAGGTGAAGAGAATTCCCAGAGCAGCTGTGGCTGCTCCATCCCTGGAGGGGTCCAAGGCTGGGTTGGAGCAGCCTGGGACAGTGGGAGGGGTCCCTGCCCATGGCAGGGCTGGATTTGGGTGGGCTTTAGGGTCCTTCCAGCCCAAACCAGGCTGGGATTTTATGATCCCGTGTTTCCACGTGCTGAGTTTGGAATATTTTTGTGCTGGCAGTGTCACACATCCAGATTTCTCTTGGAAGTTCTGAGCTTTGTGGCTTTTCCTCGTGGTGCAGACATCCAGCACCTCTCACCTTTAAACACCAGCTCTCAGAACCAAAAATAATTGGAATTGTTGGGACTTGAACCCGTTCCTCGAAGCCCTCGGGAGCTGCTTTGGAGAACCAGGAGTGGCTTCCAGGTGGGAGGAATTCAGAATTCCCTCTGCAGCACCTTGCCGTTGTCCCCACACTGAGCAGGGGCAGGTCTGCCTTTCCCAGGGGGATTTCTGGAATTTTCCCATTACGAATTCCTCACCAAACACCACCAGGCTGGGGAGGGGAATGAGCAGAAGACTCCTCAAACTGGGAATTCTCTGAGATAAACCCCATCAGCACTTCCTGGGGGATCTGCTCAGGGCAGGAGGGGGGACACAAACTCCCCCAGACCCCAGAGCGTTGGTTGGGATCTGGCACAATCCCAAATCCCAAATCCCTCGGGGTGGGAAGGGAGATGCTTTCCCAGACCCAGCCTGAGGTCTGGCAGCAGATCCTGTCCCCTGTGACCCCCACCGAGGCCGGGGGGGCTCCGGAGCTGTCCCCAGTCATTGTCAGAGCCGATCCCAAGGGCGCGGCAAAAATCCGGGCGCGGAGCAAATCCTGAATTGGGGGAAGGATTTCCAGCTCGGATGGAGAGGTGGGATCATTGTCCCTGGAAAAACCACAGGCTGAAGTCATCCACATTCATTTTGTTTGAGTTTCACAATGAGAGAAAGGAGGCTGGGTCAGAAATAATCCCAAGAGAAACTTCCCTGTCCGTTCCTTAAAGAAGCTTTTCCATGGGTAGCAGACATCCCAACTTTTGGCACTGAAATTAAACTGGTATTAGGTCAGTTTTCACTGCTGAAGCAAAAGGTGGCTCTGGAAGGTTGGGAAAACCTGGAGTCAATGGTCATTTCTTTAAAAAAGGTGGACAAGTTGGGATTTGGCTGAATCTGCTCCTGGAGGATTTGGTTTTTCTCACAAATTTTGCTCAGGATGAGACTTGAAGACAAAAAAAAATCTCCAATAAGGAAAAGGGACAGGGAAGGTGGGAACTGGGAATTCCATTCTCCCCAGACTGGAGGAGCTGGCAGAGCAGAATTTCACAGCTGGAATTACACAGAGAATGCAGAGACAGAAAGGAGAAAAAACTGGGAAATCTCGGGGTGCCCCAAAACGTTGGATGGCTCTGGGAGGAGGCTCCTCCTGCCCGGGGCTCCCATCCAGCATTCCCAGCCCAGGGCTCTGTTCCACTGGGTTTTTCCTCTTTTTCCCTCTTTTTCCCCTCCTTTTTTTTTATTTAATTATTTTTTCCTCTTTTTTCCTCTCTTTTTCCTTTTTTCTCCTCTTTTTTCCCTCTTTTTCCCCTTTTTTTGCCTCTTTTTTCCTCTCTTTATCATCTTTTTTCCTCTTTTTTTTCCCTCTTTTTTCCCTTTTTTTTTGCCTCTTTTTTTCCTCTCTTTATCATCTTTTTTCCTCTTTTTTTCCCCTCTTTTTTCCTCTTTTTTTCCTCTATTTTTCCCTGGTTTCCCCCTGTATTTCCGCTTTCCCCCTCCCCCCCCCTTTTTTCTTCTTTTTTATTTCCCCTCTTTTTTCCTCCTTCCCCCTTTTTTCCCTCATTTCCCAGCTCTGCAATTCCCGCTGGCTCCCTCCCCGTTTATCGCTAACCCCGGCGTTTGTTTAAGGAGCACAAAGGCGATGCCGAGCGTTTGTTTTCCCTCTGTCCTTCCTTCTTTGGGTCGCATTCACCTCATTTGCATAATTCTCATTAGCTAATGAGCCCTTTCAGCGGCTCAGAAGGTGAGAAGGGACGAAGCATCCATGGAAAAAGGCTCCAGCTCTGGGAAAGACCCCAAGGAGGCAGAGCTGAGAGCAGGGGAAAAAAACCTCTGGATTTTAATTTTAAATTTAATTTTAATTTTTTTTAACATTTTTTTTTAATTATGCCCTCATCCCTGGAAGTGTCCAAGGCCAGGCTTGGAGCAGCCTGGGGCAGTGGACGGGGTCCCTATCCCTGGCAGGGCTGGAATTCCACGAGTTTTAAGGTCTTTCCATCCCAAACCATTCTGTAATTCCATGATTTTAGGACATCCCTTTTATCCTGACCTTCCTGATGGAACTGAAGGACCCCAGCTCGTGTTTCCCAGCCCTGAGCAAACTGCTGATAACTCTAAATTTTATCCCAAATTTGCTGAAGATGATATTTTCTTTCCCAACCCCTTACAAACCAGCGTTGTCCTTCTGGAGTTTTTGCTTTGGAATCTCATTCCCTTCTCCCCCTGGGTCATTCCTGGGACATCATTAATCCCAGCCCCCTCAGAGTGGATTCTCCCCGTGGTTTATTTTGAAACTCTGCTAATTTTTAGCAGATGCTCAGCAAGGTTCACTTTGGGAGGAACAATTGGCATCTTTGAGTTCCAGCCTCCCTCTCCCAGGATCCTGGGGTGAATCCCTTTTGGAAAGAGGTGGTGTCTGCCCCCTAATTAAAAATATTCCACTTTTTCCGTTCTCTCAGTGCAGGGGATTGATGCCACATCCCTCCTCCACTGATTTTAACCAAAATTATAAACAGGAGGGGATGGAGCTGGGAGGGAAACATCCCCCAGGGAGCTCTTCCCTGTTTTCCTGCAGAGCCTGGATTTATCCAAAGCTCCTGAAACAGAGGGGAAAAAAACCCCAAAACTGTGTTTGATTTTTCAGCCCAAACGTCTGTGGCTCGAGGTTCCATTCCTACTGCTGCCCTGGCTGGAAAACTCTGCCTGGAGGGAACCAGTGCATTGTCCGTGAGTATCCCTCACCCCAAGGATCAAAAGGATCCTGGGATCCCTTGGTGTCCCCGGGGAAGGAATTCCCAGCTCCCGCTGCAGAGCAGGAGCAGAGCTGCTGGCAATTCCCAGCTCTGCTAATCCCAGTTCCCAACTGGTCCCAGTTATTGGATTGAGATTAATCCTCTGGAGTGTCACCGTGTCCCCTGGCAGTGCCTGCTTTGGGACAGGAGGCTCCTGAGGAAATGATTTCCTGCTCGTTCCATGGAAAAATTCCGTTAATTGATGGGGACATTGCAATCCTGGTGTCACCAGAGGCGTTTCCCAGTGGGAGTTTGCATCTTTAAGGGGCCAGGGGAGGAAGATTGAGATAAATCTCAGCTGGGTTGGGAGTTTTCCTTCCTGTCTGGGCTGGAGAATCCGTGAATTGGATGATGTCCTGCATTTCTGTGGGGATAAAGATGGGATGGGATGGGATGGGATGGGCAGGGAGTGGGTGGGTGGAGGAAGGGAAGGCACCCTGAATGGGCCTGACCTTGGTTCCTGTCGTTTCTCTTTTCCCTCTCATTCCTCTTCCTGTCATTTCTCCTTTTTCTGTCACTCCTCCTTTCCCTCTCATTCCTCCTTTTCCTGTCATCCTCCTTTTGCTGTCATCCTCCTTCTCCTGTCATTCCTCCTTTCCTTCTCATTCCTCCTTTCCCTCTCATTCCTCTTCCTCTCATTCCTCCTTTTCCTGTCATTTCTCCTTTTCCTGTCATTTCTCCTTTCCCTCTCATTTCTCCTTTTTCTGTCATCCTCCTTTTCCTACAACTTTGACCTCTGCTCCCCTGGCAAAGCTTTGAAATTCCTGGTTGGAAGATGTCCTTCTGCATTCCAGATCCCCAAGGGGTTCCAACAGAGCCAGGCTTGGACAATCTGAGGTTGGACAGGGCTTGGAGCAGCCTGGGGCAGTGGAAGGTCTGGAATGGGATGAGCTTTAAGGGCCCCTCCAGCCCAAACCTGTCTGGGATTCCCTGATAAATCAGAAGCTGATGGGACCTCAGGGATTTTGGGATCATGGCAGGGGTCAGAAATGGGACCTGGAAAGGTGTTTTCCAGTTGGTTGGAAATTTCTGGGTGAGGATCAGGGCTCTTCCTGTGCCCAAAGCCTGAAGCCCCCAAATTCCTGAGCTCCACTGGAGCTGATCCCGAGCTCCCTGCGGGGTGGGCTGGGAGCAGCCCTGCCGTGGGCACAGCTCTGGCACCAGACCCTCCTCTGCTCTCCCAGGGCTGCCTGAGCCAGCTGAGGGCTGTAGGGAAGCGTTTTCCACATTGGAGCCTTGTCCCAGTCGGAGCAGCCTCGTGTCTGACGATCCAGGCAAGGCTTTGAAGCCTGGAGTTTCCTGGAGGATTAAACTCCCATCTAAATTCGGGCTGATCCCTGGCTGTGGAGAGGGAGGAAGATGAGCAGACGTGGGGATGGATCCAGCCCAGCCCCAAATGCCATGTCCAGCCCTTGTGCCCAGCACTTGGAGCACTGAGACTTCCCAGCTCAGCCCTCCCTGCTCCCAGCATTCCCAAAAACCTGAATTCTCCCACTTGGACACTCGGGAGTGCTGCTGCTCCTGCACAGGCGCTTGGCCCCAGCTCTTCCCAGCCTGGAATTGGTGTTGGAGGAGCCACAGCTGAGCCTCCATCCCATAAATCCACCCCTGGAGCTGCCAGATCCCAGCCCCTCCTCCCCTGGCAGCCAGAGCTGGGCTCTCCGTGGGGTTTTTTTGTGAAATCCACTTTTCACACGATTTGCTCCAACCTCAGACCTTGGAGTTGGAGTGGTCACACCTTCCATAGGAGGAATGTGTTGTTCCAGGCATTCCAGTGGGAAAGTTGTGTTTGTAACTCACTGTTGAGCCCCAAAAATCCCTCTTTGGGCTGCTTTAATCCCAAATTCCTTCAATGTGGAGTGAGGAAACAGTTAAAGCCAACACTTGGTGTCCAGAGCAGGATAAAAGTTCCCAATTTATTTATTGCTATTGTTTTCCTGCAGTGCCTCAGTCACATCCAGTGGGTCATAATCCCGTGGGAAAGCTGAGCTCTCACATGGAAGAATGGAGGATTCGTGCTTTTCTTTCCAAATTCCTTTAAAAAAACCCTCTCCCAGTAACTGGATCTTGTCAAGGAGGCCACGTTCTGTTTGCAAAAGGAGGAGAAATATCTTGAAGTTGATGATTTTCCTCCACCAAAGAAATTCCATCCCCCCAAACTCCTCAGAAGGCTTTGACAGGGAGGAATTTGGAAGATTAGACAGCCCAAAGTGTGAAAAGGGTCGAAAATGGAGCAATAATGGAAAACAATGATAAAAAGGGTGGGAAAATACTGGCCAAGGATAAAATGCTGGAAGAAAAGATTGTGACAGGGTTGTGTCAAAGACAGGGAGACGTCAGGAATTATCCATGCCTCGTCTGCAGGAAATCCTGCAGGAAGGACAAAGCTGGAAGGGTTTGGTTGGCGGGGATTCCTTAAGGAAGTAAAAGAATGGATGGATGGATGGATGATGGATGGATGATGGATGGATGGATGGATGATGGATGGATGATGGATGGATGATGGATGGATGGATGGATGGATGTCTTTGGTTTGTGGGGAACAAGGGCTGGGATGGAGCTCAGGGAAAGGCTCTGCCCCCCAGGGTGGTGGGCACTGCCCGGGCTCCCCTGGGAATGGGCACATTCCCAACCTGCCAGAGCTCCAGGAGCCTTTGGAAAACCCTCCGGGACAGGGTGGGATTGTTGGGCTGTCGGGAATCAGGAGCTGGATCCGTGACCCCTGGGAGCCCCTCCCGGGACAGGAATTCCCGGGGCTGACCCTGTCCCTGTCCCTGTCCCCAGTGCAGAGCTGCAGCGTGCGCTGCATGAACGGGGGCAGCTGCTCCGAGGAGTCCTGCCTGTGCCAGAAGGGATTCACCGGCACCTACTGCGGGCAGCGTGAGTGCGGGATGGGAACGGGACCGGGAATGGGACCGGGAATGGGATTGGGAACGGGGAAGGGAATAGGAACAGGAATGGGGGCGGGAATGGGAATAGGGAAGGGCACCCAGGCCACTCCAACATCAGCACCGTGTTCTCCCTCCCTTGGAAGCTCAGCCCTCTCTCGTGACCAGCACAGCTCTGTATCAAAATACAGATATTAGACATAATTAATAGGTTAATTGATTTCCCAATATAATGTGTAATATATTAGTATAATGTAGATTTTTCAATCTATTATAATATATAGGTAATAGATATGGATAGTATTGTATACACTATACTATCTGTAGGTAATATATAGATAATATAGAATATATCGATATGTTATGTCTTTTAATATATAATATATTCATAATATAGAATGTCTTTTAATATATAATATATTAATAATATAGGATGTAATGTATAGTATATTAATATTATATCTCATATATTGTTATATTATAATGAGAATATTATTATATATGAGATAATATGTGCACAATATATTATATATAGTATACACCTATGTATTATATATACAGTTATACATCTCTAGAATTATATATTCTCTTACTATATTATAATGATATATGTAGTATGTTATTATTATATAAAATATAGATTATATATATTTATAGATAATATAGATATGCTAGCATGTAACACATTTTAAGAAGCCTTTAGTTAGCAAATAAGCACAATATCTTTGAAAGAATCTCTTATCAATTAGATCAATCAGAACTTCCCAAATTCCAGATCCCTGGATCCACGTGGGAATCACTCCCACTGAGGATTTTTAAAGCCAAAATCCCCCAATTCTCCCCAAACTCCCCCTCAGCTCCGCCCCGATCCCTCAGTGCTGAATATTTCCCCAAAGTTCAGCCGGAGGCAGAGGCTCCAGATGGAAAATTTCATCCTGAGCAGCAAAAGCTTGGGAAAATTCTCAGCAGCAGCAGCAGCAGCAGCAGCCGGGGCGGGCTGGGACGTGCAGCCCTCGCTGCGTGCTGCTCCAGCTCCATCCCCTCGGCTCCCCTGGCAGCACATCCCGGGCAGCTCCGCACCCCTGGCCCCAGCCCAGCCCTGGCACCGAGGGCAGGGCTGGCCTGGGGGGCCCTTCCTGCTCTGCACATTCCATCCCTCCGTGATTTCAGCCAGGAACTGCCTCTGGCTCCTGCCCTGAGTGCAGGGCTTCGGCTCGGGGCGGCAGGACTCGGTTTAAGTCAGGAATACTTTAAGTCTGGAGTGTCTTATGTCTGGAATGCCTTAAGTCTGGAATATTTAAGTTTGGAATATCTTAAGTCTGGAATATTTTAGTTCAGGAATATTTTAAGTCTGGAATATCTTAAGTCTGGAATATTTTAGTTCAGGAATATTTTAAGTCTGGAATATCTTAAGTCAGGAATATTTTAAGTCTGGAATACCTTAAATCTGGAATACCTTAAGTCTGGAATATCTTACATCTGGAATATCTCAAGTCAGGAATATTTTAATTCTGGAATATTTTAAGTCTGGAATATTTAAGTCTGGAATACCTTAAATCTGGAATACCTTAAGTCTGGAATATCTTAAGTCAGGAATATTTTAATTCTGGAATATTTTAAGTCGGAAATATTTAAGTCTGGAATACCTTAAATCTGGAATACCTTAAGTCTCAAATATCTTAAGTCAGGAATATTTTAATTCTGGAATATTTTAAGTCGGAAATATTTAAGTCTGGAATACCTTAAATCTGGAATACCTTAAGTCTCAAATATCTTAAGTCAGGAATATTTTAAGTCTGGAATATCTTAAATCTGGAATATCTTAACTCTGGAATATCTTAAACCTGGAATATCTCAAGTCAGGAATATTTTAATTCTGGAATATTTTAAGTCTGGAATATTTAAGTCTGGAATACCTTAAATCTGGAATACCTTAAGTCTGGAATATCTTGCATCTGGAAGATCGCAAGTCAGGAATATTTTAATTCTGGAATATTTTAAGTCTGGAATATTTAAGTCTGGAATACCTTAAATCTGGAATACCTTAAGTCTGGAATATCTTGCATCTGGAAGATCGCAAGTCAGGAATATTTTAATTCTGGAATATTTTAAGTCTGGAATATTTAAGTCTGGAATACCTTAAATCTGGAATACCTTAAGTCTGGAATATCTTGCATCTGGAAGATCGCAAGTCAGGAATATTTTAATTCTGGAATATTTTAAGTCTGGAATATTTAAGTCTGGAATACCTTAAATCTGGAATACCTTAAGTCTGGAATATCTTGCATCTGGAAGATCGCAAGTCAGGAATATTTTAATTCTGGAATATTTTAAGTCTGGAATATTTAAGTCTGGAATACCTTAAATCTGGAATACCTTAAGTCTGGAATATCTTGCATCTGGAAGATCGCAAGTCAGGAATATTTTAATTCTGGAATATTTTAAGTCTGGAATATTTAAGTCTGGAATACCTTAAATCTGGAATACCTTAAGTCTGGAATATCTTGCATCTGGAAGATCGCAAGTCAGGAATATTTTAATTCTGGAATATTTTAAGTCTGGAATATTTAAGTCTGGAATACCTTAAATCTGGAATACCTTAAGTCTGGAATATCTTGCATCTGGAAGATCGCAAGTCAGGAATATTTTAATTCTGGAATATTTTAAGTCTGGAATATTTAAGTCTGGAATACCTTAAATCTGGAATACCTTAAGTCTGGAATATCTTGCATCTGGAAGATCGCAAGTCAGGAATATTTTAATTCTGGAATATTTTAAGTCTGGAATATTTAAGTCTGGAATACCTTAAATCTGGAATACCTTAAGTCTGGAATATCTTGCATCTGGAAGATCGCAAGTCAGGAATATTTTAATTCTGGAATTTTAAGTCTGGAATATCTTAAGTCTGGAATATTTTAGTTCAGGAATATTTTAAGTCTGGAATATCTTAAGTCAGGAATATTTTAAGTCTGGAATACCTTAAATCTGGAATACCTTAAGTCTGGAATATCTTACATCTGGAATATCTCAAGTCAGGAATATTTTAATTCTGGAATATTTTAAGTCTGGAATATTTAAGTCTGGAATACCTTAAATCTGGAATACCTTAAATCTGTAATACCTTAAGTCTGGAATATCTTAAGTCAGGAATATTTTAAGTATGGAATATCGTAAATCTGGACTATCTTAAATCTGGAATATCTTAGGTCAGGAGTATTTTAATTCTGGATATTTAAAGTCAGGAATATTTTAAGTCTGGAATATCTTAAGTCAGGAATATTTTAATTCTGGAATATTTTAAGTCGGAAATATTTAAGTCTGGAATACCTTAAATCTGGAATACCTTAAGTCTCAAATATCTTAAGTCAGGAATATTTTAAGTCTGGAATATTTAAGTCTGGAATACCTTAAATGTGGAATACCTTAAGTCTGGAATATTTTAATTCTGGAATATTTTAAGTCTGGAATATCTTAAATCTGGAATATCTTAACTCTGGAATATCTTAAACCTGGAATATCTCAAGTCAGGAATATTTTAATTCTGGAATATTTAAAGTCTGGAATATTTAAGTCTGGAATACCTTAAATCTGGAATACCTTAAGTATCGAATATCTTAAGTCTCTAATATCTTAAATCTGGAATATCTTAAATCAGGAATATTTTAGTTCAGGAATATTTAAGTCAGGAATATTTTAAGTCTTGAATATTTAAGTCTGGAATATTTTAAGTCTGGGATGTCTTAAGTCAGGAATATTTTAGGTCAGGGAACACCCAAGTGCTGCTCAGACCTCACTGGGGTTAAATCCCTGCCATCCACCCTCCCCTTCTCCCATCCCTGTGTGCATTTTCCTGCTCGTACCCACTCACCCCACTGAAATCCCAGCTCTGAGCCGAGGGAACCGAGATTCCAGCGGGCTGGAAATCCTCCCCAGTGCAAGAGGAGCTTATGGCCTCTGCAGAAGGGGGCTCAGCCAGCAACAGGGAACAATTTTCCCAAGGAAAAAGAACAAAAACCCCAGATTTCTCCAGGAGGGAGAGCACGGAGCTGATATCCCCGACTCTGACACCCCACCCACGGCGGAGGTGACACCCCAGGCTCTGCCAGCAGCACGGAGGGGGCTCTCCAGGAGCAGGAGTGATGGAATTCTCTGTTTTTCTGTTTTTTTTCCCCTCGCAGCCGTGTGTGAGAACGGCTGCCAGAACGGGGGCAGGTGCATTGGCCCCAACCGCTGCGCCTGTGTCTACGGCTTCACCGGGCCCCAGTGCGAGAGAGGTGAGGGTCCCGCAGCCCCTGCCCTGCCAGGGCACAGCTCTGGGCCTGGGGGAGCCCGGGCTGGGGTTACTTCTGGATTTTGTGGCGTTTGTGCTGCTGGGTTCCTGGCTGTGGGATGGGATTTGCCCGGGATGGGGCTCGGCGTGGCTTTGCTGTGTGCGGCAGCAGGTTTGGGCTCTTTGAGGTTGGGCTGAGCCAGGGAATTCCTCCCTTTCCTGCTGGCTCAGATGGACACTCCCAGCTCTGATAAAATTTTTGGCGAGGTTTGGAGCGGCCCAGATCCGAAATGAAACCGAAACACGGAGCCGGTGCTTGAGCTCCCAGATCTGAGACCAAAGCCCCTGGAAATGTCCTGATTTTCCAGCCCCTGCCTCTCCCAGGACTGGGCTCGTTCTGTGCAGCTCCATTCCCAAAGATTGGGCTGCTCTTGCCTTTCCTGGGATTTTCCCCCTGGTTTACAAGCTGGGATTCCAGCCAGCAGGAATCCACCCAGTTCCACAGGGCTGTGCAAAATCCCAGGGCTCCAAAAGCATCTCCTGGAGCTCAGGGTGCAGCTGAGCCCCACTCAAGGCCTCTGCTGAAGTCTGAGCCTCATTTGTTGGCTGCAGAGAAGGAAAAGCTCTGTGAAAGCCTGCACACATCCCCTGGAGTCACCTTGCCTTGTTCTGGTCTCCTTCTTTGTAGCATCAGGGAATTGTGGAGTGGTTTGGGTTGGAAGGGAGCTTAAAACCTTCCACTACCCCAGGCTGCTCTAGCCTGGCCTTGGATGCTTCCAGGGATGGGACATCCCCAATTTTCTGGACAATTCTGCTGTTCTGCAGCAGTTACAGATTCTTTAAACCCTCTCCTTGGCTTTTCCCAACACACAGGAATTGCTTTAGTTATGGAGAATTAGGAGGATTTCTCTCTGGGGGCTCTACCCTGGGAGATTTCCCCCCCTAAACCTGAGCTCCAGGGCTCCTGGTGAGCTCCTCCTCATTTTTCCTCCTGAAGCACTGAGGTTCCCAAATCCATCCAGACATTGGCTGTGTGTGAGCAGAGAGCTGGAAATTCCTGAAGGAAACTTCTGGAGAAGGCTGGAAAATCCAAGTGTCCTGTGCTTGGAGAGAGGGGAAGAGGCAGGGGCTGAGCAGGGCCAGACTTTGGGGCCGTTTGTCTAAAATTCTTTACATAAAGGAGCATTTTCACAAAGCCTGCAGAGATTTGGCCGAGCCAGACTTGTGTGAGAGACAAAACAAATCCTGCAGCTGTGTCCACACTGCTCCTCCCTGCCAAGACAAACAGAGCCTGCTCTGCTGGGCTGGGAATGGGCTCCTGGGGGGCTTGCAGCCAGGTGAGTGCCTGGGATTGACCTTCCAGGGAAAACCTGGGAGCCAGGGAACAGCTTCACCCTCCCCAGGGGAAGCTGAGAGGAGTCTCTGAGCAGCAGGATTTGTGTCCTGTTGCTCCAGGGGGTGTTGGTGGGTCTGCAGGGATCCTTGGGGGTCTCCAGGAGGAGATTCCAGCGCCTCCTGTAGCTCCCGCTTCAGCTCCAGTCCTCATGGCCAAGGGTTTTCCTGGAGCAGGATGAATTCAAAGCCTGGAGCCCTTTCCTGATAGGGAGAAAGGATAAATCTCCTGACAGAGCCAGGGATTCCAGCCCTGGGTTCTGCCAGAGGTGGAATTCTCTGCGTTAATCACTGGAGTGATGAGGGAGGAGCACAAACACCAACAGAACACAAGAAATGCCACCTCAGCAGGAGGGAAAACTTCTTTCCCTGGAGGTGGCAGAGCCCTGGAGCAGCTGCCCAGGGAGCTGGGGATTCTCCCTGTCTGGAGACTCCAAACACCCCTGGATCTGTGTCACCTGCTCCAGGTGACCCTGGGCTGGACTGGGTGCTGTCCAGCCCCAGAATCCTGGGATTCTGTGAGCCCCATCCCTGACAAAAAGAACCCATCCACCCCAAATCCATCCAATTCCAGATTTACTTCAGGGCTTCACTTGAATTCACTTTGCCGCCGCCGCCGTTAACAAGAAATAATTTGAATTTTAAATTGGAACCAAGTGAATTTCTGAGTGCTGAGAGCAGCTCCAGTAAGAGGCTGCTTTGTACTGGGAGCAGAACAACCCCCCTCACACCTCATCCAGGAAATTCCCCCCTCCAGAGGGAAATACCCTCGGAGCAGGCACTCACAGAATTCCAGCATCATTTCCTCCCTCTCCCTGACATCTTCGAGGACGAGTGGCTGGGGGATATTTTGTGGAACCTGAGCTCCCATTACATCAGTGTGGGAGGAAAAGCTGCAGCCCACAAAAGCCGGGGCTGTGGGGCCAGGGCTTGCTCATGGATTTACGGCAAAATGAAGGATTTGGGTTTTGATGTCATGGCTGATTCCACCCTCTCTCGAGTAGGAAAAAATGACTGAGTTTGACTCATCAGGTGATGCTTGGAGCTCCTCCTGTGCTCCAGGGATGAGGTTTTTCATTTGGGGTTGTTTTTCCAGCCAAATGAAACCTTCCCTGTGGAGCCTGTCCCTGGCATCCAGGAGCTTTTCCCAGGAACTTTTCCCTGAGATCTGGGAGCTTTTCCTTGGGATCCAGGAGCTTTATCCTCTGACCCAGGAGCTTTTCTCAAGAGCTTTTCCCTGGGATCCAGGAGCTTTTCCCAGGAGCTTTACCCTGGAATCTGTGAGCTTTTCCCAGAAGCTTTTCCCTGGGATCCAGGAGCTTTTCCCAGGAGCTTTTTCTTGGGATCCAGGAGCTTTTCCCAGGAGCTCTTCCCTGGGATCCAGGAGCTTTTCTCTGGAGCTTTTCCCTGGGATCCAGGAGCTTTTCCCAGGAGCTTTTCCCTGGGATCCAGGAGCTTTTCTCTGGAGCTTTTCCCAGGAGCTCTTCCCTGGGATCCAGGAGCTTTTCCCAGGAGCTTTTCCCTGGGATCCAGGAGCTTTTCCCAGGAGCTTTCCCTGGGCTCCAGGAGCTTTTCCCAGGAGCTTTCCCTGGGCTCCAGGAGCTGTGGTCTCTCCCAGGGCACTCTGGGCAGTGCCAGCTTTCCACCTGAGTGCTTGGGCAGAGTCTGGATCTCTGGAAGTGCCACCCCAGCCCCTCCCCTGACCAACCAGGACAAGTCCTGACCCCGAGGGCTCTTCCAGGAGTGTCCAAGCCCTGCCCTGACTTTTCCAGCCATTCCTCCTGCTCTGGAGCCACCAGCTCCTCGTTTCCCCGCGCTTTTTGTGCCTCCTTGAAACTCTCTCGGGTTTCACCAGGCCGAGACTTCATCAGGAAACAGTAAAAACAGGACAGGAAAGCTCAGAAAAAGTTCCCCCTTTACAATTTCCTTTGGATGTGTTTTTCCAGCACTTGGAATGTCTGGCCTTAGAGAGTGGCCCCCGCCAGCTTTTTCTTTTCTGCAGAAGTCCAAACAGTTAAACTTGAGGAATGTGGCTGTGTTTGGGTGAAGTGAGGAAATGACGAGGTGGAGAAAGTATTCCATGAGAAAGGAGCCCCTGAGGGAGACCCTCGGGCTGCTCCCCTCCCTGCCTGGAGCCCCAGGGGCTGAGACAGCTCTGGGGCTGGAGAGCCAGATCCAGGCTGGAAAACACCTGGAGAACAACAGGGACAACTGGGAAACACCTGGAGAAGAACAGGAAAAATTGGAAAACACTTGGAGAAGAACAAGGACTATCCATCCAGGCTGGGAAACACCGCGAGAAGAACAGGAACAACTGGAAAACACCTGGAGAATAACAGGGACAATTGATCCAGGCTGGAAAACACCTGGAGAAGAACAAGGACAACTGGAAAATACCTGGAGAAGAACAGGAACAATTGGAAAACACCTGGAGAAGAACAGGGACTATCCATCCAGGCTGGAAAACACCTGGAGAAGAACAAGGACAACTGGAAAATACCTGGAGAAGAACAGGAACAATTGGAAAACACCTGGAGAAGAACAGGGACAATTGATCCAGGCTGGGAAACACCTGGAGAAGAACAGGAACAATCCTCTGGGGTTGGCTCCTTCCCCTGGGATTGGGCTGGTGGCTCTGGGACGTTGGTCCCTCATGTCCATGGAGAGACAGGACACAGGGAATGGCTTCCCATGGACAGAGGGCAGGGTTAGGTGGAATATTGGAGAGGAATTGTTCCCTCTGTGTGTGGAGGGGCTGGGATGGAATTCCCAGAGAGGGAATCCCTGGAAGTGTCCAAGGCCAGCCCGGGACAGGGGGAGGTGTCCCTGCCTGTGGGACAGGGATGAGATGAGCTCTGAGGTCCCTCCCAGCCCCGAGCATTCCAGGGTTCCAAGGTCTCTGTGGGCAGAGCATCCATTGCTCCACTGAGAATTTGATTCTAACCTTTCTCCCCTGTGATCCCTGACACTCCTGATCCCTGTCTGTCCCTGATCCCAATCCCTGTCTCTCCCTAATCCCAGTCCCTCCAAGTCCCTATCTCTTCCTGGTCTCTCCCTGATCCCAGTCCCAGTCTCTCCCTGGTCTCTCCCTAATCCCAATCCCTGTCTCTCTCTGATCCCAATCCCTGATCCCAGTCCCTGTCTCTCCCTGATCCAAATCCCTCTCTCTCTCTGATCCCAATCCCTGATCCCAGTCCCTGTCTCTCCCTGATCCAAATCCCTCTCTCTCTCTGATCCCAATCCCTGATCCCAGTCCCTGTCTCTCCCTGATCCCAATCCCTGTCTGTCCCTGATCCCAATCCCTCTCTCTCTCTCTGATCCCAGTCCCTGTCTCTCCCTGATCCCAATCCCTGTCTGTCCCTGACCCCAATCCCTGTCTCTCCCTGATCTCAATCCCTGACCCCAATCCCTGTCTGTCCCTGATCCCAATCTCTCTCTCTGATCCCAATCCCTGTCTCTCCCTGATCCCAATCCCTGTCTGTCCCTGACCCCAATCCCTGTCTCTCCCTGATCCCTGTCCCTGTCCCTCCCGCTGGTGGCTCTGGCTCAGTCCCAGCCGTGTCCTCCTGCCCCATCCCAGGATTTGTGGCCCCATCCCAGCTGGATCTCCCTGGGGATGCTCCACAGGCCACTTCTGTCCTGCAGGTTCCAAGGCAAAGCCTCCATTGTTTGCTGAGAGAGGGGATTGGAGTTTTGGCAAAGGAAAAAGCTCCTCTTCCTCAGCTCTGTTTGTTTGTTTTGGAGAGGAGGAATTCAGCCCCTGGCCTGTCTCAGGAGGGAATTCCAGAGGGTGGGAGGAGAGAAAAGCTCCTCATTCCCTTCCCTTGATGGATTTGTGTGGCTGGGATTGTCCTTTAGACACACAGAAAATCCTGGAATTATCCCACATTTCCATCTCCAGGGATCCAAATTCCAGCTGGAATTTATTCAGGGACACTCTCCTGCCTCCATGGATGTTGCAGGAGTGGAGGAAACTTTTTTTTCTTGTGAATATTTTCAGAAGTTCCTGATCAAACCCTCCCCCCCCAGAATCCCCCCTGATCCAGGATTTCTTGCAGTCCTTCAGTGGGAATTGCCATTGGAATTGCCAGGGATTCAGAGCTCCAGGGGCTCCCTAAATCCCCCCATATCCAGGATTTCTTGCAATCCCATAATGGGATTTACCTGGAGCTGGGAAGGTGCTGCTGCTCCCACACTGGGCTCTGCTTTTTTGAGGCTGAGGGATCTGGGAATTTGGAGCAGCAATCCCAACTTTTCCAAGGAAAAAACCCAGCTCCTGGAGGACAGCTACCTGCAGCAGGATTCCTGGAACACAGATCCCATGCGGGGACTGGGAAAGGCTTCAGACATCTCCTAAGCGTCCCTATTTCCTTCATAAAATTTCATTGGTGCCTCATTAAAAATTTAATCATTTGCCCATTAAAATTAGCACCAGCTGGGGCTGGGAGGCAGCCAGGGCTCTCCAGACTGAGATTTCCTTGGCTTCTTTCCCTCCAGAGGAGTCATCTGCATAGGAAAAGTTATTTTGGGCAATTATGGGCTTAAAAGGGGGTGTTCTGCTCACAATCCCTCATTCATTATCCCTCTCCAGGAATTCCTGCAGTGCATGGGGGAGATGAGGTAGGAGATGAGGTGGGAGGTGCAGGTTTGGCCACTTTTCTGTCTGTTCAGAGCATCATTTGGGGTTTTTCATTTATTAATCTGAGTTTTTTGGGGTCCACCCCGCAGTGACATCTGGGAACTTGTAAAATTTGGGTCAAAAAAAAAAAAAAGGATCATTACATGGCTCATGTTTCTGGTCAGATTCCCAAAAAAAGGCTTTTCTGGGAGATGCCATCACCTTCACACTGATTTAACTTGCAAACCATTCCTTTTTTCCCTCTCAAATCCTTCTCCTCTCACCTCCCAGTGGCACCCACAGCCCAATTTTCTCAGCTTTAATTTTTCAGAACAAAGTGCTCCAGAACACAAACCAGAGGGAGCATTAGGCTGGAAATGAGGAATTCTTTGCTAATTGACTCTTTCCCAGCCAAAAGGATTTCCTGGGTGTTTTCCATGGATTTTGGGACATGGTCACCTGGGGCTCCCTGTGCTCTCACCCCCCTCCAAAAGGATTTTTATTGCTTCAAACACATCAAACCCAAACCTTTCCCTGCAGGGACATCTGGGGGTTAATCCAGGAGCAGGGATTTGGGGTCAGGGCAGTTCCTAATTACTGCCTAATTCCAGCCTGGAAATTCCCTGAGCCCATCTCAGCCAGGCTCTGGCTGCCTGACCAGCACCTGACTGCCCAGACACTTCATCAGGAATTTTTTGGGCTGACCAGGATGTGCTCCAAGGTTTTATTTCATTTTTTTTTTCCCCCATGCCACAGATCAAACACTTCTGTGCCACCACCTCTGCCCAGCTGAAGGGAAAATCCCAGGGAAGGATTTTGCTTCCTGCTGGATTCCTGCTGTGCCAATATCCCTCATCAAGGGTCACGGGAGCCCAGGCAGTGGCAAACCCACATTCCTGAGGGCAAAGCCCTGCAAAAATTGGGTTAAAATCCTTGGGGTTTAAGGGATAGGAGCATCCTAATTGGGAATGGGAAACCTGCTGGTTGTTCCTGCAGTGTCTGGGGTTTAAAGCTGAAATTGCCAGGAGGTGTTTGGGAGTTGAAGGGATTAATCATGAGACAGAATCCCAGAGTGTGAGAATTCCAGAATCCCAGACTGGTTTGGGATGGAAGGGAACATAAAAACCATGGAATTCCACTGCCAGCTACTTCCACTATCCCAGGGTGCTCCAGGTTCTGTTCAGCCTGGCCTTGGGCACTTCCAGGGAAGGATCTTTGTAACTAAATTGAAATTTGATTGCTTTCCTCACCCCTGAAATTCCCAGAGCAGGTGGAATTGCAGCCCTGGAATTGCCTCTTTGCCTGACTTTTGATTTTCAGCTCCTTTTAGGGCCACCACCACCTCCAACACTGCGCTTCAATTTTCCACCATGGCAGTTTTCCCCCCAAATCCCACCCTGTGCTGGCAAGGGAGCCAGGCAGAAATCCTGGGATTTACACACTGGATCCTGGAATTCACAGGGAACCCCCTGCAAGGGGAGAGAATGATTCAGCTGACTCCATCTTAGCAGAAGGCTAATTAATTACTTTATTATACTGCATTATTCTATACTGTATTATACCATATTGCATTACATCCAGACTGAATCTGCCAGGCTCTCAGCCCTGCACACACTGCCCAGAATCTCGTGGCTGTCCCGACAGTCCTGACACACACACACACACCAAAACACCCTCACTGTGGGTGAACAATCCCAATTTCATTCTGCTGTGGCACAAACACAGGCACAGAAAATGGTAAGAATTGTGTTTTCTTTCGCATGGGAGGGCTGGGCTGGGCAGGGCTGAGCATGGCTGGGCATGGGAGGGCACGGCTGGGCACGAGAGCAGAGTCCTGAACAGGGCTGGGCACGGGAAGGCATGGCACAGACCGTGAGCAGGGATGGGGGGAGGTGGGGAGAGGAGAGCCTGGGACAGGGACTGAAATAGAGAAAATAGAGAATGTGGAGAGAGGAGTCCTGAGCAGGGGACTGAAACAGCCCCAAGGTGCTGAGAGCAGAGTCCTGAACAGGGGACTGAAACAGAGAAAATAGGGGATGGGGAGAGCAGAGCCTGGAGCAGGGGCTGAAATAGAGAAAATAGAGAATGGGGAGAGCAGAGTCCTGAACAGGGGACTGAAACAGCCCCAAAGTGCTGAGAGCAGAGTCCTGAAACAGAAGCCTAAAAGAGTCCCAAAGTGCTGAGAGCAGAGCCCAAAATGGGAGCCTAAACCAGCCCCAAAACAGCACCAAGGCAGAGAATGCTGAGCAGAGCCCCAGAACAGAGAACATCAGGAGCAGAGCCCCAACAAAGAGCCCCAAAACAGCCCCAAAACAGAGGGCACAGAGAGCAGAGCCCCAAAGCAGAGCCCTAAACCAGAGAATACAGAGAGGAAAACCCCCAAAGCAGAGCCCCAAAGCACAGAACTCTCTGTGGAATTTTCCAAATCCCCCCTGTGTGTCACGGAGCATCTCCATGGTTCTGGAGTGTCCCCTGGGATCTTCCAGCCCCATTTTATCCCAGAGATTCAGGGCACACTGTGGCTCTTGGGTGAGCTGCCCCATCCCACGGGGTGTTTCTCCCAAAGAACCATGGGATGGACAGATCCTTTGGGAAGCATTCCCATACCTTTGTCTCCCTCTTGCTGGAGCCAGGAATTCATTCCTGTCCATCCCCTGGTGCCGTCTGGGGGGTAATTCCCTCTGGAATGTGATCCAGCTCCTTGAGCACAGGGAAATCCAGGGATCCACAGCTGCTGCTCCCTCACACCCTTCCTCCTCCTCCTCCTCCTGCAGATGTGGATGAGTGCCAGGCCATCCCTGGCCTCTGCCAAGGTGGGAATTGCATCAACACCGTGGGATCCTACGAGTGCAAGTGCCCTGCAGGGCACAAGCAGAGCGAGACCAGCCACAGGTGTGAAGGTAAGGGATGCTCCACGGCCCAAGGTCCCAGGAGAATTCAGTCCTGGGTTTTTCCAAGGTGGAGGTGGGGCAGAGCTCCCATTCCAGGCTGGATCCCACCTCCCAGCCAGCCCTGCCAAAGGGGTTTTTGATCTGCTTGCCACAGGCCAAGGGCAGGAAATGAGGAATAGGCTTTGCCTGATCTCCTGAGCTGGCCTCAGACCAGAAGGAAATGGTTTGGTTTGTTCACAGAGGGGTTTTTTAAAGGATATTTTAGTGGGAACACAGGCTGATGGCACAGGAGGGACCTCAGGAAGGCTTTAGCCAGGCTCAGCTAAGGGCTGCCTCCAAAGCTCTGCCAGGTTCTGAGTCTGATCAAGCCTTGAAAACTCAACAACTTTTAATTTGGAGGCTCTTCATTAGGGCTGTGAAGATTTAATCACTGTGAAATGGGACATCAGGCTGGTGCTGGGAGCTCAGGGAGAGCTCTGGCTGCCTCTGGAAGCCCCTGGAACTGGGGTGGCAGGAGGTGGGATGAGAGGATCTCTCCTGACCATTCCTGGATTCTGTGCCCTGGGTTCAGCCCCTCAGGAAGCGTTTCCCAAAGAGAGCCAGGAGCTCCAGAGGTCAATCCCTGCTGGGGGATGGACATTCCTCCATCCCAGGAAACATCTGTGTCTGAGCATCTTCCTGGGCAGGACGCCAGGAGACTTTCTCTAAAATCCTGACAGAATTCCTGCAGAGCTCCACATCCAAGGACTGAAAGCAGGACAATGCAAACCAGCCCTTTTCTTGTGGCAGCTGAAGGACCCTGAATCCAGTGGCATTCCAGGAATTTGCCTGGCCAAGGTGGGAGCAGGGGCAGCAGAAAGCTGCTCCTGGCCCTCCCTGCCTGTCCCACACCAGCTGGGGAGCAGAGCACATCTGAAACCAGTTGAGCTGGAATCTCCTCCATCCCCAGATTAAACCAAACCCATTGTCTGGATCTGCCCTCCAGATGTGAGGGGCCTCCCACTCCCCCCAGAGCCTGGAAGAGCAGCCCCACGTGGCCACAAACTGCTGCCCTTCCCTGTCCTGCCCACAAAGGGACAGCTCCAGCATTCCCAGGAGCTGCTCCGTCCCTGGCATCACCACCAAGGATCCCTCTGGATCTGGGAGTGCTGCTGGGAACGACACAAACAGGAGGGATGCTCCAAAGGGATGGGTTTGAGGGCTCCTCTCCCAGCTCTGTCACCTCCTCGTCCCCACGGGGCCACCAGAAGGGGAGGAGGATCCCAGGAAAGTGGAATCACCTTTGGGATTCCCTAAAATTGTGTGGATAGGAGATTGGAGAGGGTTCCTCTCCCACTTCATGGGCACAAGAAGATTTGGGCCCCGAGTTTCCTGCACCCTTTGATCCATCAGGAATTTGGTCCAGCACGTGGAGCATCAAATCCCTGAGCTGCACATTCCTGCTGAAACTGCCAAAATCTCTGCCTTGGTCCTCACTGAGCCCAGGGTTTGATCAAAGAGGATGGATTTGTGCTCCAGGTGTGCTCCAGGCTCCGAAACCCAGCTGGGCAGGAGTTCCCTTGTTGAGTTTTGGGTTCATTTCACAGCGTGGAAAGGAGGGAATTCTCTGCCTCCCTCTCATTTTCAAGATTCCATCCAAGCCTGGCATCCAGGGAATATCACACCTCTATTAAACCTCTCTGGGGGATTCTCCCCAGCTTCCCAGAGCTCCGGTTTGGTGCTGGGGGATTCCTGGTGGGAAGTCAGCAGCTGGGATTGTGCTGGAGCCGCAGGTCCGAGCCCAGCCCGCTGATTAGCGATGTCCCCTCATTAACAATGCCCCTCATTAACGATCCATGCCCCCCGGCTGTGTCCTGGTGGGAACAGAGATAACGCCTGTGCCTTCCTTATCTCCCAACACCAACACCTGGAATTCGCTCCCGGAGGATAAAGACGCTTTCCCAGCCCCAGATATTCCACGCTGATAACGGAGGCTCCAGCTGCAGCTGGATATTCCCTGGATGGAGTCTCAGCTCCAGCAGGAAAACGAATCCTTTTCCTCTCAGGGAAGAACATCCAGGCCGGATTTGGAGCTGCAGCTCCTCCAAGGCCGGGGTTGCTCCATTCCAGGCTCATCCCTGGTGGATGGGGCACTTCCAGAGGGTGGCTCCTGTGTCCCATTGTCCATTGTATTCCAGGAGCTGATGAGAGCTTCTGCTCCCTTTCTGAGGATCTGAGCAGTCTGGGAAACAGGGAAATGCTGGATTTAGGGAGGGGAAGGCTCAAGCTGCTCCCTAAAAAGCGCTGGAGACAAGGTCGGCTTGGGAAGCGCCAAAAATTGTGTTTGTGTTGTGCAAAAAGAGGAGCAAAGAGGGCAGGAGTTGCCAGGTTAGGGATGAATTAACCAATCTCACTGGATTATGGTGGAAAAAAGGGGGAAAAGTGGGATCTGTGAGGTTTTAAGGGAATAAGAGCCTGGGGAGAAAGGAGGTTTGGATCCAGCTGAGTTCTCAACGCGGCAGGAGGAAAATTGTTGAGGACACAAGAAAATTCCTGGTGCAGAGTGGAGAGAGGGAACATCAAAGCTGAACTCGGACACATCCTGCTGCTCCAGAGACCTGGAGCCATAAATCACAGGGAAAGGGGGGCTGGGGCATTTTTAAATGATCCTGGAAGCAGCTGGAAAAATGACACCGAAGGAAACAATTCCGTGGTGTGGAGTTAAGGGGGAATCACTGGCTGGACAAAGCTTTTCCTGCCATAATTCCAGGCTTTCTCTGCCAAGAATTTCACTTTTTAACAGCCCTTCCTGTGCTGCAGGACAAAGGCCAAGCTCTGCTATCAGTGAGGTAATGCCAGTGTCTCATCCAGGATGCTTCCCAAAGGAATGTGTCCTGCATCCAAAATCATCCAGGGTGATAAGAGACAAAAAAAAAAAAAAAAAAGAATCCATGGAGAGACACCAGGAAAGGGAGTGGAAGGCTCCAGGCAAGCTGTGTGCAACAACCTCAGCCAGGATTTGCCCATTTTTGGCCTCTCCAGGATACTCTGCCAGAGGGAACAAATGCTGGGGTTCCAAATCTCACCTCTTTTCCTCACCCCTTTAGATGTGAGGGGCTCCTTATGCCCCCACAGGCCAGGCTTTTGTCACCAGGGCACGAAATCCTGAATTTCCTGATGTTCCTGCAGCTCCCCAGAGTTTTCCAGGGATGGATGGAGCTCCATAACCACTTTCTTTCCATTTCCTCACAAAACCCCTGTGAAGAGCTCATTGTCTGGCTCCATCCAGAGCTCATTTCCCTGGATTTGGAGCTTCCATTTTCCCCTCTGTGGTTCCTTTCTGGGAGGGGAGGGGAGGGCAGCGAGTCCCTGGTGACCCCAAGGCACGAGCCCTGGGGGTGTTTTCTCCATCAAACCCTGGGTTTTTAGCACATTAGGAAAGGTTGGAGTTCCCACAGCCGTGTGGGATGAGCTTTGCAGCTCCAGCTCTTCCAGAGGCTCTGCAGCTTTTGGTTTTCCAGCTTTTCCAACCTTAAGGACGAGGCCAATTCCAATCCCAGCCCGGCTCCAAAATCAACCTTTGCCTTCAATCCTGCCATTGTCTGAGCAGCAGAGCACAGGATCCTGCTTTAATTTTGAACAGAAGGTTGGAAAAGTCGGGAAGGAGCCAGGCTGGAGCTGGCAGGGTTCCCTGCCTGGTGCTGGGTGTTAATGAGAGGGGAATGAACCCATCCCACTGGGTCAGCGCTGCCTGAACGGCTCCAAAGCACCACGGGACACTCACAGAGGGAAAACCCAGCAGGAAAATGAGCTGGGGAAGGGCTGAAAGGACAACAAAGCCCAGGGATCAGGTTCCTGAAGCACAGGATGTGGAGTCCTGCAGGAATGGGCTCTTTTCCTGCTCCTCAGCACCGGGATTTTCAAGGGGTTTCTGAAAAAAAAAGAGCTGGAGTTTGGTTTTCCATAGGGATGGGATCCCCTGGTGCTGCCTTGGGGTGAGGGAGGGGTGACAGAGGCACAGATCTGTCAGCAGCCCCAGCTCTGGGATCCTCCCCAGCGCCACACCAAGGTTTGGGCTGGGTTTTTTCAGCTCTGCCTTCCCAAAAGCTCTTTTCCTTGCAGAGCTGCGTGGTTGGAGCCCAGGGCAGGGCTGGGATGGAGCGACAGGGCAAGCTGGCTGATAAAATCTCTTTTTGGCTGCAGGGGCCCAGGTGGGGGAGGTGTTTTCTGTGTTCTGCTCTGCTGCCCTGTGAGCTCTCAGGGCTTTTCTGAGCATCAAAGAACCAGAGCAGCACCGGGGGGCTCAGGGGGCAGAATTTGAGTGTCCTAAAGAGCCAAGCAGGAATTTGTCTGCTCCTCTTGACTGGGATAGAAACAGAGGATGGAATTGTGGAATATCCTGGGCTGGGGGGAGGCTCACAGGGGTCTGCAAGTTTAACCCATCACCAAGGGCTGGACTTGCAGACCATGACCAAGGTCACCTGGGGGAGCAGGACTCCAGCCCTCCCTGGCAGCCCTTTCCAGTGTCCAGTCCCTCTTTCTGGGAGGAATTTCGTCCCCCTGTCCATCCCAAACTTCCCCTGTGGACAGAAGCAGGAACTCCACGAATGCCAGAGTTTTAATGACCCCCAACATCCCCTGACCCCCAAAACCCAACTGCCTGGATTTGGATGGGGAAGGGGCCGTTCTCCATCCTGCCTGTGGGATTTCCATCCTGTCCATGGGTTTTCCATCCTGCCCCTGGGATTTCCATCCTGCCCCTGGGATTTCCATCCTGTCCATGGGTTCTCCATCCTGCCTGTGGGATTTCCATCCTGCCTGTGGGTTCTCCATCCTGTCCATGGGTTCTCCACCCTGCCCATGGCTCTCCATCCTGCCCGTGGGATTTCCATCCTGCCTGTGGGTTCTCCATCCTGCCTGTGGGTTCTCCATCCTGTCCATGGATTCTCCATCCTGTCCATGGAATCTCCATCCTGCCCATGGGTTCTCCATCCTGCCCGTGGGTTCTCCATCCTGCCCATGGGTTCTCCATCCTGTCCATGGATTCTCCATCCTGTCCATGGAATCTCCATCCTGCCCGTGGGATTTCCATCCTGCCCGTGGGTTCTCCATCCTGTCCATGGATTCTCCATCCTGTCCATGGAATCTCCATCCTGCCCGTGGGATTTCCATCCTGCCCGTGGGTTCTCCATCCTGCCCGTGGTTCTCCATCCTCCCTTGCAGACGTGGACGAGTGCGGGGCCATCCCCGGCGTGTGCGACGGCGGCGACTGCACCAACACGGCGGGCAGCTACGTGTGCTCCTGCCCCCGCGGCTTCGTCAGCAGCCCCGACGGCTCCCGCTGCCTCGGTGAGGGGGAAACCGCGGCGTTCGGGGTCGGACCGGGGCCGGGGGGGTCCGCACGGGGGTGGGAGCGGTGCTGGCTGGGTGGGAGCTGCTCCTCCTTCCCGGTGCCCGGCTGGGCGCTCCTGGTCCTTGTGCCTCTCCAGGGTTTGGGCTGGGGGGGCTCAGTGGGGGAGAGGGTTGGTGAGGATGTGAGGAGGAGGAGGAGGGTTGGGAGGAAGGCTTGGGGATGGGAATGAGGAGGAGGATTGGGAGGAAGGGTTAGGGATGGGAATGAGGAGGAGGGTTGGGAGGAAGGCTTGGGGATGGGAATGAGGAGGAGGATTGGGAGGAAGGCTTGGGGATGGGTGTGAGGAGGAGGAGGAGGGTTGGGAGGAAGGCTTGGGGATGGGAATGAAGAAGAGGATTGGGAGGAAGGCTTGGGAGGGGAATGAGGAGGAGGATTGGGAGGAAGCCTTGGGGATGGGAATGTGGGGGCAGTGAGGAGGAGGATTAGGAGGAAGGCTTGGGGATGGGAATGAGGAGGAGGACTGGGAGGAAGGCGTGGGGATGGGAGTGTGGTGCAGTGAGGAGGGATCCCCGTGCTCCTCTCACAGAATATCCCATCTGGGTGTTCCCAGTTTGCAGGAGGATCCCAGACTCCCCCTCCCCTCCTGTTCTGGTGTTTTCCACCAGTGCTCCCAGTACAACGGGGCTGGCTGTGGTTTTGGGGTGTGGAGCCCTCCCAGGAGCACGGAGGGACACAGGGGCAGCCCCCAGCTGCACACCCCTGCTCTGCAGAGGGACAGGGACAGGGCTCCAGGGCTTGGGGAACCAGGGAAAACAATCAGGGGATTTTATCACCTCCTCCTGCTGCTTCCTGCTCCCAGCACGGCTCATAAATCCCAAGTGCTCTGATATCCCGCGGGGCTCAGCTGGCTCCATCCCTGAATCCAGCCTTTGGGGAAGAGTTCTTAGCCCTGAGCTGCTTCCCTGGATCCTTCTGGATCCCGGGGAGAGATGCACAGACAGACCCTCATCCCTGTGGAGCTGCCAGGGGACCTCTTCCACATTCCCTGGGAGCCTCCTTCCCCCCTTAGCATCCATTCCTGCCATCCTTCCCCCCATTCCTGCCCTCCTTCCCCCAATTCCTGCCCTTCTTTCCCCCATTCCTGCTCTCCTTCCTTCAATTCCTGCCCTCCTTCCTTCAATTCCTGCTCTCCTTCCTTTAATTCCTGCCCTCCTTCCTTCAATTCCCACTCTCCTTTCCCCATTCCCACCCTCCTTCCCCCCCAGTTCTGGCCCCAGAGCCCTTCCCAGGCTGCTGTGGGAATCCCAAATCCCATCCCAGCTCCCTGGGGCTGCTCTCAGCTGCTCCCCCCAGCCCTGGCCCACTTTGGCTCCAGGTGTTCCCATCCCAAAGCCCCAAACTGGCCCCAGTTCAGAGTTCTCCCCAGCCTGAGCTGTGCTGCCCCCAGAGCCTGGAGTGAATTTTTTGAATTTTTTAACAGATCAAAACTCCTTTCCTGTAAATATTTGATGATCCATTGGTGTCAAACCCCATTCCTGGGACAGAGGAGCAGCTCTGTGGTTACTCACAGTCAGCAAATAAATCCCAGGGTTTTTTTCCCCTTGGTCTGAAAGTCCATTTGCCTTCAGGAAGATGAGGATGGGGAGACTTGGGAAGAGGAATTCTTCCAGCACAGGCAGGGATTGGTGGTGCAGGCACAGCTTTCTGTGGAAATGAATTCAGAAAGAAAAGAAAAATCAGCTCCAAATTCTTTTCTAGCCACGGATCCTGGAGCAGGATTGAATGTTTTAGTTCCAGGAGGGGGAAAAAAAAATGTTGTGAAGTGTGAGTAAAAAGTAAAGCCCAAGTCCTCTTGTTTGGGAAACTGATAGATTTTAATGGGAATGGAATTTTTTCCTGCTGTTTCCCAGCCCCTGCCATGAGCCCAGAGGGGTGTGACAGCTCTGGGATGAGTCATGTGGACATTCCCCACTTCCCTTGAAACCAAGAGCTTCGAGAAACGAAAATAAATAAAATTAGAAAGGCCAGATTTAAAAATAGTGCCGAGCTGATGTAGCTGCAGTGGGCTCTGACTCCACCTGGGCTGGCTCTGGGTGCTGCAGCCTTCCCTGAGCTCTTTTTTGGGACAGGCTGGCTTTGTTTTGGCAGAACCCACAGCTCCTGCTGGGCTGGGGCTGCCCTGGCACCCAAATTTACCAGTTCTGTTCCGGGGGGAGCTTGTTTGGAGAGTTTTGGGGTTCCAGGTTTCCACCCTGTGAAATCAAGCAAGGAAAATGGAAATGGATAAATAATGTGGGCACTTTTAAAGCATCAGGAGAGGGGACATTGCCACCCTGGAGGTGGCCACAGCAAAGGTATTTAGGGGCTCTTGGTCCATTCCCCTCCCTCCTCAGCCCTTTTTTATGGCACTGCAAGAATCCCAAAAAGTTTTTCCCAGCTGGCACAGCAACACCCAGAGCTGGAGCTGCTTCCAGGGCCTGCTCCAGGAAAACCCCAGCAGGAAAAACACCCAGAAGCATTCATGGAACCATTCCAGCACCTGGGCTGGGCACGGGAGCCTCACTCATCCCTGCTGTGCAGGGCTCTGCAGGCAGCACCAGAGCTGCTCCAGCAGCTGGGGGGGCTCCCTGCATTGTCCCTGCTTCAAAGGGCTCCTCTTCCAGGGCAGCTTGAAAGAATAATTTAATTCCCAAATGAAGGAAAATGGCCTTTCAGTGCATTCCAGATGTGCACATGGCTTCCCTTCCCTTCCCTTCCCTTCCCTCTTGGCTCACACAGCCCTGGGAGGGTTTCACTCAGGGTTTGCCTGCCTGAAAAAGCTTTTTTTTTTTTTTTTTTTTTTTTTTTTTTTTTTTTTTTTTTTTTTTTTTTATCTAAGCAAGAGGAAAAATGGAACCTGAGGGCTGTGGAACCCTGGAATGGGCTGGGAGGGATCCCAGAGCTCATCCAGGACACCTCCCACCAGCCCAATGTTGTGGGATAACACAAACTGGGTAATCTCTCCTGCTTCTCCTGGCATCAGGACCCCCCCTGGGAGGGGTGCAGGCCCTGCCAGACCCCCAGATCCAGCCTGGGATCATTCCTGTCCCCTCAGGGTGAGCAGGGACCACCTCCCCCTCCTGCTCTGCCATCCTGGCTGGACCTGGTCACCCCCTGAGCCCCCCGGGCTCGGTGCCCACCCCTGAGCTCGCTCTAATCCCAGCTGGAATTTCCCCTCCCCTCTCTCCTGCAGCATTTTCTGCTTTTCTGGGGTTTTGTGCAAGCTGGTGCCCTGGGACCCAAACACCCCCAGGGCTTCTCCTCCCCTTCCTGAGGATTAGGGGCTGATCCAGTTTTACTTCAATCCCTGCTTTCAAACTCCCCTTCTCCAGGCCTGACCTTGTGTCTGTTTTTGGTGGGTTTTTTTTGGTGTCTAAAGTTTCCTGAAAGGAGCAATTCCCGCTGAATCCAGCTCTGAGCAGGGCTGGGGCCGTGCCTGAGGAAGGAGCTGCTGCTTTGAAGTGGGGTCACTGTCCCCTGGGGTCCCCGAGCTGTGCTGGGAGCAGAACGCACCCAGAGCCCGCAGATCAAACAGCCCCGGGCAATTAATTCCAATTACACTGGCGGGAAGTGGCAGCCACGTCCCGGGAGACTTTCCCCCTCATTAACCCGCTTGAGAAAAGGCCAGGTGGGAGAGGAAGGAGGGGAAGGTTCCAGGTTTTCCTGGAGGGGTTGGAGCCAGGTGGAGCCTGCTGGATGTGAGAGACCCTCGGTGCCAGGAGCCCCAAACCCCCAGCAGGGCCAGGGCTGGGCTCAGGGGGGCTGAGATGGGGGATGGATGGATGGATGGATGGATGGATGGATGGATGGATGGATGGATGGATGATGGATGGATGGATGGATGGATGATGGATGGATGATGGATGGATGGATGGATGGATGGATGGATGGATGGATGGATGGGAGGGATTCCATCGGGAACAGGCCCTCGGGGGCTGCCCGAGAGGGTGGTGGTGGCACATTGTGACCGTGTGTCTTCTCCTGTCCCTCTCCCTGTCCCCGTCCGTTTTCCTCTCCCTGTCCTTGTCCCTGTTCCTGTCCCTCTCCCTGTCCCTCTCCCCATCCCTGTTCCTGTCCCTGTCCCTCTCTCCATCCCCATCCCTCTCCCTGTCCCCGTGCTATCCCATCCCTGTCCCCGTGCTGTTCCTGTGCTATCCCCGTGCTGTCCCCATCCCTGTCCCCGCACTGTCCCACCCCTGTCCCACCCCTGTCCCCGCTGTCCCCGCACTGTTAGCTAAAAAGAGCAGAGAGAAAAGGATCCATCAGAAGGCTGGAAAGAACAGGAGAGGAATAACAAAACTTGTGACTCCCAGAGAGTCTGAGCCAGCTGACTGATTGGCCATTAATTAGAAACAATCAACATGCAGAGTCACAGACACCAATCCCTCCTGGTCCTTCTGCCCCATTCCCATCATTTCCCACTCCCATTCCCATCATTTCCCACTCCCACTCCCACCATTTCCTATTCCCATTCCCATCATGGGGTGAGGGTGTTCCATCCCTCCTGGTCCTTCTGCCCCATTCCCATCATGGGGTGAGGGGTGTTCCATCCCTCCTGGTCCTTCTGCCCCATTCCCATAATTTCCCACTCCCATTCCCATAATTTCCCACTCCCATTCCCATCATTTCCCACTCCCATTCCCATCATTTCCCACTCCCATTCCCATCATTTCCCACTCCCGTTCCCATCGGGACCCGCCCTTTGCTCCCCGCAGGGGATCGGGGCTCTGCTGCCAAAGCCCTGTTTTGTTTCAGACGAGTACCGCAGGCTCTGCATCGAGGGACTCCCGGTGGTGCCAGGCTTCCCCGGGAACTTCCCAGGAATTCCTGGATTCGGGCCCAACGGGGTCGGGCCGGGGCTCAACGGGCCCGGGGGCATCGGCCCCAACGGGGCGAACGGACAGGGCGGGATCCCGGGGCTGCCCGGGATGGGCCCGGGGAGCTCCAGCATCGGTAATTCCCGGCTTTCCCTGCTGATTCCCGCCTTTGTCCCGGCTGCCCAGCCCCAGGGCGGCTTCCCCGGGGCTGGAATGCCGCTCCCAGCTGGACGCAGGGGTTGTCCTGGCTCGGGGGACAGCGGGGATGTGCTGAGCCTGCACTCAGATCCAGCGAGGCTGGGTTTGGTCTGGAATCACTCCCTGGTTCCCAAATACGTTCCCAAAAGCTCCAGATAGGGACAGAGCTTTCCCATCACCACCTCAGTCTCATCCTGCCCACCTTGGACCCCTCTGGCATCCCCCCAGAGAGCTGCTGGGACATCCAAGGGGTCCCCAACCCTCCCTGTGTCCCCCAGAAACGGGACAAGTGCGTCTCCTATTCTGACATCTCCCTTGAAAAAGGAGTACCTGGCTGAGCAGAAATGTAGCAGACACAGTCCTGCTGTCTGGATGTATTTTAAAGAGATTTACTGTGGCTGCAGGTAAAGGAGAGAGAACTTTCAATATTACACTGAAAGTATTTGCACCTGAAGTATGTTCTTCTCATCCTGCTCACAGCCAGGAGAACAATTAGTTTATAACGCACTCATAAGGATTTGCTGGCAGTATAGATTAAGGATTTGCCACCATCCTGAGTCCTGGGGACATCCCAGGGCTCTGTGACCCTGCCAGTGTCCCCCAGGAGCTGCCACCCCATCCTGAGTCCTGGGGACATCCCAGGGCTCTGTGACCCCTCCCAGTGCTCCACCCAGGGGCTCTGTGACCCTCCCTGTGCCCCCCAGGCACGGCCACTCTGAACCAGACCATCGACATCTGCAAACACTTCACCAACCTGTGCCTGAACGGGCGCTGCATCCCCACCCCGTCCAGCTACCGCTGCGAGTGCAACATGGGCTACAAGCAGGACGTCAGAGGGGAGTGCATCGGTGAGTAGGGGCTGCTCCCGAGCTCCCAGAGCTCCTCCAGGCTGCTCTTGCTGCTCCTGGGCTCTGCTGTGCCTCAGGGTCCCTCACAGGGGGGTTTTTTTTGCCCCACCTTGCAGATGTGGACGAGTGCTCGAGCAGCCCCTGCGTCCACGGCGACTGCGTCAACACCCCGGGCTCCTACCACTGCAAGTGCCACGAGGGCTTCCAGAGCACCCCCACCAAGCAGGCCTGCATTGGTAAGGGCTGTTCCCCCTTTTTTGGGGGGTGGCAGAGGGGTCAGCAGAGCCCCTGGCACTGAAAAAGGGTCGTGAGGGTGAAGTGCAGGGCCGGGTGTGGGATGGGATCTCTCCAGGAGAAGTTTTCTCTGCCTTGGCTTTCCTTAAAATTTTCTGGTGGCAATCAAGGGACCTGCAGAGTCCTCCCCAAGAATAAAATTGTGTTGGGAGAACTCAATTTGACAAAAGGGGGGATTGTGGGCCATGTTGGTGTGGAGGCAGGATTTCCAGCAAGGCTGTTCTGCCAAGAGGCTGCTGCAGGTGAGGGAGAGATGGGAAGGGACTGTTCCACCATGGGAACAACGAGCAAAGGCAGATTCCCGTGGCAGTGCCCGAGCTTTGAGATGTTCATTTTCTCCCTTCCTGACAAAGTGGCTTCCAAAGGCTGCCCCACTGCCTGGCAATGTTGAATTGAAAAGATTCCAATTTCCCAAGCGGGATTTTTGGAGTTGAATTCCTGCGTCTGAGGGCACCTGCCTGGCTTTCTCACGGGGGGCATATTGAGCTGGGACCCCTCCCGTCTCTCCCTGCTGCCCCTTTTTTGGTGCTTTCCCTGCAGACATCGACGAGTGCATCATGAACGGGGTGATGTGCAGGAACGGGCGCTGCGTCAACACCGACGGCAGCTTCCAGTGCATCTGCAACGCCGGCTTTGAGATCACCCCCGACGGCAAGAACTGCGTGGGTGAGGCTCCCCTGGCCTCCAGCAGCTCGGGGCTGAGCTGGCACCACCTCCTCCCTGGGCTGCTGTCCCCCGAGGAGAGGGATGGGGAGGTGTTTCCCTGAGGGTGTTGTGCTCCTGTGGGGTTTGGGGTGCAGGGGAGCAGCAGGGCTGGAGCTCTGAGCAGGAAAGGTGACCCTGGCCTTGCAGCTGATGTTCTTGGAGGTTCCTCCTCCACCTCCCCGCTGTGCTTTGAGGCCCAGCACCCCACAGTTTGGCCATGGGATGGGGCACAGCGGGGTTTGGGGCACGGGAGGGTCTCGCTGCAGCTGCGGGGTGCTGTCTGTGCCCCCCAGACCACGACGAGTGTGCCACCACCAACATGTGCCTCAACGGGATGTGCATCAACGAGGACGGCAGCTTCAAGTGCATCTGCAAACCCGGCTTTGTGCTGGCCCCCAACGGGCGCTACTGCGTGGGTGAGTGACTCCCAGCTGGGCTCTTCCCACCCCCAGCCCCTGCCCACATTCCCTCAGGGCACCTCAGGGTGACTCCTCAGGGCAAGGGGAGCTGAGAAATCCAAGGGTGTGGCCGGGCAGCTGCTGCTGTGCCGCCAGAAGTTGTCCCTTTGTGGGAGAATGGGAAAAAAGGGAAAGGTTTTCATGTCCTGAGCCCCTGTCCGTGTGTCCTGATCCCCTGTCTGTGTGTCCTGAGCCCCTGTCCATGTGTTCTGCCCCGTTCATGTGTTCCAGCCCTCTCTCTGTGTGTCCCAGTCCCCTTCCCTCATGTCCCAGTCCCCTTCCCTCATGTCTCAGCCATCTCTCTCCCTGTCTCCCATCCCTCTCTCCCTGTCTCCCAACCCTCTTCCCCCGTGTCCCATCCCTCTCTCCCTGTGTCCCAACCCTCTCCCTGTCTCCCAACCCTCTCCCCCCGTGTCCCATCCCTCTCTCCCTGTCTCCCATCCCTCTCTCCCTGTGTCCCAGCCATCCCTCCCTGTCTCCCATCTCTCTCTCCCTGTGTCCCAGCCATCCCTCCCTGTCTCCCAGCCCCTCCCCATGTCCCAGCTCTCTCTCCCTGTGTCCCATCCCTCTCTCCTCATGTCCCATCCCTCTCTCCCCATGTCCCATCCCTCTCTCCCTGTCTCCCAACCCTCTCCCCGTGTCCCATCCCTCTCTCCCTGTCTCCCATCCCTCTCTCCCCATCTCCCAACCCTCTCCCCGTGCCCCCCACCCCGATCTCACCCCGTCTCCCCCCGCTCCGCGCGCAGACATCGACGAGTGCGAGACGCCGGGGATCTGCATGAACGGCTGGTGCATCAACACCGAGGGCTCCTTCCGCTGCGAGTGCCTGGGGGGCCTGGCCATCGGCGTGGACGGCCGCGTCTGCGTGGACACCCACATGCGCAGCACCTGCTACGGGGGCATCAAGAAGGGCACCTGCGCCCGCCCCTTCCCCGGCGCCGTCACCAAATCCGAGTGCTGCTGCGCCAACCCCGACCACGGCTTCGGGGAGCCCTGCCAGCCCTGCCCGGCCAAGAACTCGGGTGAGGGCACACCCCTGGGGTGGTTTGGGGAACTGTGGGGATGGGGAAAAGTATGTCACGCGGCCGAAAAATGGAGAGTGGGTGGCCAAATGTGGTGCTGTGAGTATCGGCATGAAAATGTGCAAGGTGACAGGAGCAAGGCTGGGAGAGCTCCAGGGGGGTTTGGACACAGGTGGGATTGTTGGGGGGTCTGGGCAGGGCCAGGCATTGGGCTGGATGGTCCTTGGGGTCCCTCCCAACTCAGCTCGTTCTGTGATTGTGTTGTATGAGCATGAACAGGCCTAGAGCTGCCCCTCTGACAAACACAGAATTAACCCCTCGGTGGGTCGAAGCACTCAGCTCAGTGAACCCCCCCGTGGTGGGCAGTGTCCTGCCACACTGACTTCTCTGTTGTGCTCTGTCCCCAGCGGAATTCCAGGCTCTCTGCAGCAGCGGCATCGGGATCACGGCTGATGGCAGAGGTGGGTGCAGGATTCCTCAGGGGCATGCAGGATTCCTCAGGGGCATGCAGGATTCCACTGGCACATCCCACAGCACCCTCAGCTGCTTTTCCTGGAGCGGGGATGGATCTGTGGGAGCTGTGCCAGGAGAGGCTGGGCTCCCATCCCTGCTGTGATGGGAATGAGCAGTGGGACCCTCCTGGTTGTTTCCCTCCTCTGCTCTCCAGCTCCTCGCTGGGGTGTCCCAGGCAGAGGGAGGTGACAAGCTGTGCTGCCAAGGGGCTGCTTTGAGTTCCAAGAGGTGCCAGTGCCAGCCCTGGGCAGTGCTTGGATCAGCAGGGAGAGCACAGAGCAGCCAGGCAGCCATGGCCCTGCCAAGCCTTCCAGGGGGAAGGAGCCAGAGGC
This sequence comes from Pyrgilauda ruficollis, assembly GCF_017590135.1. Classification (NCBI taxonomy): domain Eukaryota; kingdom Metazoa; phylum Chordata; class Aves; order Passeriformes; family Passeridae; genus Pyrgilauda; species Pyrgilauda ruficollis. The sequence goes on along the minus strand of NW_024513432.1, from coordinate 889,016 downwards.
AAAGCCCCGGTGGCTCCTTGGGCTCCCATCCAGGGCTCTGTGTCCTGGCCAGAGGCAATCCCATGGGAATGATGAGACTCTTTCTAGCAAGGCCGTGCTCTGGTCATTCCACCCCTGCCTGGAGCCAGGGCTGCACTCAGAGCTCTCCAGGATGGGTTTCCCTGGATGGAACTGAGCTCCAAGAGAGTGGGGACAAAGGCCAGCAGTGCCTGGGCAGCCGTGGCCGTCTGGCACTGCGGGGACCCTGCGGTGCCAGCACAGACTGCCTGGGCTGGGCGAGGCTGGGGCTTGCCAGGGTGGAATCTCTGCCCTGGCACTGGGGGTTAGCTCTAAAAGAGCAGAGGAAGGGATGCCCCAGCAGGGAAGGGACGGTGCCCACCTGGCTGCCACCCTGCTGGGTCACTCAGTGCTGCACCCAGGGGGAATTCAAGGGCCTGAGCTTGGTACTGGGATAAAGAAGACTCTGGGATGTCACATAAGGTCCTTGACATAAAACTGGGCTTATCCCAGCCCCTTACCCAGCTCTCTCCTGCTGAGCTCAGAGCCCCAGGCTGGGTCAGGACAGGGAAAAGCTGCAGCTGCCCCATCCTTGGGCTGTCCAAGGCCAGGCTGGACAGGGCTTGGAGCAGCCTGGAATGGTGGAAGTGGAACGAGATGGGCTTTAAGGTCCCTCCCAACCCAGACTATTCTGTGCCTCCGTGATTCCTGCAGCGAAGAGCCAGGGGTGGAAGGTTTCTGCCTTTGCATTTGCTGGGCTCCAGCTCACGTGCCTCTTTTCCCTGTCAGACATCAACGAGTGCGCCCTGAACCCCGACATCTGCCCCAACGGGATGTGCGAGAACCTGCGGGGCAGCTACCGCTGCATCTGCAACCTGGGCTACGAGTCCGACCCCACGGGCAAGAACTGCGTGGGTGAGTCAGGGCTGGCACTCAGGGGTGCAGGGCTCAGTCAGGGCTGGCATTCCGGGGTGCAGGGCTCAGTCAGGGCTGGCACTCTGGGGTCAGTCAGGGCTGGCACTCATGGGTCAGTCAGGGCTGGCACTCAGGGGTCAGTCAGGGCTGGCACTCAGGGGTGCAGGGCTCAGTCAGGGCTGGCACTCAGGGGTCAGTCAGGGCGGGCACTCAGGGGTGCAGGGGGTCAGTCAGGGCTGGCACTCAGGGGGTACAGAGGGTGCCAGGCACCTCCAGGAGCTGCTGCAGCACTGATCCCCTTCAGCGTCATCCAGATTCACCCCAGGAGCTGGACTGGGGGGAGAAGGGGAAGGGTGGAAGCTGGAGAGCTCGTGGGGTGGGATAAGGAGAGTTCAGTGGGGAAAGGAAAACAAGGAATTCGTTCCCTGCCCCTCGTGGGTGGGTGATCAGCACCTCCAGGAGAGCAGGGGCAGCTCTGATTTGTGCTCTGGGGGCAGGGGCAGGACACAGGGAATGGCTGGAGCTGTGCCACGGGGGTGGGATGGAGATCAGGGAAAGGTTCTGGGAACTTGGGGTGGAGATCAGGGAAAGGTTCAGGGATTTGGGATGGAGATCAGGAAAGGTTCAGGGATTTGGGATGGAGATCAGGAAAGGTTCAGGGATTGGGGGTGGAGATCAGGGAAAGGTTCTGGGAATTTGGGACAGAGATCAGGGAAAGGCTCAGGGATTTGGGATGGAGATCAGGGAAAGGTTCAGGGATTGGGGGTGGAGATCAGGGAAAGGTTCTGGGAATTTGGGACAGAGATCAGGGAAAGGTTCAGGGGTTTGGGATGGAGATCACGAAAGGTTCATGGATTTAGAATGGAGATCAGGGAGAGGCTCAGGGATTTGGGACCGCTCTGGGACAGGCTGGGATTGTTGGGGTGCCTGTGCAGGGGCTGGGGTTGGATCTACGATCCCGTGGGTCCCTCCTGCGACTGCGTGGGGGGAAATTAACCCTTCCCAGCCCAAAGCAGCTCACGGGTGCCACGTCTGCCCCCCCCAGATGTGGACGAGTGCAGCGTCAACCGGCTGCTGTGCGACAACGGGCTGTGCAGGAACACCCCTGGCAGCTACACCTGCACCTGCCCCAAGGGCTTCGTGTTCCGCACCGAGACCGACACCTGCGAAGGTAACGGGGCCGGGGCAGCCCCAGCACCTGAGCTCCTGCCTGGGGCTGTTGTGATAAGGCACGAAATGATGACACAGACACTGCTGCTCTCGAGGGGAACGAAAAGAAGCACCTTTATTTTCTGACTCTAACATTTATAGTTTTCCAAAGGTGACAGTGGATTGGAGGGTGACAGTGCCACCTCTCCAATGCCACTGGACAGACCAAGGGTCCATCAATTCTCTCTTCTTCCATGAAAGAATGCAAAACATAGGTTATTTACAGAACTGTGTGTGAGAAAGTTTGTTGAAAGAATGTAAACATCAGAAGGCTTAACAAAGTCTTACAAAATCAGGGCGACATGGGGCCAGCCCCGCTGCAAATCCCTGCTCCCCTCCCTCTGCGCTGCAGCAGCCGCGCCGTTGGGGTTCGGGGGGGTTTAACTCATTTTTAGGGTTTTTTTCCTGTGGTTTTTGGTGATATTTCACACTGGGTTTAAAGCAGAGTGGACACCTGACCTCAAAACATCCCAGCCTGGAAACCAGAGCAATTTCCTCCAGGGCCATAAAATTTGAGCTTGAGGCCTGACCGAAATTGCAAGGTTTGGGGATTTTGATTGAAAGGCTGTGATTTGGAGGAGGAGAAATGGTTTCCTGTGTGCAGAGGCCTCAAATATTTGAGAACTGGCACTTTGCACACAAGTGCCCCAACCACCCTCAATCCAAATAATTTTTTTTTAATTTTGTATTTTTTTATATTGCTATTAAGGCTCTCTATGTTACCTGTTTATATCTATAATTTATATATTTATATGGAATTTTTATATAATTAATAATTTATTATTTATGTAATATATTATGTAGTATTTATTACATTCTATATTATATTATTATACAATATATAATATATATAATATATTATATATAATACAATATACAACATATAGCATATAGCATATAATATATAGTATATAATATATAGTATATACTTTATAATATATAATTTATATAACATGCCATATATGTTATATATTTATTATATATATTAATATATATATTATATTAGTATATGATATGGTATTTTAATGTTCTGTATCACATTATTATATCACAATATGTTTATATATTACATACTTTATATATTTATATATTTTTATATTTATATACATATATATTTATATACACATATATATTTATATATTTCAACATATTTTAGATTTTATTTTTCCATTTAAAACAACGTAAAAACCAATTTAAACCCACCACTCTTCACTCTCTGTGCTCTCACCTCCTCCAGTTTGTGTCCCCCCAAGGCCGTGTCCCTGTCACACCCCCCAGTGACCTTTGTCCCCTTGTCCCCTTGTCGCTTGTCCCCGCAGACATCAACGAGTGCACGTCCAACCCGTGTGTGAACGGGCTGTGCCGGAACAACGCCGGCTCCTTCGCCTGCGAGTGCTCCCCGGGCAGCAAACTGGACCCCAGTGGCACCATCTGCGTGGGTGAGCAGGGCCAGCTGCTGCCAGGCCCGGGTGGCACTGCCAGCGTCACCCCACACCGTCACCTGGCCTGGCACAGGGACAGGAATTCCACAGGGCAGCGATGGATGGGATGCTGGGGGGGAATTCCTGGCTGGGAGGGTGTTGGGGCCCTGGGATGGAATTCCCAGAGCAGCTCTGGCTGCCCCTGGCTCCCTGGCAGTGCCCAAGGCCGGGCTGGAGCAGCCTGGGATCAGGGGAGGTGTTCCCATGGCACGGGTGGCACTGGAAGGGTTTTGAGGCTCTGGGGACCAGCCTGGTTTGTGGGAACAGCCTCATCCAAAGGGATCAGCGACTCCCAGGAGCAGTGGGGAGGGACAGCTCTTCCCAGCTGCCTCTCAGGGCTTCCAGCCCGGGGCTGGGGGCACGGAGCAGCCCCTGAGCCCCCGGTGTGTCCCTGCAGACAGCATGAAGGGCACCTGCTGGCTCAACATCCAGGACGGGCGCTGCGAGGTCAACATCAATGGGGCCACGCTGAAATCCGAGTGCTGTGCCACCCTGGGGGCAGCCTGGGGCAGCCCCTGCGAGCGCTGCGAGATCGGTGAGGCTCTGCCAGGCTCTGCCAGGCTCTGCCAGGCTCGGGCATTCCCGAGGAAATGCTGGAGTGGGGATGGAGATCAGGAGCAGGGGAAAATCCCCAGAGGGTGCTCGGGCACTGGCAGCGCTCTCAGGGACAGGGTGGGGTTGGTGGGGGGCTGTGGAGGGTCAGGAGTTGGGCTGGATCATCCTGTGGGTCCCTCCCAGCTCTGGGTATTCCATGATTCTGCGGGAGAGCTGGAAGGGTTTCCTTGCTGACATCCCTGTCCCTTGCAGACACCGCCTGTCCCCGGGGGTACGCCCGCATGAAGGGGGTCACCTGCGAAGGTAAAGTGCTGCAGGAATGGAAAACTGCTTTTCTTGGCAATGTGATCTTTGTTCTCCTGCCTCTCCGAGTCTTGGGGGGGATCTCCACTCTCCGGCCCTTTGTCTGTCTGTCTGTCTATGTCTGTCTGGGTGTCTGTGCCCAGATCCCGGCTCTGTTTCTGCCCAGTTTTCCTGGCTAAGTCGCCCCTTGGAGCCCGGTGGGCAGCTCTGGGCTCCTCCCAGCTCCTCCAGGAGCCCCTTGAGGCCCCCCTGGCCGTGCCCCCGTGCCATCCCTCACCACCCCTCGCCCTGTGCCACCCCCCAGACGTGAACGAGTGCGAGGTGTTCCCGGGCGTGTGCCCCAACGGGCGCTGCGTCAACTCGGCCGGCTCCTTCCGCTGCGAGTGCCCCGAGGGGCTGACCCTGGATGGCACTGCCAGGACCTGTGTGGGTAAGGACACCTCCTCCACCCGGATCCTGCCCTCCCGGTTGCTCCCTCCCCCACCAGGAATTTTTGGGAATTCAGTCATACTTGAAAGACCCCAAAAAAAACCTCCCGGCTGAACCAGAGTTTCGTGTCCCCAAGTCCAGCCCGTAACGGCATTGTCCTTCTTGGGTGGGCTTCAGGAGTGGCCAAATAACCTCAGGGGTTAAGGACATGGCCCAGCAGCCCCCAAAAAAACCCCTGGGCACCCAGTGTCACACTCCTGCCCTTTGTAGGGGCCACCTGTGCTTGCAGCACCGTGTTCAAGGAAAGCCTGGATGTGGCACTCGGTGCCACGGGCTGGGTGGCAAGGTGCACTTGGGTCACAGCTGGACTCCACGACCTCAAAGGTCTTTTCCAACCTAAATTCTGGGGTTCTGTGGAGCTCCATCCTCTGGCCCTGTTGCCAGCAGTCCATGCTGTGGAATCCCTCCCCAAAAAGCTTTTCTCACCCCTGTGTTGGAGAACACCCTGTCACCCTTGCAGCAAGAATGACACAAGAGCAGATGAATGACCCAAACACAAGAGGAGAAAAGAAGGGTTTATTGCAAAAGAATCTTCAGTTTTTATAGACTGATACAATACTTGATTCCACTTGATTGGCTAGTTAACAAAAAACACCTTTCTCACACACGGTCCTTGAGAAGAACAGGAAAACAACTTTTCAACTGAATTTCAATTTCAATTGAATAATTCAATTTCAATTTCAATTGAATAATTCTTGTGGAAAAACACCTTAAAACAAGTTACCACGTTCTTACAACTCCCTAAAAATTCTCACAAGCCATCACTGTGAGAAACTTGCCATTTCTCTCTCCTTGCTGGCTGGCACCCACAACACCCCATGGCCAAAGCCACCCCCAGCCCGTGTGTTATTACAGGACACAAAATAAAAACACAGACACGTAGCTCTCTCAAGGGTAAAAAGAGAATTTTAGATTTCTGATCCAACATTGACAGACTTTCAAAAGTGACAGTGGATTGGAGGGTGACAGTGCCACCTCTCCAATGACACTGGACAAACCAACCGTCCATGAGATTTCTCCTCCTCGAAAGAACGCAAAACAATAAATTATTTACATAAAGCTTGTGAGAAAGCTCGTTACAAGAACCTAAACATCCGAAGGCTTAGACAAATGTAACCAGGGCCCCGAGGCCGTGGCGGGCAGCAAAGCCGTGCTGTGTGCTGTGTCCCCAGACGTGCGGGTGGAGCAGTGCTACATGCGCTGGGACGAGGACGAGTGCACGGAGCCCCTGCCCGGGAAATTCCGCATGGACATGTGCTGCTGCTCCGTGGGCTCGGCCTGGGGCTCCGACTGCGAGGAGTGTCCCCGCGCCGGCTCCGCCGAGTTCAAGGCGCTGTGTCCCCGCGGGCCCGGCTTCGCCAACCGCGGCGATGTGCTCTCGGGGCGGCCCTTCTACAAAGGTGAGGGGTGCTCTGCTCGGGCTCAGGGGGGCTCTCAGCTCCAGCTGAGGGGGGTTCACGGAGAGCCCACCCACCTCGATGGATGTCTCTGGTGCCCCCCCCCTCAGATGTGAACGAGTGCAAGGTGTTCTCCGGGCTCTGCACGCACGGCACCTGCAGGAACACCATCGGCAGCTTCAGGTGCATCTGCGGCAATGGATTTGCTCTGGATGCTGAGGAGAGGAACTGCACAGGTGAGGGACCCCCCCCTCTGGGTTGTTGCTGCTGCTTTTGGGGGGCTCAGAGGGATGGGGATGCCCAGAGGGGTCCCTGCCGTGGGGAGGACCATGAGCAGGAGCATCAGGGCCAGGGTGGACGGGGTTTGGAGCAGCCTGGGACAGTGGGAGGTGTCCCTGCCCATGGCAGGGGTGGCACTGGGTGGGATTGAAGGTGCCTCCAACCCAAACCATCCTGGAATTCCATGATTCCACAAGGCTCCTCCTGCCTGTGGGGTGAAGGCTCTGCCCCGCCCTAGGGCGCAGCCTCTCCCAGGATGGGGAATTCCTTTTCCTGCTGGTCCCTGCTGTGCCTGCAGGCAGCCCAGCGCTGGCTCTGGCCCTGCTGGTGGCCTGCCCTGCCCCAGTGCCTGTCCTTGTCCCCAGACATCGACGAGTGCCGCATCTCCCCCGACCTGTGCGGGCACGGCTCGTGCGTGAACACCCCGGGCAGCTTCGAGTGCGAGTGCTTCGAGGGCTACGAGAGCGGCTTCATGATGATGAAGAACTGCATGGGTGAGCGAGGCTGAGCCCCCCAGGGCACCTGCTGACCCTCCTGGCACGGGGCAGGGCCCTGGCACAGGGCAGGGCACAGCCAGAGCTGCCCAGCTCCCCAAACACTGCACGGATCAAGCCCTCCACGGGGAGCTCTGGGACACCCTGTGCCCCCTTCCACCCTCTCAGTTCTAGGGGCTCCCTTCCTTCACCTGCCCTTTTGACCTCCCTTTATCCTCACACAGTCCCTTACAGCTCGTCCTGTCTGCCCAAGGCTTGTTTTTATTCTGTCAGAGTCTCATCTGTTTTCAATTGAATAATTCTTGTTTGGAGCTTAAAAAATCCCATCAGTGACCTCAGTACCTCAGTTTGTCTCCAACAGCACAGCCAGACTCCTGCTGTCCTCTAATTCCTGGCATTCCACGTTCCTGTCCTCTGTCCAGCCAGACTCACTTGTCTCACTGACCTGCTCTTAATATTCTGCTTTGGCTTGGACTTTCAAACCACTTCAAGCCATGATTCAACACCATCTATTTATTTTTCATGTTTTATTCTCTGTGCTCTTTAAAATAAATCACTGCCCCTGGCAGGGACTTTGTCTTTTCCATACAATTTGCAGCGTGGGTTTCCACAGCTCCCAGTGATCATCCTCCTCCTCCTGCTCCATTTCTGGGACCTGGGGATGTCACAGTCCTCACCCATGACCTGCTGCCTTCTTGCAGTAGTTGTATTTCTAATCTTTACAGAAGGATATAAATTTCGTTGTTCTTTTTTGAAATTTAATGCTCACTCTTACTTGTCCAATTCCACTTTATCCTTTTTTTTCTGGGTGACAGGGAGCTGAGTCATCTCACCCCAAAGGGGGTGGTGACGTTTTGTCATTCCCTGTGGTCAAGGATTAACTTCTTCCCACCTGTGTTTGGCAAAAGAATTTGGCTTCAGCCTCCTGAGGGAGGAATTCTTTCCAGCCCTGGGCAGGGGACAGCAGCCTGGGATTCACCAGGAACAGGCTCCCACTGAGCTGGGGGTGTTTGGTAGGGCCCTGTCACCCCCATTTTCAGGTGTATCTCAGCCCTCTTTACCTGAAAATCTCATCAGTGTTTTAGGCAAGTCAGGGAAAATAACCCGTTCTTAACTTCAGTGCTGGAGCCAGGAAAATAAACATGAGTGGAAAACGAGTTTATAAAATACATCCAACCTCAGTCCCTTTCTGTGCTGTCACTGAGGGGCTCTTGGGCTCTGCTGAGGTCGAGGCACGAGCTGGGATTTCCCAGTGCTCAGACTCCAACCAGGAGACCACTGGAGCCAAGCCCAGCTTTCCCTGCCCTGCTAACCCTGTGATATTCCTTGTTAACCCTGTGATATTCCCTGTTCTGGGATCCCAGCCCTGCACTCCCTGCCCTGTTAACCCTGGGATATTCCCTGTTAACCCTGTGATATTCCCTGTTCTGGGATCCCAGCCCTGCACTCCCTGCCCTGTTAACCCTGTGATATTCCCTGTTCTGGGATCCCAGCCCTGCACTCCCAGCCCTGTTAACCCTGTGATATCCCCGTTTTGGGATGTTCCTCCAGTGGAGAAGCCTCTGGAAGGCACCAATCCCATTTTCCCGTGCAGACATCAACGAGTGCGAGCGGGACCCGCTGCTGTGCCGGGGCGGGATCTGCATGAACACCGACGGCAGCTTCGAGTGCATCTGCCCCCCTGGGCACGAGCTGACAGCCGAGGGCAACACCTGCATTGGTGAGGGGCACAGCAGGGAATGCCCACAGGGAGAGCTCCTGCAGGGCTGTGGGTATCTCCTGCCTGTCCTGTACGTCCCATCCCTGGAGGTGACCACGGGCTCGGAGCAGCCTGGGCTAGGGGAAGGTGTCCCTGCCTGTGTCCCTGCCCATGGATGGTCCTTCAGGTCCCTCCCACCCAAAGCCTTCTGTGTTTCCATGTTAAGTGTGTCTAGCTCGTCCAAGAGGAGCTCATTCCAAGACCAAGATCTCCTCCAGACCGAGCTCATTCCCAGCGTTTTGTTGCATTGGTGTTGTTCCTTTTGCTGCTCCCTTTGGACCAGTGGGACAAATCCAGTTTGGACACCCAGGGGTGGGCACCAGGTGATGGCCTGAGCAGGGCTGGCTGCTCCAAGTGCTCTTGTCCCCTCAGACATCAACGAGTGCTCCCTCAGTGACAACCTCTGTCGCAACGGGCGCTGCGTCAACGTCATCGGCACCTACCAGTGCTCCTGCGACTCGGGCTTCCAGGCCACGCCAGACAGGCAGGGCTGTGTCGGTGAGTGCTGCTCCAAAGGCTCCCTCCAGCACCTCGGGGTGAGCCCAGAACCCTCCCAAACACACAGGCAAACAGGGAATGTCCTGGCCGAGTGACAGCCAGATCTGTGCTGCTGGCACAGGGACTGTCACCGGCTGCGAGGGCACTGCCAGGGGCTGGGCAGAAGGGATGAGGGCTTCTCTTGTGGCTGGGGGAGATTTGTGTTCTCTTCTCCCACCCAAACTGCTGCTGGACCCTCGTCTGTGCAGTGCCAGGGGTTGGGCTGGGTCCCTGTGGGTCCCTCCCAGCTCAGGGCGCTGTGTGCCTGTCCCCAGACATCGACGAGTGCACCATCACCAACGGGGGCTGTGACACCCACTGCTCCAACTCCGAGGGCAGCTACGAGTGCAGCTGCAGCGAAGGCTACGCCCTGATGCCAGACAAGAGGTCCTGTGCAGGTCAGTGCCCACCTTGGCTCTTGCTGCCCCAGCATGGCTCTGTGTCCCCCACAGCTGGCTCCAGGATGAGGGGATCTCTGTGTCCCCCACAGCTGGCTCCAGGATGAGGGGGTCTCATTTTTAAGTCCCTTCCAGAGAAAGGATTTTCCTGGGTGGATAATTTTGCTTTGCACTGCCACATCCAGCCGTTCACAATCTGGGGTTTCCTCCTTCCCCCTCGTGCTCCAGCTTTCACTGTGTTGACCTTGGCATGGTCTCCCCTGTGCAGATATTGATGAGTGTGAGGATAACCCTGAGATCTGTGACGGGGGGCAGTGCACCAACATCCCCGGGGAGTACCGCTGCCTCTGCTTCGACGGCTTCATGGCATCCCTGGACATGAAGACCTGCATTGGTGAGGCCCTGGCTGTGCCCTGGGCGTGTCCCAGCTCTGCCTCCTGTCCCCAGAGCCACGCTGGCGTCCTCGGGGTGTCCCATGGGTGGTTTTGTCCTGCAGATGTGAACGAGTGCGACCTCAACCCCAACATCTGCCTGCACGGCGAGTGTGAGAACACCAAGGGCTCCTTCATCTGCCACTGCCAGCTGGGCTACTTTGTCAAGAAGGGAACCACGGGGTGCACAGGTGGGAGCTCAGCACGCCTGCAGCTGGGGCTGCCAGTGAGAAAAAACAGGAAACCCCTCCCAGAGCTGCCCTGGAGAGAGCCCCACCCCGGGGTGCTGTGTGGGGATGCTGTGGGATGTGCTGGGCAGGCACAGAGGGCCAGGACCCACCTTGTGGGCCATCATCTCAGGTGATGGCCAAGCCAGGAGCTTGCCCTTCCTCCTGCACGTTTGCCAGGGCTGAGCTCCTCAGCTGCAGGGTCCAACCCCAGGCAGCCTCTCCCCAAAGCCTTGGGAGCTGCAGGTGCCCAAACCCCAGAGCGGGATCAGCCCGGGCTCGGAGCGGGATCAGCCCAGGCTCAGCCCAGGCTCAGCCCTGCTGTGCTGGGGGAGCTGAGCTGTGCCAGCCCTGCTGTCCTTCCTCTGCAGACATCGATGAGTGTGAGATTGGGGCCCACAACTGTGACATGCACGCGTCCTGCATCAACGTCCCCGGCAGCTTCAAGTGCAAGTGTCGCTCGGGCTGGCTCGGGGACGGGCTCAAGTGCAACGGTGAGTCCTCCCCAGGGCAGGGACATCCCTCTGCAGCTGCTCTGCAGGCACCTGAGAGGCTGGGCTGAGCTTCCACTGCAGCACCAGGGGATGGAGGGCTTCAGCCTGGAGGAAAGGAGGCTCAGAGGGGACAGCTGGGGGTCAGACTCTGCTCCCAGGGGACAGCAGGACAACAGGGAATGGCCTCAGGATGGGCCAGGGGGGGTTTAGGTTGGATGTTGGGAAAATGTCTTTGTGGAAGTGTCCAGCTCTGGCCCAGTCACCATCCCTGGAGGGGTTTGAAGCCATGCAGGTGTGGTAGTTGGTGACATGGTCAGTGGCTTGGCAGTGTCCTGGTGGTGGCCACAGAGGCTCTCAGGGATGTATTGAAACCTCCAAGTGCCCAGACAGTCTCCTGGGCCATTTGTGTGCCCCTGCAGCTGCTCAGGCTCAGGGCAAAGCTGAGAAAAGGCCAGGCTGGATGGGCTTGGAGCAACCTGGGCTAGTGGAAGGCATCCCTGGGGCTGGAACTGGATGATCCTTAAGGTCCTTCCCACCCAAACCACTCTGTGCTTCCATAAGTGAGCCCAGCTCATCAGTCAGCCCAAGATTCATTCCAGACTAGCCAGGCCAGGCACTGACAGGCTGTTATCCATGCCTAGACCTGGATGAGTGTGCAACTGAGGAGCACAAGTGCAACCTGAACGCCAACTGTGTGAACACTCCTGGCTCCTACCGCTGCGCCTGCCGCGACGGCTTCAACGGCGACGGCTTCTCCTGCTCAGGTGAGCCCAGGCTGGCACAGCAGCAGGGCTGGCACAGGGACCAGCCCCTCTCCTGGCCTGAAAAAACAGGTGTCTGCTTAAGGAAGGCAGGAGCCTCCACTGAAATGGGAAATGTAAACCCCCACTCCACCGAGCTGTTATAATTTTGAAATTAAGTGTAAAGATGTGGGAGTAGGAATAACAGGTGTTTACTAGGGAAATTAAACCCAAAATCTCCGATTATATCCAGGAAGGAATGCTTGGCTCCTCCCCTGGGTGGAGCATCTCCCAGTGGGATGATGGAATTTTATCAGCCATGCACTGACACTCACTGGCCCATTAACAGAAGATAATTAATAATTAATGGCCCATTAAGAGCAGAGATCTCCTGGAGGGAGGATTGGCTGTGGAAGAGATAAAGAGAACTGCCCAGTGAACAGGAGATACCTGCCCCACCTCTGACAGAGGAAGTAGAGCACACACACAACCTTTGAATCCAGGACAGCCCCTCTGAGCCACCAGCCTTGCTGGGTGCTGCCTTGGCTGGGGGTCCCCGAAGCACAGGGCAGCCCAGTCTGTGCCACAGACACCTCCAGCAGGATCCAGCACCTCCTCACAGGGCTCTGGGGAGGCTCAGGGCCATGGCAGCAATTGCAGCCTCCCAGCAGAGGGTGGGCATGCTCCTGGGGTCCCCTGGGCTGGCTGAGGGCAGCCCCCAGCCCCGTGTCCCTCCCTGCAGACGTGGATGAGTGTGCAGACAACGTGAACCTGTGTGAGAACGGGCAGTGCCTCAACGCCCCCGGCGGGTACCGCTGCGAGTGCGAGATGGGCTTCAACCCCACCGAGGACAGCAAGGCCTGCCAGGGTGAGTGCCCGGGCTCTGACCCCCTCCTGGCCCTCTCTGTCCTCTGCTGGCACCTCCTGAGCCTCCTGCTGGTGCCAGGCTCCTGAGGTGCCACCTCTGCCACTGGCAGCGCTCGGTCCCCAGCCTTCAGAGAGGTTGGGCTGAGCCTGGATTCCTGCAGAATGGAAAGCCAGGAGAGCAGGGCTGAGGGGAGACAGTGGGAGAGGCAGCCCAGCTCCCCCAGGAGATTGTCTCAGATGCCACCAGGACCATCCTGGGCTGGGTTGGTCGCAGCTGGGAGGAGGTGGGAGCAGGAGCAGCCTGTCGTGGCCCTCACCCTGCCACAGCCTGTCCCCAGCTGTCCCTGTTTTGCAGACATTGACGAATGCACCTTCCAGAACATCTGTGTCTTTGGCACCTGCCAGAACCTGCCCGGGATGTTCCGCTGCGCCTGCGACGATGGATATGAGCTGGACAGGAGTGGGGGCAACTGCACAGGTCAGGGCTCCTGGCTGCTGCTCGGGGCTCTGCTGGGCTCAGCTGGCACCATCCTTGGCAGCCTCAAAGCAATCCGTGATCCCTGGGGTGTCTTTGCTGCTGGGGGTGGCTCTGCTCCTCCTCTGGGCAGGGAGCTGGGGGTGGCACAGGGCAGGGGGTGTTCTGGAGGGGGCACCGTGGGCTGGGGATACACCTGGGCACAGAGCTCAGGCTGGGCTGGGCTCTCCTGGCGGTGCTCACCTTGATCCTCAGCGTCCGTCTGTCCGTCCTTTCAGACATCAACGAGTGTGCAGACCCTGTGAACTGCATCAACGGGCTCTGCGTCAACACCCCGGGCAGCTACCTGTGCAACTGCCCCCAGGACTTCGAGCTGAACCCCACGGGGGTGGGCTGTGTGGGTGAGTGCGACCTCCCACCCACCCAGACCCACCCTCGGGGTCCTTCTTGCTGGTCCTGTGTAGCTGGAGCTGGGCACAGAGAGGGTGGCTGTCCCTGCCTGGCTGTCCCCCGTGGGTTTAACCCAGGTGCTGTGGAGTGTGGAGTGTGCCCCAGCTGGTGTCACTGTCACCGCTGTGGGTGCCCCTCTTGTTGCAGCCGTGTTGCTCCAGGGCAGCTCTGGAGCTGTTTTTATTCCCTGGCAGTGCCCCAGGCCAGGTTGGATGGGGCTTGGAGCAGCCTGGGGCAGTGGAAGGTGTCCCTGCCCGTGGCCAGGATGATCCTTCAGATTCCCTTCAGCCCAAACCATTTGGGATTCCATGATCCCACCCAGCTCCCGGCACAGGGCCCCAGTAACCCCCAATTTTTCCTTATCCCTGGAAGATTTCCCATTCCTTTGCCGCCCATGGCAGGGTGTGGAACGGGATCACCTTCAAGGTCCCCTCCAACCCAAACCATCCCATGATTCCATTCCTCCCACACCCCAAGCCCGGCAGGGTGTGGAACGGGGTCACCTTCAAGGTCCCCTCCATCCCAAACCATCCCATGATTCCATTCCTCCCACACCCCAAGCCTTGCAGGGCAGGTTCCTTTGCTCAGCAGCCCTGTGTCTGTGCAGATACCCGCGTTGGGAATTGCTTCCTGGACACGCAGGACCGAGGGGATGGGGGCATCTCCTGCAGCGCCGAGATCGGCGTGGGGGTCACTCGTGCCTCCTGCTGCTGCTCCCTGGGCCGTGCCTGGGGCAACCCCTGCGAGCTCTGCCCTCCAGCCAACACCAGTGAGTGGGGAAAAGCTTGGCATGGACACGGGTGGGAAGGAGGGAAGAGGGGCAGGGTGGCTCCCTGGTGGATCCTTGATCCGGATTGGAGGTGCTGAGTTTGGGATTTGCTGCTCCATCCATCCATCCATCCATCCATCCATCCATCCATCCATCCAGGTCAGGGCAGAGAAGAAGTGGGGTGGGGGAGGCCAGGCTGGGATCTTTCATTCCCAGTGCAGTGGGCTGGAGGGGGGGAATGTGGAATTCCCCCTTGGAAGGGAGGGCAGGCTGTGGGATGGCTCAGTTGGGGATGGGGATGGAGCTGCTCCAGCAGAGGTGAAGTGGGGTGGGGGAGGCCAGGCTGGGATCTTTCATTCCCAGTGCAGTGGGCTGGAGGGGGGGAATGTGGAATTCCCCCTTGGAAGGGAGGGCAGGCTGTGGGATGGCTCAGTTGGGGATGGGGATGGAGCTGCTCCATGCCAGCCCTGGCCACAGCCCCACGGCTGCTCCTGCTGGGCTTCTCCTGGCTCTGCCCACCCTCCTGCTCCCCGGGAGCCCCTCAGCCCCCCCGCTGCCTCTCTCCACAGCCGAGTACAAGACCTTGTGCCCTGGGGGAGAAGGCTTCCGGCCCAACCCCATCACTGTCATCCTGGAGGGTGAGTTATCCCTGTTCCCTTCCTGAGGGACGGGGTGCTGGGGGATGCCAGCCCTGTGGCACACTCTGTGCCATGGCCCTGGGTGCCCGCTGACCCCCAAGTGATGGGCACAAAGTGTGGCTCTCCTTGGCCGTGCTCTGATCCAGAGCGGGGCTGGGCTGAGCTCTCTGCAGCTGGGGGGTGGCACAGGCAGTGAAAATGTCCCACTGCTGTCCCCCCTCAGACATTGACGAGTGCCAGGAGCTGCCAGGGCTGTGCCAGGGTGGGAACTGCGTCAACACCTTCGGCAGCTTCCAGTGCGAGTGTCCCCTGGGCTACTACCTCAACGAGGACACCCGCATCTGCGAGGGTACCGGGCTGGGGACAGGGCTGGGGACAGGGGTGGCACCTGCTCCAGGGGCTGGGGACAGGGGTGGCACCTGCTCCAGGGGCTGGGGACAGGGGTGGCACCTGCACAGGGGTGGCACCCTGTGTGTGTGCCAAGGTGATGGCCGTGTGCCAGCTGCCCAGGAATGGTTGGGAACATCCCTTCCCCTTTCCTTTCCACATTCCCTCATCACAAACCTGTCCCTGTGCCAAACCCACCCATCCCTCGTGCCAAGCCTACCCCCGACCCACCTCGTGCCCTTCTCCACCCGTGCCCAGTGCTCTGCCTCCTTTCTCCCACAGACATTGATGAGTGCTCTGCCCACATCGGGATCTGTGGCCCTGGCACCTGCTACAACACCCTGGGCAACTACACCTGCGTGTGCCCCCCCGAGTACATGCAGGTCAACGGGGGAAACAACTGCATGGGTACGGCCCTGGGATCATGGGGAGGGCTCAGATCCACGGGGAATGGTCCAGATCTCTGGGGAGGGGGCTGGCACTGCCATCCCAGAGGGGCTGTGCCAAGGGGATGGATCAGAAGTGCTGGAAACAGGGGCTGGGATTCAGAGCTGGATGTTTCACTCAGGGCTCTGCTCTGGGTGACAGACTGGGCATGGTTTGGGCTCCATTTGGAGATCTTCCCTCCTGTTCCTGGGGCTGGCAGTGCCATTCCTGGGGCAGGCAGTGCCATTCCCAGGGCTGGCAGTGCCATTCCCGACGCTGGCAGTGCCATTCCTAGGGCTGTCCCTAGCCTGGCACTGCCGTTGCAGACATGAGGAAGAGCGTTTGCTACCGCAACTACAACGACACCTGCGAGAACGAGCTGTCCTTCAACATGACCAAGAAGATGTGCTGCTGCTCCTACAACATTGGCAAGGCCTGGAACAAACCCTGCGAGCCCTGTCCCACCCCTGCCAGCCGTAAGTGCCCCCACAGGGTCCCTGTCCCACCCCTGCCCACTCTAAGTCCTTCCCGTGTGATCCCTGTCCTGTCAATTTTCCCATTTTCCCATGAAATTTGGGGCATGGGCAACAACAAAGTAAATGGGGAGAAAGGAGAGCGCTCTGGAGGTGACTCCAAGCACAGTGGGGAGCCCCTGGTGCCCCTCAGACCCCAATTCCAGCACTCTTGGCCCTCCCTGGGCACTGCCATGACCTCGGTGTTCCCTTTCCAGCCGAGTACCAGATCCTGTGTGGGAACCAAGCCCCCGGATTCATCATTGACATCCACACAGGGAAGCCCATTGGTGAGTGAATCCTGCATCCCCACCGGGCCAGGGCTGCTCCTGTCATCCTCTGTGAGCTTCCCACTTAGGGAATTAAAGGCTGGGGCAGGGAGAAGAGGCTTCAGCAGGGACTGAAGAGGGGGAGATGAGTTAATCTTCTCTTCCTGGGAAGGAAGTGCGACACAGGGAGTTGGTGGTGGGACCCCAGAGCCATCCCAGTATTCCAGTGACCCCCTGGGCTCCCCATTTCCAGCCTGCTCCCAGAGCTGAGCTGTCACTGCAGGGACACACTCAGAGCAAGCAGGGGCCACGTCCTGGGGGGAGCCTTCCCAAAACGTGTCAGCAATCCCACGCTCCGAAAACTTGTGTGGCTCTGCTGCATTCCCAAAATTCTGTGGAGCAGCCTGAGGCTGGCATGACCTGCAGGGTTCATCCTGCACCACCCAAGGGCTGCTTTCCTGGTGGCCCTTTCCCTCTGATCCTCTGTGGGGAATGGGAGCGTTCTCCCAGCATTCCCGGGATGCAGAGGGGGATGCTGATGTTGTGGAGCATTCCCGGGATGCAGGAGTGGGATGCTGATGCTGTGGAGCATTCCTGGGATGCAGGAGTGGGATGCTGATGTTGAGGAGCATTCCCGGGATGCAGAGGGTGGGATGCTGATGCTGTGGAGCATTCCTGGGATGCAGGGTTGGGATGCTGATGTTGAGGAGCATTCCCGGGATGCAGAGGGTGGGATGCTGATGCTGTGGAGCATTTCTGGGATGCAGGGTTGGGATGCTGATACTGTGGAGCATTCCCGGGATGCTGATGCTGTGGAGCACTCCCGGGGTGCCGGGCTGGGACGCTGATGTTGCATTGCTGCAGATATCGATGAGTGCAGCGAGATCCCCGCGATCTGCACCAACGGCGTGTGCATCAACCAGATCGGGAGCTTCCGCTGCGAGTGCCCCATCGGCTTCAGCTACAACAACATCCTGCTCATCTGCGAAGGTACCGCCTCCCCGCGGGAATTCCGCTCCTCCCGCCCCGGGACACGGCCCGGGGGCTGCCGGCAGCTCCAGGGGGGATTTTCGGGATGTCCTGCACAGCACCGGGAGTTGCGCTCCCTGATCCCGCTGCTCCTTCCCGGGCTGTTCCCGCCGGGAGCAGCGATCCCAGCCCCGCCTCGGCCCATCCCGGTGCCATCCCGGTGTCCCTGTGCCCTCTGTCCCCGCAGACATCGACGAGTGCAGCAGCGGGGAGACGCTGTGCCAGCGGCACGCCGAGTGCGTCAACATCCCGGGCAGCTTCCGCTGCGAGTGCGCCACCGGCTACCGCCTGTCCCCGGGGGGCGCCTGCGTGGGTAAGGGACACAGCTGGGCACAGCTGGGCACTCCTGGGCACAGCGGGGACACTCCTGGGACACACCGGGCACAGCTGGGCACTCCTGGGCACAGCGGGGACACTCCTGGGACACACCGGGCACAGCTGGGCACTCCTGGGCACAGCGGGGACACTCCTGGGACACACCGGGCACAGCTGGGCACTCCTGGGCACAGCGGGGACACTCCTGGGACACACCGGGCACAGCTGGGACACAGCTGTGATACACTTGGGCATGGTTGGGACACACCTGGGACACACCTGGGCACAGCTGGGCACTCCTGGGAGACACCTGGGCACACCTGGGAAACACTTGGGCACACCTGGGCACTCCTGGGAGACACCTGGGCACACCTGGGACACACTGGGCACACTGGGCACAGCTGGGACACACCAGGCACTCCTGGGACACAGCTGGGTACAGCTGGGACACACCTGGGAAACACCTGGGACACACCGGGCACAGCTGGGCACAGCTGGGAAACACTTGGGCACAGCTGGGGCACACCTGGGACACACCTGGGCACAGCTGGGACACACCAGGCATTCCTGGGACACACCTGGGTACAGCTGGGACACACCTGGGACACACCTGGGCACAGCTGGGACACACCGGAGCACAGCTGGGACACACCTGGGACACACCTGGGAAACACCTGATCACATCTGGTCATACCTGAGCCACTCACATCTGAAAAACATACCTGGGACACACCTAGTCCACACTCAGTCATACCTGATCACACCTGGGCACACTTGGGAAACACATCTGGGACACACCTTGTCATACCTGAGCCACTCACACCTGAGAAACACACCTGGGACACACCTAATCACACCTGGGACACACCTGGGACACACCTGAGCCCACACCTGATCACAGCCCCCTTTTTTCGGGGATGACAGCCCATAAATCTCATTGTCTGTCAAGTCAGCTCTCCGAAACCGTGGGCAGGGCTCTGCTGTCCCCAGCTGTCCCTCCCTGCCCCTCACCTGCACCCCTGGGCTCCGTTCCAGGTCGCAACGAGTGCCAGGAGATCCCCAACGTGTGCAGCCACGGCGACTGCGTGGACACCGAGGGCAGCTACGTGTGCATCTGCCACAACGGCTTCAAGGCCACCGGGGAGCAGACCATGTGCATGGGTCAGTGTCACCCCCCGGGTCAGTGTCACCCACCCCGGGTCAGTGTCACCCGCCTGAGTCAGTGTCACCCCCTGGGTCAGTGTCACCCGCCTGGGTCAGTGTCACCCTCCCGGGTCAGTGTCACCCATCCTGGGTCAGTGTCACCCCACTCCAGTCAGTGTCACCCATCCTGGGTCAGTGTCACCCCCCCAGGTCAGTGTCACCCATCCTGGGTCAGCGTCACCCACCTGGGTCAGTGTCAGGCATCCCAGGTCAGTGTCACCTCCCCTGGGTCAGTGTAACCCATCCTGGGTCAGTGTCACATCCCCCGGGTCAGTGCCAGCCACCCTGGGTCAGTGTCACCCTGCTTGGGTCAGTGTCACTCCCCCCAGTCAGTGTCACCCACCTGGGTCAGTGTCACCCACCCCGGGTCAGTGTCACATCCCCTGGGTCAGTGTCACACTCAGTGTCACTCCCCTGGTCAGTGCCACTCCAGGGGGACACAAGTGCCACTCCAGACCGCTGCCAAGGACAGCCGAGTGTCCCGCCAGGCTGTCCCTGTGCCCTGCCACCACCTGTCCTCTCAGGCGTGTCCTCGTCCCCGCAGACATCGACGAGTGTGACCGGCAGCCCTGCGGCAACGGGACCTGCAAGAACACCGTGGGCTCCTACAACTGCCTGTGCTTCCCGGGCTTCGAGCTCACCCACAACAACGACTGCATGGGTGAGTCCCCGGGCCCCGGGGACACCGGGCTCACCGGGCCGGGGTGGCCGCAGGTGGCACCTGACGCTCTTGCCGTGGCTCTGCGCAGACGTGGACGAGTGCTCGTCGCTGGTGGGGCAGGTGTGCAGGAACGGGCAGTGCATCAACAGCGTGGGCTCCTTCCAGTGCCTGTGCCAGGAGGGCTACGACCGCACGCCCGACGGCAAGAACTGCGTGGGTGAGTGCCGCTCGTGTCCACTGCAGTGTCCACTCCAGTGTCTGCTCCGGTGTCCACTCCAGTGCCCACTCGTGTCTGCTCCAGTGCCCGCTCCAGTGTCCACTCCAGTGTCACCTCCAGTGTCCACTCGTGTCTGCTCCAGTGTCCACTCCAGTGCCCGCTCCAGTGTCCACTCGTGTCTGCTCCAGTGCCCACTCCAGTGTCCACTCCAGTGCCCGCTCGTGTCCACTCCAGTGCCCGTTTGTGTCCACTCCAGTGTCCACTTCAGTGTCCACTCCAGTGCCCGCTCCAGTGCCCGCTTGTGTCCGCTCCAGTGTCCACTGCAGTGTCCCCTTCAGTTCCCACTCCAATGTCCCCTTCAGTGTCCCCTCCAGTGTCCCCTTCAGTTCCCACTCCAGTGTCCCCTTCAGTTCCCACTCCAATGTCCCCTCCAGTGCCCCCTCCAGTGTCCCCTCCAGTGCCCGCTCCAGTGTCCACTCGTGTCTGCTCCAGTGCCCGCTCCAGTGCCCACTCCAGTGCCCCACTCCAGTGTCCCCTTCAGTGCCCGCTCCAGTGCCCGCTCCAGTGTCCACTCGTGTCTGCTCCAGTGCCCGCTCCAGTGCCCACTCCAGTGCCCCACTCCAGTGTCCCCTTCAGTGCCCGCTCCAGTGCCCGCTCCAGTGTCCACTCGTGTCTGCTCCAGTGCCCGCTCCAGTGCCCACTCCAGTGCCCCACTCCAGTGTCCCCTTCAGTGCCCGCTCCAGTGCCCGCTCCAGTGTCCACTCGTGTCTGCTCCAGTGCCCGCTCCAGTGCCCACTCCAGTGCCCCACTCCAGTGTCCCCTTCAGTGCCCGCTCCAGTGCCCGCTCCAGTGTCCACTCGTGTCTGCTCCAGTGCCCGCTCCAGTGCCCACTCCAGTGCCCCACTCCAGTGTCCCCTTCAGTGCCCGCTCCAGTGCCCGCTCCAGTGTCCACTCGTGTCTGCTCCAGTGCCCGCTCCAGTGCCCACTCCAGTGCCCCACTCCAGTGTCCCCTTCAGTGCCCGCTCCAGTGCCCGCTCCAGTGTCCACTCGTGTCTGCTCCAGTGCCCGCTCCAGTGCCCACTCCAGTGCCCCACTCCAGTGTCCCCTTCAGTGCCCGCTCCAGTGCCCGCTCCAGTGTCCACTCGTGTCTGCTCCAGTGTCCACTCCAGTGCCCGCTCCAGTGTCCACTCGTGTCTGCTCCAGTGCCCGCTCCAGTGCCCACTCCAGTGCCCCACTCCAGTGTCCCCTTCAGTGCCCGCTCCAGTGCCCGCTCCAGTGTCCACTCGTGTCTGCTCCAGTGCCCACTCCAGTGCCCACTCCAGTGTCCACTCCAGTTCCCACTTCAGTGCCCACTCGTGTCCACTCCAGTGTCCCACTTGTGTCCCCTCCAGTGTCCCCTCCAGTGTCCCCTCCAGTGTCCACTCCAGTGTCCCCTTCAGTTCCCACTCCAATGTCCCCTTCAGTGTCCCCTCCAGTGTCCCCTTCAGTGTCCACTCCAGTGTCCCCTCCAGTGTCCCCTTCAGTTCCCACTCCAGTGTCCCCTCCAGTGCCCGCTCCTCTGGCCCGGCTGGTGCTGCCCATGAGGTCCCCAAGCTGGTCCCAGCGGTGGCATTCTCCAGGAGCACCCACAAGTCCCCTGGAAGCAAAGCCTGCTGTTGAAATGCCCCTGGGGAGCTGGACTGCTCCCTCCCTGCCTCTACCTCCCTCCTCTCACATGTTGGGACCTGCAGGCAGTGGGACAAAAGTCCTGTCCATGCCCTAAAGTCCTACCAGGGATGCCCTGGGAACCATCCTGGAAATATTTCCCCTCTTCCCTGTCACCTTTGGGGGAAGGCAGGGCCTGGTGCACCCCCAGGTGCTCAGAGCAGAGCCCAGACCCCACCCCTGTAGCTATGATATTTTATTAAAAATCCTTTTGTAGGATTTTTCCCCCTGGCTCTTTTCCCCTCTCCAGACATCAACGAGTGCGTGAGCCTGCCCGGGACCTGCTCCCCGGGCACCTGCCAGAACCTGGAGGGCTCCTTCCGCTGCATCTGCCCCCCTGGCTACGAGGTGCAGAACGACAACTGCATTGGTGAGGCCGGCTCTGTGCCCCCAGCACGGCCCCTGCACAGCCCAGCCTGTCCTTCCCGAGGGGTCCAGGGCACCCCAGCACCCCCAAAGCCCTGCTGGGAGCCGGGCAAGCCCAGCTCGGTGGCACGGGAGGCTCGGGGGTGTTGCTGTGCCCGTTTTCCCTGCGGGTGGGCTGTGGGGTGGGGCAGGGGGGGTGTCCACCCCCCTCAGCTGTTCTAATGACCCCTGGCTGTGTCCCTGCTGCTCCCAGACATCAACGAGTGCGAAGAGGAGCCCAACATCTGCCTCTTTGGGACGTGCACCAACACCCCCGGCAGCTTCCAGTGCGTGTGTCCCCCGGGCTTCGTGCTGTCCGACAACGGCCGCCGCTGCTTCGGTCAGTGCCCGATTCCCGGAATTCCTGCACCAATTCCCGGCAACCTCCCTGACCTTGGCACGTCCCCATCCTCCCCCAGACACTCGCCAGAGCTTCTGCTTCACTCGCTTCGACAACGGGAAGTGCTCGGTGCCCAAGGCCTTCAACACCACCAAGGCTCGGTGCTGCTGCAGCAAAATGCCCGGGGAGGGCTGGGGAGACCCCTGCGAGCTGTGCCCCCAGGAGGGGAACGGTACGAAGGGGACAGGGCTGGGGTGTCCCCAGGGGAGGGCTGGGAACGTCCCCAGGGAGCAGTGCTGGCTGTGTCCCCATGGGGCTGGTGGGTGTGTCCCCATGGAAGGGGGATGGCTGTGTCCCCATGGAGAGATGGCTGTGTCCCCATGGGAGAGTGATGCGTGTGTCCCCATGGAGAGATGGCTCTGTCCCCATGGGAGCAGTGGATGTGTCCCCATGGAGAGAAGGCTGTGTCCCCATGGGAGTGGTGGGTGTCCCATGGAAGAGGGATGGCTGTGTCCACCTGGGAGCAGTGGAGTGTCCCCATGGGAGTGGTGGGTGTCCCATGGAAGAGGGATGGCTGTGTCCACCTGGGAGCAGTGGAGTGTCCCCATGGGAGTGGTGGGTGTCCCATGGAAGAGGGATGGGTGTGTCCCCATGGAGAGATGGCTGTGTCCCCCTGGGAGCAGTGGGTGTGTCCCCATGGGAGCAGTGGTGGTCTTCAAAGCCCATTTCAGCTGCTGGCAGCAGAATCCCATCAGCACATCCCACTTGCCTTTCTCTTTTCATTCCCACTTTCCTCTCTCTTGCAGTTGCCTTCCAGGAGCTGTGTCCCTATGGCCACGGGGCCATCCCAGGCCCAGGTGACACCAGGGAAGGTGAGGCTGCGTGGAGGGATGAGCAGAAGTTTGGGCTGGGGGGTTGTTGCCTGGAATGGACCAGACCTGGGCTGCTGGAGAGCAGGGTGGGATCCTGGGGGCACACGGGGCCGGGCACCCCCAAACCCCCCAGACTGCTCACCAGGGGCTCATCCCTCAGCTCTGGAAAGGCAACACCCGAAACTCCCGGGTTCCCCTGAGCATCCCCTGGCAGTGCTGAGGGGACAGGGCTCTTTGTGGCCGTGTGAAGCTGCATTTTCCATTTCCAGACGTGAACGAGTGCTCGGAGAACCTGGGGGTGTGCATCAACGGCGCCTGCATCAACACCGACGGCTCCTTCCGCTGCGAGTGCCCCTTCGGCTACAACCTGGACTACACCGGGGTCAACTGCGTGGGTGAGGCTCTGGGGGGCTCTGGGGGGGTGCCCTGCTCCCTCCTGCTCCATCCCCCTCGCTCCAGAGGGGATGGATCCGTGTGTGCACGTGCAGGGAGGGAATCGCTGCTCCCCCGCCCCTTCCCTTCCATCCCGGCTCTGCTGGGACACTTGGAGTGCTCTGCCTGCCAGAGCCCAGCCCAGCCCTTCCCCACCCTCCTCCTCCTCCTCCTCCTCACGCTGCTGTGCTCCCCAGACACGGACGAGTGCTCCATTGGCAATCCCTGTGGGAATGGCACCTGCACCAACGTGGTGGGAGGCTTCGAGTGCGCCTGCGACGAGGGCTTCGAGCCAGGGCCCATGATGACCTGTGAAGGTAATGACCTGGGGGACAGCCCCTTCATCCCCACCACGTGGGCTCTGTGGGACCCCCTGGTCCCTGCCTGGGCTCACCCCTTCATCCCCACCATGCTGGGCTCTGTGGGACCCCCTGGTCCCTGCCTGGGCTCACCCCTTCATCCCCACCATGCTGGTCCCTGCCTGGACCAGCCCCCCGTGGATGGGGTGGAAAAGCTGGATGCTCCTCTCCACACTGGGCTCCTTCAGCTCCCTCTGGAGCCCAGGAGGAGGCCTGGAGCCCTGGATGAGCACAGGAGCTGCCTCCCCAAGGAGCAGCAGCCCATTCCCACCAAAGCTGCTGGGACACCAGGGCTCTGTCCCTCTGCAAGGGCAGACCACAGCAGGAGGCTTTGGTGGAGCAAAGCTCTGCTGGGATGGATGCCCAGGGAGGGTGGATGTGCCCTGGGGAGCTCCTGCCCCTGCTGAGGGCACCCAGGTGAGTTCTGTCCCCTCCTCCCTGCAGACATCAACGAGTGCTCCCTGAACCCCCTGCTCTGCGCCTTCCGCTGCATCAACACCTTCGGCTCCTACGAGTGCACCTGCCCCTCTGGGTACGCCCTGCGGGAGGACAGGAGGATGTGCAGAGGTAAAACCCCTTCTGCAGCCAGCAGGGCACGGCCCAAAGTGTCCCCAGCCCCTGCACCTGGCCAGGTGTGCACAGGGAAGGTGGGAATTCTGCGCTGGCTTTTCTCACCGTCACCCGCCTCGGTGTCCTGCTGGTAGGAAGGAATTCTTCCCTGGGAGGGTGGGGAGGATTCCCAGAGAAGCTGGGGCTGGATTTCTGAAGTGTCCAAAGCCAGGCTGGACAGGGCTTGGAGCAGCCTGGGACAGTGGAAGGTGTCCCTGCCATGGCAGGGCTGGCACTGGATGAGTTTCAAAGTCCCAACTCATTTTATGATGTTTTTTAACCTGTGTGCCAGGCAGCCTGGCCCGAGGCTGCAGGGAGGGCTGGGGCAGGGCAGGGGTGGCAGAGCTGGGCTGGCAGGGCTGGCAGGGCTGGCAGGGGCTCTGATGGGTCTCGTTGCAGATCTGGATGAGTGTGCAGAGGGGCTGCACGACTGCGAGTCCCGGGGGATGCTCTGCAAGAACCTCATCGGCACCTTCATGTGCATCTGCCCTCCTGGCATGCAGCGCAGGCCCGACGGCGAGGGCTGCACAGGTACCAGGGCAGCCTGGGCATTCCTGGGGCACAGACAGGAATGTTCCTCTCTGAGGGATCACCCACAGACCTGTGCTTTACATCCCTCTTTGCTTTACATCCCTCTTTGCTTTACATCCTTCTTTATTTTACATCCCTCTTTATTTTACATCCCTCTTTGCTTTACATCCCTCTTTATTTTACATCCTTCTTTGCTTTACATCCTTCTTTATTTTACATCCCTCTTTGCTTTACATCCTTCTTTATTTTACATCCTTCTTGGTTTACATCCTTGTGCTCCTCCCTGGGCTTTCCCACGTGTCACAACTTCCTGAGTGTCCCAGTAGGACACACAAAACCTCTGTCCATCCCTGGACCTGTGTGTCACCTCCAGGGTGACACAGCCCTGGGCCACGCGTCCTTGTCTTTGAGTTTTCCTCAGTGTTCCAAGCTGCTTTTGGGATGGGTAGGAATGAGCAACCCAGAGCTGCAGGGACAGAGACAGCTCCAATGCAATGCAATGCAATGCAATCCAATGCAATCCAATCCAATCCAATCCAATCCAATCCCATCCAATGCAATCAAATCCAATCCAATCCAATCCAATCCTATCCAATCCAATCCAATCCAATGCAATCCAATCCAGTCCAGTCCAATCCAGTCCCAGCAGCAGCTGGAGCATGGGCAAGCCAGGGAAGCTGAATTCTGCCCACCCTGCTCTGGGAGAGGTCCGGGATGGGTGGATGTTTTCCCCAGGGCAGGTGGAGGTTCCTCCCAGCTGCCCAAACACAGAAGGGATCCTCAGGGGCTCAGTGAGGGCTCTCCACGGGGAGTGGGGAGCTGGGGAGGTTTGTGCCCGGCCTCAGCAGGGCTGTGTGTGTGTGGTGCCTCCCTGCAGATGAGAACGAGTGCCGCACCAAGCCCGGCATCTGCCCCAACGGGCGCTGCGTGAACACGGCCGGCAGTTACCGCTGCGACTGCAACGAGGGCTTCGAAGTCAGTCCCTCGGGCACCGAGTGCATCGGTAATGTCCCTCCCGGGCTGCTGCAGCGCCCCCCCGGCGGAGCAGGCGGCTCTGGGGGTCTTCAGAAGGGCTCAGAGAGCGGGAAGGGACGGGGGACAGGGACACAGGGGATGGCTTCCTGCTGGCGGATGGGATGCTGCGGGGGAATTGTTCCCTGGGAGGGGTTGGCACAGGGTGCCCAGAGAAGCTCTGGCTGCCCCTGGAGCTGTTCAAGGCCGGGTTGGATGGGGGTTGGGGCACCCTAGAGTAGTGGGAGGTGTCCCTGCCGTGGCAGGGGTGGCACAGGGTGGGTTTAAGGTCCCTCCAACCCAAACCACTGTCGGAGCATCGCCTTTATCCAAACCCCCCCAGGTTCCCTGGCACCGCCTTCTCCACCCCCCTGGTGCTGGCACTGCCTCAGACCCTGCATTTTTGTGTCCCCTTTCCGTGCCCAGACACCCGCCAGGGCTTCTGCTTCACGGAGGTGCTGCAGACCATGTGCCAGATGTCCTCCACCAACCGCAACCTGGTCACCAAGTCCGAGTGCTGCTGCAACAGCGGGCGCAGCTGGGGCCCCCAGTGCGAGCTGTGCCCCCTGCCTGGCACTGCCCACTACAAGAAGATGTGTCCCCACGGCCCCGGCTACTCCACGGATGGCAGAGGTGAGTGGGGCAGGGGGGGGCACAGGGATGGTCCCCCCAGAGCAGACAGGGAGCCTCTGCAGGGTACCCCAGCTCTGTGGGAGAATCCAGCCTGTCATGGGGTGAGGGGAGCTTCAGACCAGCCTTGGATTTTTGGCTTGATTTTAAGGAATCCCTCTGGCCTTCAAGGTTTTAGGCCTTTAAGATCAGGTCTGTTGTAGAATGAGTTGTTTATTAACAAAGGAGATAAAAGATCTTAATCAGAATTACTTATTACACAGTGTAAAATGAAAAGTGGTAGATTACAGCAGAACATAAACTGTGCAGATATCGAGGTGTTAAAGCTGGCAAAAGAAATAGGATTGATCAGGAGCCAAATGTAACTTAGCGTGGAAATAATGATAAATTAACAGAGTCCTTCACTCAGCCTTCATCCCTGCTCTGGGGAGAAGCCCCACACACCTCCAGGGAATGTGCAGAGGATTTCTGCTTTGTGACAGCTCGGCCACAAACCCAGTTCCTCTTCCCAGCTCCCACTTTAGCAGGGGGATGTTTATTGCCAGTTGGGAGCTGCCAGACCACGGCGCCAAAATAACTCCGAGGCACTTGTGCTGTGTGAATTATCTGATAACAAACACCAGATAAGCTTTTCGTGGGGAGCGAGCTGCCCTGGCATTTGGGGACAGAGCAGCTGTGGCGCTGACAGCTCCTCCTGCCCCTCCACAGACATCGACGAGTGCAAGGTGCTGCCCAACCTGTGCAGGAACGGGCAGTGCATCAACAGCATCGGCTCCTTCCGCTGCCACTGCCGGCTGGGCTACACCCCGGACATCACGGGCACGGCGTGCCAGGGTGAGCCGGGCCCCCTGCGCGACCCCAGCATCCTCGGGCTGCCCTCCCCGCTCCTCAGCCCCGCCCGGGACCCGCCCTTCCCTCGGCTCCTCCGCCCTGTTCACCTCCAGGTCCTTCTTTAACTCCTTAAAAATGAGCTCCGTGTCTTCCCCGAGCTCAGGGGCTGGCAAGGACTGGGATGCTGAGGTGGGATCTGGGAGCTGCCAGCCCCACCCCCCCCCAGGCAGCACAGGTGGCTGCAGCCGTGCTGGGATCCAGATGTTGGCATAAAAGGCACATCTGGAGTCACAGCGCTCTCTCAGCAGGATTTGTCCCAGATTTGTTGTGCTGGCTCGAACTGAGCTGCTCCTCCAAATCCCTTGGCTCTGCTCAGCTGCTTCCTGGAGAGTGAAAATGGGGTGTTTGTCCAGGAATGCCAGAATCCATGGGGATATCTCATCCCCGAGCACAAAACCTGGCATCACCTTGTGTTCAGGAGACCCTGAGTGGGCTGGGAGGTCTGAAGGGTGGAGGGGACCCTGCCCAGCAGCACAACCTGATGTGTTTTGTGTCTGGAGTGCAGATCTGGACGAGTGTAACCAGTCCCCAAAGCCCTGCAACTTCATCTGCAAGAACACCGAGGGCAGCTACCAGTGCTCCTGCCCCCGGGGCTACGTCCTGCAGGAGGATGGCAAGATCTGCAAAGGTACAGAGCCAGGAGCAGAGAGCTGCCTCCCCCTGGCAGCTGGGGGAGAGGGGACAGGCCAGCCAGACAGGGACAAATGTCAGTGGGAGGATGTGGGGAAAGGTGCCACGCTGGGCTGGTGCGTGAGGCTTTCACCCTCCCACGCTCCAGGTGTGGCTGATCAGGGGAAAAAAATGCTCCTGGCCCTTTGCTGGAGACTGCACAGCACATCCCGGGCTCCAGGGAGCTCAGAGGGATGTCCCCTGCACGTGGCATTGTCACCAGGCAGGCTGGGGCTGTGCCCACCCCCCCAGTGCTGAGGAGCCTGGCCTGAGGATCTGGGAGAGCCTGGGAGGTGTGACGTGCAGGAGAGGCTGGGGAACATCCCTGCATCTTCCTGTGGGGTGTATCCTGTACCTGTGAGGTGTATCCTGTGCCCTTGGGGTGTATCCTGTGCCTGTGAGGTGTATCCTGTACCTGTGGGGTGTATCCTGTGCCCATGGGGTGTATCCTGTGCCCATGGGGTGTATCCTGTACCTGTGGGGTGCATCCTGTACCCATGGGGTGTATCCTGTACCTCTGGGATGTATCCTGTGCCCTTGGGGTGTATCCTGTACCTGTGAAGTGTATCCTGTACCCATGGGGTGTATCCTGTACCTGGGATTTGTGACTTGCAGGAGAGGCAGGGGAGCACCCCTGCATTTTCCAGATGTGTCTGTGTTACCCCGAGGTGGGGACAGGTTTCTCCTTCCCCTGGGAGAACTTCAGGGGTGTTGTTCCTGGGGCTGCTGCTGTGCATCCACAGGGCCACTGAGGTGTCACAGCCTCAGGGGGATGAGCTGAGACCTTTTCCTTGTCCCTCCAGACTTGGACGAGTGTTCCACCAAGCAGCACAACTGCCAGTTCCTCTGTGTCAACGTCATCGGGGGCTTCAACTGCAAGTGCCCCCCTGGCTTCACCCAGCACCACTCCTCCTGCATTGGTGAGTGCAGAATTCCTGAATTCCTGCCCTGCCCATTCCCTCGGAGCAGCTCTGGCTCAGGAGAGGCTTCCCAGCCCCCAGACTCCCCAAAGTGATCCCTGCCCCTCTGCACTCACCCTGGCAGTGGCTGCATTGTCCCTCTGCTGCTCAGCCTGGGCTCTGCCCCAGCATCTGAGGTGGCCACAGGGCCAGGGATGGATTTCCAGGTGGATTTCCAGGTGGATTTCCAGGTGGCCAGGGGTGGATTTCCATGTGGCCAGGGATGGGTTGCCAGGTGGCCAGGGATGGATTTCCAGGTGGATTTCCAGGTGGATTTCCAGTGGCCAGGGATGGATTTCCAGGTGGCCAGGGATGGGTTTCCAGGTGGCCAGGGATGGGTTTCCAGGTGGGTTTCCAGTGGCCAGGGATGGATTTCCATGTGGCCAGGGATGGATTTCCAGGTGGATTTCCAGGTGGATTTCCAGTGGCCAGGGATGGGTTTCCAGGTGGCCACAAAGCCCTCCTGGTGGTGTTTTGCAGACAACAACGAGTGCACAGCTCAGCCCTCCCTGTGTGGAGCCAAGGGGCAGTGCCTGAACACCCCGGGCAGCTACAACTGCGAGTGCCAGAAGGGATTTTCCCTGGACAGCTCCGGGGTCAACTGTGAAGGTGAGGCTGGGGCTCCAGGGAGCTTCCATGGGGAGCAGTTCTGAGGTTCTCTGAGGAGCCCCAGTCCAGATGGGAGCTCCCAGGAGTGTCTGGACAGCGCTCTCAGCGTCGGGGTGGGGTTGTTGGGGGGTCTGGGCAGGGCTGGGGGTTGGACTGGATGATCCTTGGGGAAGGGATTGGTGCCAAATTCCAGCAGGAGAGATCTCAGCCTGAAGCAGAGCAGAGCTGGGGACAGCCCAGGCCTCAGCTGGAGTCAGGGACATCCCAGCAGGGATGTCTGGGAGCCAGGGGTGTCACTCAGCTCCCAGAACTGCAGAACTGCAGAGCCAGAGGGAGGCACAGGAGCAGCCTGGAGGGTGCCAGGCTGAGCCAGGGCCAGGGGACAGTGGCTCACTCGCTGTGTGTCCCTCGGGTGCAGATGTGGACGAGTGTGACGGGAACCACCGGTGCCAGCACGGCTGCCAGAACGTGCTCGGGGGGTACCGCTGCGGCTGCCCCCAGGGCTACGTGCAGCACTACCAGTGGAACCAGTGCGTGGGTGAGTGGGGGGCACACCTGGGGAGCTGTGCCCTGCTTGGGGAGGTGTTCCCTGCCCTGGGAGCTGTGCCCTGCCCTGGGAGCTGTGCCCTGCTTGGGGGAGCTGTCCCCTGCCTGGGAGAGGTGTTCCCTGCCTGGGGGAGATGTCCTGTACTTGTGGGGTGTATCCTGTACCCATGGGGTGTATCCCATACCTGTGGGGTGTATCCTGTACCCATGGGGTGTATCCCATACCTGTGGGGTGTATCCTGTACCTGTGGGGTGTATCCCATACCCGTGGGGTGTATCCTGTACCCGTGGGGTGTATCCCATACCTGTGGGGTGTATCCTGTACCCATGGGGTGTATCCCATACCCGTGGGGTGTATCCTGTCCCCATGGGGTGTATCCCATACCTGTGGGGTGTATCCTGTACCCATGGGGTGTATCCCATACCTGTGGGGTGTATCCTGTACCTGTGGGGTGTATCCCATACCTGTGGGGTGTATCCTGTACCTGTGGGGTGTATCCCATACCTGTGGGGAGTGTCCTGTACCCATGGGAGTTACCCTGTACCCATGAGGGACATGCCATGACTCGGTGACTCCGTGTCCCCACCTTTCCACCCTCCACGGCTCCGTGCAGATGAGAACGAGTGCTCCAGCCCCTCTGCCTGTGGCTCTGCCTCCTGCTACAACACCCTGGGCAGCTTCAAGTGCGTTTGTCC
The DNA here is from genome assembly GCF_017590135.1 of Pyrgilauda ruficollis. NCBI lineage: Eukaryota > Metazoa > Chordata > Aves > Passeriformes > Passeridae > Pyrgilauda > Pyrgilauda ruficollis. The sequence goes on along the minus strand of NW_024513432.1, from coordinate 857,830 downwards.
CTCGGGCTTCGACTTCGACCAGGCCTTCGGGGGCTGCCAGGACGTGGACGAGTGCTCGGCCGGGGGCAGCCCCTGCAGCTACGGCTGCTCCAACACTGACGGGGGCTACCTCTGTGGCTGCCCTGGGGGCTACTTCCGAGCAGGACAGGGGTAAGGAGGGCCAGAGGGGCGTCCCCAGCTGCGAATTGTGGGGGGATGTGGGACAAGGAGCCCCCAGCTTCTCCTCCTTCAGCCCGTCCCCTGTGCCAGCGCGTCTCCTGCCCCGCGTGCCTGATGCCAGGGATGCCAGCAGGTGCTCTGTGGTTACACCCAGTGCATTAATTAATCTGTTAATTAATGAAACCACCTTGTTGTGGTGTCTCTTGGGCACGTCCTCTGCCGCACCCCACACGTTCCCCTGGGTGTTTCCCACACGGGAACCCGGCAGCGGTGGCATTTCCATTGGATTCATGGATTCCCTCTGCTCCTCTGCCACCAGCCACTGCATTTCTGGCTTGGGATTTGGGAAGGGTCCCTACCTGCCTGCGCCCCAAGAGGAGGATGAGGACAACCTGCTGTCCCCTGAGACCTGCTACGAGTGCAAGATCAACGGGTACCCCAAGAGGGGCCGGCAGCGGCGCAGCGTCAACGGCACGGAGAGGCACCAGGTGAGAAATCCAGGGCATCCTGGAGGGGCTGGAGCAAGGCAGGAGCTGCATCCCTTCAGGAATACACAACTGCAGTGGATCCCATTCCCTCAGTCCAGGCAGAGCCAGCAGCTCATCCCTGTCTGCCCAGGTTTGGCATCCCCAAGCCCTTCTTGTGAAACCAAGGAATAAAGCTCACGTTTCCCATCCCTGGAATTCTCCAAGGCCAGGCTGGACAGGGCTTGGAGCAAGCTGGGATAGTGGGAGGTGTCCCAAGGGGCTGGAACAAGACTTTTTAAGGTCTTTTTCAGCCCAAACCACTCCATGGTGCTGTTCCTCAGAGGGAGTTCTGGCCTCTGTCCAAAGCTCTCCCGGGAATTTCACAGCCCTGGGCAGGAGAGGTCGTTTTAGGGCTTGGAAGGAGAATGGTCCTGAGTTACTGATCTTCCCTGGGGTGGGAGCTGTGTGCTGGGAGTTCAGTGCCAGAGGCACAACCAGCACACCAAGAAACCTAAAGCTGTCACTTCCCAAAGTTGATTTAGGGCTGAATTTCCCTAAACCAAACCCACCTTTTCCTGCCCCTGAGCCTTCCCTGAATGTAGTAATTCTATATCCTCTGAACTGAGAGAGCCATAGTTCTCCCAGGACAACCCTGGGAAGCTGTGAGAAACTTAGACTAAAGAATTCCAACAATTATTATCTCTCTCTCTCTGTAACCACATAGATATGGTTATAGGTATAGTTCTCTGTTAGATATATAGATATATATATATAGATAGTATAGTTCATCTGTTTGTAGATACAATTCTCTGTTAGATATATATATAAATATATAGATAGATATAGTTAATCTGTTTATAGACACAGTTCTCTGTTAGATATATATAAATATATAGATAGATATAGTTAATCTGTTTATAGATATAGTTCTCCAGAGTGTACTACTCATAGGTCACCCATAGCATGAAAAAAGATTCCTAAAGGCCAATCAGGTCTTAATTTCACCACTGTTTCTATAAGAACTGTATAAGATTTTTATAAGAACTGTATAAGATTTCTCTAAGAACTGTATAAGATTTCTACAAGAACTATGTGAGATTTCTATAAGAACTCTATAAGATTTCTATAAGGTTTCTATAAGAACTCTATAAGATTTCTCTAAGAACTGTATAGCATTTCTATAAGAACTGTATAAGATTTCTATAAGAACTATAAGATTTCTACAAGAACTATATAAGATTTCTGTAAGAGCTGTATAAGATTTCTCAAAAAATTTCTCTAAGACCTGTATAGTATTTCTATAAGAACTGTATAAGATTTCTATAAGAACCCTATAAGATTTCTCTAAGAACTGTATAGCATTTCTATAAAAACTGTATAAGATTTCTATAAGGTTTCTATAGGAACTCTATAAGATTTCTATAAGAACTCTATAAGATTTCTACAAGAACTCTATAAGATTTCTATAAGATTTCTCTAAGAACTGTATAGCATTTCTATAAAAACTGTATAAGATTTCCATAAGGTTTCTATAGGAACTCTATAAGATTTCTATAAGAACTCTGTAAGATTTCTATAAGATTTCTATAGGAAGTCTATAAGATTTCTATAGGAAGTCTATAAGATTTCTATAAGATTTCTATAAGATTTCTATAAGATTTCTATAAGGTTTCTATAGGAACTCTATAAGATTTCTATAAGAACTCTGTAAGATTTCTATAAGATTTCTATAAGAACTCTATAAGATTTCTATAAGGTTTCTATAAGAACTCTATAAGATTTCTATAAGAACTCTATAAGATTTCTATAAGGTTTCTATAGGAACTCTATAAGATTCCTATAAGAACTCTGTAAGATTTCTGTAAGAACTGCAGGTTTCTCATACCCAAGTGTCTCTTCCCGCCTGCTGACCACGGGCTGTCTGCCCGTGGGTGACACCCACTGTCCCCGCTGCCCCCTGGGTGACACCTGCCCCCCTTTCCTTGGCAGGAGCACGCCGTGAACTTGGCCAGCATGGACGTGGAGGCGCCGCTGTCCATGACGCTGAACCTGTCGGAGCTGGCGCACAAGGAGCACATCCTGGAGCTGCTGCCGGCCCTGGAGCCGCTGGAGAACCGCGTGCGCTACGCCATCGCGCAGGGCAACGACGAGGGGCTGTTCCGCATCCACCACAAGGAGGGGCTCAGCTTCCTGCACCTGGGCCGCAAGAAAATCCTGCCGGGCACCTACCTGCTGGAGATCGTCAGCGTGGCCCTGCCCCGCCGGAGGGAACTGCACAAACTCGAGGCCAGCAACCACCTCGACTACTTGGCGGGGGAGCTGGGCCAGGCGCTGAGGATGAAGCTGCAGCTCCAGCTCTACTAAAGGCACCAGAGACCCCCCCAGTCCCACCCGACAGCGCAGCCCTGCCCCTCGCCACCCACCCCGCGAACAACGGGCTCCTCTCCTGCCACCGCCGCCGCCAGCGCTGGGACAGCCGCGGGGAATGTCCCTGGGGTCAGCCATGGGGAATGTCCCTGGGGTCAGCCATGGGGAATGTCCCTGG
>NW_024513432.1:786370-854595 GCF_017590135.1 Pyrgilauda ruficollis | reverse complement strand
TCAGCCATGGGCAATGTCCCTGGGATCAGACACGTGGAATGTCCCTGGGGTCAGCCATGGGGAATGTCCCTGGGGTCAGCCACGGGGAATGTCCCTGGGATCAGCCATGGGAATATCCCTGGGATCAGACACATGGAATGTCCCTGGGGTCAGCCATGGGGACTGTCCCCGTGGGGTCAGCACCTCTGGGGATGACGCTCTGCTCTGGGGGGTCTGCAGCCCCTTCTGCCCGGCTGGGCTTCCCCTCCTGCCTCTCCCAGCTGATCCCTGCAGGGCCATTCCCTGGGTTTGCAGGAATCCTTTGCAGCTCTCCACCAAGCCGGGATGAAAGGCGCTGATTAATTCCTGGGACTAAAAGTGCTGATTCCCGGGACAAAAGGTGCTCATTCCCAGGATAATGGTGCTCATTCCCAGGATAAAAGATGCTCATTCCTGGGATAAAAGGTGCTCATTCCCAGGATAAAGGTGCTCATTCCCAGGATAAAAGATTCTCTTTCCCGGGATAAAGGTGCTCATTCCCAGGATAAAAGATGCTCATTCCCGGGATAAAGGTGCTCATTCCCAGGATAAAAGATGCTCATTCCTGGGATAAAAGGTGCTCATTCCCAGGATAAAAGATTCTCTTTCCCGGGATAAAGGTGCTCATTCCCGGGATAAAGGTGCTCATTCCTGGGATAAAAGGTGCTCATTCCCGGGATAAAAGGTGCTCATTCCCGGGATAAAAGATTCTCTTTCCCGGGATAAAGGTGCTCATTCCCGGGATAAAGGTGCTCATTCCCAGGTTCCTGGCCAGCGTTCTGCACTGTATCTCTCCACCCTCCCATATTTATGGAAAACCACCAAAGGAATGCTGGCTCGGTGCTGTCAGGAGTGCATTTTCCTGTAGGTTTCCCTGTTTTTGGAGGGGTGGGAATTTCTCTGGGGTGGGGGATGTGTGTGTTTACTGTATCGGGGCTCCAGGCAAACTTGAAAACTCTTCAAAGCAGCTCCAGACTCTGGATTTTACAAGAGTCCCAGAGCTTGTGACAGGATGGGTGGCCTGATGTTTGGGATTGTTTTTTTTTGGTTTATTTTTTTTTTTAATTATTATTTTTGGTGATTCTCTTTCCCGGGAAAAAGGTGCTCATTCCCGGGATAAAGGTGCTCATTCCCAGGATAAAAGATTCTCTTTCCCGGGATAAAGGTGCTCATTCCCGGGATAAAGGTGCTCATTCCCACGGAAATGCCTCCTGGGTGCTGGTTCCTGGCCAGCGTTCTGCACTGTATCTCTCCACCCTCCCATATTTATGGAAAACCACCAAAGGAATGCTGGCTCGGTGCTGTCAGGAGTGCATTTTCCTGTAGCTTTCCCTGTTTTTGGAGGGGTGGGAATTTCTCTGGGGTGGGGGATGTGTGTGTTTACTGTATCGGGGCTCCAGGCAAACTTGAAAACTCTTCAAAGCAGCTCCAGACTCTGGATTTTACAAGAGTCCCAGAGCTTGTGACAGGATGGGTGGCCTGATGTTTGGGATTGTTTTTTTTTGGTTTATTTTTTTTTTAATTATTATTTTTGGTTTGTTTTTTCCGACAGGTGCTTTTTTTAAGAAAAAAAAAAAAAAAAAAGAAAAACCAAAATCCAAAAAGTATTAATAATAATAATAATAAATTAGCAGAGCTGGGTTTGTGTGCGTGTGTTGAGCCAAAGTCTCAAAGCTCAGTTTCCTCTCCTCCTCTCTGGTGTGGTGTTTTGGTTTGTTTTCTGGGTTTTTCTTTTTGGTTGTTTTTTTTTTTTTTTTGGTTTTTTTTTTTTTTTTTTTTTTTTTTTTTTTTTTTAATTTGTTTTATATTGACATTTCTTGCTGGTTGGTTTTTTTGGGGGGAAAGTGTTGAAACCCCAAACCTGTGCCCTTTGTCCCGCACAGAGAGGTGGCTCTTTGTGGAATTCCTTTTTTGTATCAGAAGCAACGGCAACAATAAAATTATTTTGGGTTAAGTGGGGCTGTGTCTTTGTGTGGGCACAGACTGGGCCAGCCCAGCTCCGACCTGGAGCTTCCTTGGAGGCAGAATTGGGATTGTCCAGCCTGGAGAAGGATTCCTTGGAGGCAGAACTGGGATTGTCCAGCCTGGAGAAGGATTCCTTGGAGGCAGAACTGGGATTGTCCAGCCTGGAGAAGGCTCCAGGGAGAGCTGGGGAGGGACTGGGGACAAGGATGGAGGGAGAGGACACAGGGAATGGCTTCACACGGGAGCGGGGGAATTTGGGTGGGTATTGGGAAGGAATTCCAGGCTGTGAGGGGCTGGGATGGAATTCCCAGAGCAGCTGGGGCTGGCAGTGCCCGGGCAGTGGGAGGTGTCCCTGCCATGGCAGGGCTGGAGCCCAGACGCTCCTTCCAGGCTGATATTCCCGGTTTTTGGAAGCGCTTCCCGGCTGCCAGCGCAGACGGAGCCCGGTGCCAGCAGAGGGCGGGCGGGACTGCGGCACCGGGCCGGGAGAGGGGACAGAACCGGGAGAGAGGGGACAGAACCGGGAGAGAGGGGACAGAACCGGGAGAGAGAGGGGACAGAACCGGGAGAGAGGGGACAGAACGGGGAGAGAGGGGACAGAACCGGGAGAGAGGGGACAGAACCGGGCAGGGACAAACGGGAGCTCGGCCAGCCGGAAAATGTCCTGGGACAGCTCCGTGCGTGCGAGGGGATCTGTGCCGGACCGGGCTGTGTCCCCGTGTCCTGCTGGTCACTGCCAGCATTTGGGGAGGGTCCGTTCCCCTCCCGGACGCGTCACAGAGCGGAGCAGGAGCCGGCTGGGGTCGGCACGGTGCTGCTTTATTTCCATGGCGGGGGGGGCGAGGTTTCCACCCCTCCCGGGCCCAAATCCCTTGGCACGAACCCTCCCGCTGCCAGCTCGGCCTCTGGCAGCCCCGGGGCCACCCGCAGCTCCCCCGCTCGCCCCTCGGCACTTCCAGAGCCCTGCCAGAGCCGCGGAAGGGCCGGGCACCCCAGCAGGGATGCTCGGGGCGCTGCCAGCGCCGTGCTGGCCCAGGAGCCTCCCCCTGGGGTTTTGGGGACCCCTGACCCGTCCTGGTGTCCCCAGGACTGCCCCTCGCTGCGTTGTCACCAGCTGGGCAGGGACAGAGGGGAGGGGAAAGGGCTGGAGGCCAAGGGGGGCTGCACAGGGGGGGGTCTCCACCCTCCCCTCCCTTTTGGGGTGCTGGGGACTGGCACAGAGAGGAACAAAGCCAGCACTGGGGGCTGGTGCCGAGAAACCCCTGACGGACACAGCTCAGCTACAGGACACACAGACACGCACTGGAGCACGGGGGCATCCCCGGGGGGCACCGCCGGGGGGCACGGGGGGGCAGGAGGGGTCAAAGCTCGGGTCTGGCACCGGGCAGAGCCCAGCCCAGGGGTCCCGCGGGCCGGGGGCAGGTCCCGCCATGCCCCGTCCCGTCCCCTCCGCCGTGCCCGGGGGCACGAGGGGCAGAGGGGCCCGCGCGGAGCCCGAGCCCCGTCCAGCCCCCAGCGTCCCGCGGGCTGCCAAGAGAACCGAAAAGTGCTTAGAAAAGAGAGAAACCCCTAGAAAACCTCCCCGGGGCCGCAGCCCCCTGCCAGCCCCCCTGCCCGGAGCATCCCTGCGGGGAGCACCGCGGAGGGAGGGGGGGCCGGGGCCGGGGCCAGCGCGGGGAGGGGACCCGGAGCCCACCCCGGGCTCCCCTCACACCAGGGCGTAGTCGAACTGGCCCCTCTCCAAGCCCTCCTTGTGGTCCGTCCAGGAGGAGGCGGGCATGCGGCTGTAGGGGTCCAGCAGGATGCGGAAGCAGCGCACCATCAGCATCACCAAGAACACCAGGAGGAAGATGACGAAGGCAAAGACAGTTTTCTGCTCGGCGTCCATGCCCGCGGCGCCGGCGGGGTGCTCCACCAGGGACGGGGAGAGCAGTTCATAATCCATGGTGGATGCATCATTCATGGCAGAGGCCGGGGGCTCCAGGGCACGGCGAGCTCGGGTGCCCCGGGGCAACCAACTTCAGCCTCCCGCTGTGCCCAGGCGCCTGGAAAAGCACCTATTCCATGGGCAACCCCTCGGGATGGGCTCCTGGGAGAGCCCAGAGCTCCTGGGGGGAAAAGCAGAGGTGGTGAGGGAGCAGGGATGGGGTGAGGGAGCACGGATGGGGTACGGGCATGGGGAGATGGTGAGGGAGGAGGAATTGGGTGTGGGGGAAGCAGAGATGGTGAAGGAGGAGGAATTGGGTGTGGGGGAAGCAGAGATGGTGAGGGAGGAGGAATTGGGTGTGGGGGAAGCAGAGATGGTGAAGGAGGAGGAGTTGGACGTGTTAAAACAGATGGTGAAGGAAGAGGAATGGGATGTGGGGAAAGCAGGGATGGTTGGGGAGGAGGAACCAGCCCTGGGATGCAGCAGCAGGCCCAGGGAGCTGCTCAGGGAGTTCTGGATTTCTGGCAAGCTCAGGAAGCCGCTCGTGAGGGCTCAAGGCACGGGTGGGCAGCTCCAGGTGCTGTGCAGAGGCTGCTCCTCTGACCATGAATCCCCAGCAATCCCGGGAGAGACCCAGGCTGGTGCTGAGGGACCCTTTGGAAGCCCAAATCCCAGGTGATCCCCACCAAAAAGGACGCAGGGGCTGCTCGGGGTGGGGCCTGGAGCTGTCCCAGGATGGACTCAGCAAGGACAGGGGGGCTCATTCCTGCTGGGGACTCGTGCCCAGCTGCTGCTTCCCCGGGTTTGGAGCAGAGGGAGCCGATTCCCGAGGGAACAGGGGCACCCACCTGGCTGCAGCGGCGTGGGGACAGGAGCAGGGCCAGGCACAGCCCCGTCACCGAGCTGGGGTCCGGCTGTCTGGGGCTGTGGGAGGGACAGAGAGAACAGGGACAGGGTTAAAAGGGCTGTGGCCACTGCAGGGAGCACAGCAGCACATCCCGGGACACCTCTGCAATTCCCAGAGGTCCCAGGCCAGCACGGGAGAAATCCACACCAAAGACCATGGAATATCCACACCAACATCCATGGAATACCCACACCAAAGACCCTGGAATATCCACACCAAAGACCATGGAATATCCACACCAATGTCCATGGAATATCCACACCAACATTCCTGGAATATCCACACCAACGTCCATGGAATATCCACACCAAAGTCTCTGGAATATTCACATCAACCTCCCTGGAACATCCACATCAATATCCCTGCAATATCCACACCAACATTCCTGGGAGAACATCCATGACAACCTCCCTGGGAAAACATCCACGTCATCCTCCCTGGGAGAACATTGACACCACCCCCTCAGGAGAACATCCACAACACCATCGCCCCAGGGAAAACATCCACACCAATCTCCCTGCAACATCCACACCACCATCTCTAGAATATCCACATCAACATCCCTTGGAACATCCACACCATCCCCCCTGGAATGTCCACATCAATATCCCTGGAATATCCACACCATCCCCCCTGCAACATCCACACCATCCCCCCTGGAATGTCCACCCAAAAATCCCCTTGCAGCATCCTGGAGCCTGAATTCAGGCTCCAGAAAATCCAGGCTCCAGGAAAAAAAAAAAAAAAAAAAAACCAACATCTCCCTGGGAGAGCTCAGGAGCATCCCCTGCCCTCCCTGGCAGCGACATCCAATACCCAAAATCCAAAATCCAATATCCAATACCCAATATCCAATACCCAATATCCAATACCCAAAATCCAAAATCCAATATCCAATACCCAGTGTCCAATATCCAATACCCAAAATCCAATATCCAATACCCAATACCCAGTACCCAACACCCAATATCCAATACCCAATATCCAATATCCAACACCCAATACCCAATATCCAATACCCAATATCCAATACCCAAAATCCAATTTATCCAACATCCAATACCCAATACCCAAAATCCAATACCCAGTATCCAAAATCCAATACCCATTATCCATGGGGAAGGGCAAGACACAGCAATCCCAAGGCCACCACTGACCCTGTCCCCAAGTGCCACACCCACAAGATCCTAAATCCCCCTGGGAATGGGGAGTCCACCCCTTTCCATGGAGGAATTCTTCCAACATCCAGCCTAAACCTCTCTCCGTGATTCCCACGGATATATTGGGTTAAATAATTCCCCTTTGTGGTGCTCAGGACAGCAATAAATAAATAAATAAATAAACAAACAAACAAATAAATCCTGGAGAGGCCCAACTGGCTCAGGTCCCAAATCCAGGGAGGATCAGGCACAGTTAGGAGAAAAGAGAAAAATTCCTGCTAATTGGTAAGCCTGGTATTATTTATTTAGGTATTAATAATACATGTCTTCCTATCATTTAGATATTGTTTGTATTAAATATTATTTATCCTGAAAATAAAGGATTTGTTCCCTTTTGGGATGTGTTGCCTTTTCATCATTGGGGGTTCCAGAGCTGCTCCAGCCCTGGATGGGTCCAAGGGCAGGCTGGAGCAGCCTGGGGTGGTGGAATTGGGTGGAATTGGGTGGAATTTGGGCCCTTCCAGCCCATGCGTGGCTCTGTGCTCTGGATTTCCTGGGAATTTGGGACAGAGGCAGCTCCGTGCCCCTCTGGACAGCCTGCTGCTCCCCCCGCAGCTCCTGGAGCCTCTGCATTGCCTTTTTCAGTAAATGCTGCTGCTGGGACGGGGCCTGGCTGCCTCTGGAGCACATCCAGGGGCTCTGCCAGGGAAACCTGAACTTCCAAGGGGATCCAAGCCCAGGACACGGAGCTGGCCCCAGCCCCAGGGGTCTGTGCCCCAGTCAAAGCAGGGTGTGAGCTCCTGGAGAGCACAGGGCTGTTCCCCTGTTTTATGGGGCTGGGACAATCCTGATTTTATCCTGATTTTATCCTGATTTTATCCCTGTTTAGCTGTGTTTATCCCTGGAATCTGCTCCTGCCTGTGGCTGCCCCAAGGGCTTCTCCCCAGGCCCAGCAGGAGTAAAGGGGTTCCCCATGCCAGGAATCCACTGGGATCACTGGGATCCACTGGGATCACTGGGATCCACTGGGATCACTGGGGTCCAGCTCCCCTTCCCAGCTTCCCTGTTATTCCCTGCCAGGGCCAGACCCTTCTTCCCACGCTGTCCCTGCCTGGGGGGTGCTGAGCCCCCCCTGCCCCTCCAGCAGCTCCATCCCACCCTGGAGAAGCGGGCAAAGCCAGGACCAGGCAGTGCCAGCCCTTCCCAAGGACCCAGCAGGATCCAGGGGCTCCCTCTCCATGCCCCAGCCCTGAGGGACGGACAAAGGGATCCAGGAGAGATCCTGCCCTGGGTCTGGACATGCCCAGGGAGGATCCTGAGCCTCGTCAGGATTCCTTGGATGTCTGGAGTCCCCTCACGTCCCAAAGCTGCTCCCAGGGTCTCCTCCAGGTGGGGCATTCCCTGCTGGAGCAGCCTGTGGATGCTGGGGGGCTCCAGCCCCTCTCCCAAGCCATGGAGCTCCCCCAGGCTGGAATCCTGCCTGGATCCAGCAGTTTGGGGCAGACGGAGCCCGGATCCAGGGAGATCCGAGAGGAACAGCCCCACGGAGTGTCTGGGATGTCCCATCCCGTTCAGGAGCAGCCCCGGGAAGGCTCAGCCCAGCCCCAGCCAAGCAGGGATGGATTTCCCCAAATCCCAGGCTCTGAGACCCCTGACCCTGCCAAGGACCCTTCTCCCAACCCCATCCAACCCTGTTCCCACCCCAAATCCCGCCCGCCTGCCCTCTCCACCCTCCCGGACGGCACCACTGGAACATTCCCTGGCTGCCAGCCCCCGAGCCCACCCAGCGGTGCGGGCTGGGGGTCCCGGGCTGCCAGCTCTGCCCCCCGGGATGCGGTACCTGGCTGCCCCGGGCTCGCCGCTCCATCCCCGGCCATCCCCGGAGCCCCGGGAGCGGCGGCGCTCGCTGCCGCCGGAGCGGGTTCCTATGGCGATGCGGAATCAATTAGAATAAAAGGTGGAGCGCAGCAATCGGAGCCGGAGAAGTTTCCTGAGGCGCCTGCCTGGGAAAGCCAGACCGTGGGAGTGCTCGGGCTCTGGGGCTGAGCGGCGCCCCCGCCCCGGCTCCGCACCCTGCGCTCCCCAAAAATCCCCTCTGATCCCCCGGGGAGCTCCTGCATCCCAAAAATCTGCTCTGACCCCTGGGAAGCTCCAGCATCCCAAAAATCTGCTCTGACCCCTGGGAAGCTCCAGCATCCCAAAAATCTGCTCTGACCCCTGGGAAGCTCCTGCATCCCAAAAGCCTCCCTGCTGATCCCTGGGAGGCTCCTGCATCCCAAAAATCTCCTCTGACCCCTGGGAAGCTCCTGCATCCCAAAAAAATCTGCTCTGACCCCTGGGAAGTTCCTTCATCCCAAAAAATCTGCTCTGATCCCTGGGAAGCTCCTGCATCCCTGTGATCCCAAAAACCTCCCTGCTGATCCCTGGGAAGCTCCTGCATCCCAAAAAACTGCTCTGACCCCTGGGAAGCTCCTGCATCCCAAAAGCCTCCCTGCTGATCCCTGGGAGGCTCCTGCATCCCAAAAATCTGCTCTGAACCCTGGGAAGCTCCAGCATCCCAAAAAAATCTGCTCTGACCCCTGGGAAGTTCCTTCATCCCAAAAAATCTGCTCTGATCCCTGGGAAGCTCCTGCATCCCAAAAAACTGCTCTGACCCCTGGGAAGCTCCTGCATCCCAAAAAAATCTGCTCTGACCCCTGGGAAGTTCCTTCATCCCAAAAAATCTGCTCTGATCCCTGGGAAGCTCCTGCATCCCAAAAAACTGCTCTGACCCCTGGGAAGCTCCTGCATCCCAAAATCCATCCTGCTGATCCCTGGAAGTTCCTGCAGCCCTGTGATCCCAAAATCCATCCTGCTGATCCCGGGAAGTTCCTGCAGCCCTGTCCCCCCGAGGTCCAGGACTGTCCCCGGCGTGTCCGTGTCTGTCCAGGGGTGCTCCAGGATTCCCAGGCAGGCACAGCCCCCCCTGCTCGTGGCACTGGGACCAGGATCAGCCTCAGGGACACGCTGGGCTCACAGCTGGGGTCACAGGCACCTTCCTGCAGGGATGCAGCTTTTTGGGATCAGAGAGCTGCAGCTCCCGCGTCCCCTTCCCGCAGGGAAAATTCCTTGGGAATATTTGGAAACAGCCTCGTGCTTTCCTGCTGTGCCAGGCTCGGTTCTGGTGGAGGGGGGGTTTCTGGGAGGTGCCCACGGGCAGTTTTCCACACTCCAGCAGCACAGGGAATGCTCGGTGCCCGGGGCACTGGGCAGCCTCAGCAGGGGCAAATTGAAATTGCTTTGCTCGTATGGATGGACAATTCCTGAAGGTCTCCTTCCCACCTGCTCCTGGAAGAGCCACTGGAGCCTGGTGTGGGAACTGGCAGTTCCCAGAGTTCCTCTGGAAAAATCCATCCTCTGTCCCTGTGCCCAAAGCCCAAATGTGGCCAAAGGTCCCTCAGTGCCTCCCTCTCCAACCTTCCATCCATCCATGGATCCGTGGATCCATCCATCATCCATCCCTCTATCATCCATGGATCCACCCATCATCCATCCGTCCATCATCCATCCACCCATGGATCCATCCATCATCCATCCATCCATCCATCCATCCCTGGATCCCTGGCAGTGCCCAAGGCCAGCCTGGACAGGGCTTGGAGCACCCTGGGACATGGATGGGACTGGAGGAGCTTTGAGGTCCCTCCCACCCCAAGCCATTCTGGGATTCATCGCTTTAATTCAAGTTTAATTTCAAGACTTTAGTCTCAAAATTCCTCTGCCTCTCCTGAAGTCCTTGGTAAAGGAGAAAGTCCTTGATAAAGGAGAAAGTCCTTGATAAAGAGGGATAAATCCTTGTGGGAGCTGCTGAGTGGAGCTTCCCACTCTGCCTTCTCTCCTTGGAAGGCTCTCAGAGCTGGAGGAGATCCTCGTGCTGAGGAGTTGTTCCTCTCAGGACACAAAAAGCTGGGGACAGAGGTGCCCTGAGGCACAGGGATTCAGGAATATTCAGGAATTCTGGCATGCAGGAATATCAATCCCAGCCCTGCCTCAGAGCTGGGATTTGGAGCTGCAGCCTCAGGGGGATCTGGGCTTTGGGGGATGCTGAAGAAATTCCAGGTGGAGGCAGGAAAGGAGCTGCTTCCTGCTGGATAATGAAACGAGGTTCAGCCTTTGCATTGTCCCACACTCAGCCCTGCAGGGTGGGGAGAGGGAAATCCGAGTGTTTCTCCAATTTCAGCTCCCTTCCCTACAAAATGCCAGAAACCTCCGGCAGGATCTGAGCCCTTTTTTGTGCTGACAAAGGGATCTGTGGAGCCTGCACTGGCTGCTCTGGGTACAGCCCTGTGGCACCGAGTGACTGTTCCTGCTTGGAGGACAATCCCACACTTGGCTGCTCCAGTTCCAGGCAAAAAAACATTGCCCGTGGCTGGGGGGAAAACCATTTGTGAAATAAAATCACCTTGGACCTCTTGGGAGCCTGGGCGGCTGCAGGAGGAGAAATTCCTCCATGGAAAGGGTGGGCAGGCCTCGGAACGGGCTGGATTCCCATTCCTGCAGGGGTTAAAGCCACGGGGATGTGGCACTTGGGGACAGGGGTGGCCTTGGCAGGGCTGGGGATGGTTGGGCTCGATGGCCTTGGAGGTTTTATCCAATTCCATGATTATTCTGGGTGACACCAAAGCTCTCCCAGAACCCCTGGCACTGCTGGGGTTCCCTCCCACCCCTCCTGGGCAGCACTGAGGGGGACTCAATGCCCCTTCCCGAGGGCTGAGGCCTCATTCCCAACATTTCCTGGTGACTCTGAGGGAAGGGACTGTCCTGTCCTGTCCTTTCCAGGCTCCCCTGCTCAAGCAGAGAATTCCAGCTCGCTGCCCCTTCCCGAGCCAAGCCCGGCCCCGCAGAGCTCTCCTGGCCAGGTGAGGGATGTTTCACACCTGAGCTGTTCCCTGATTGCTCTCCCTGCACAGAATCCCAGCCCCTGCAGCTTCCCTGAACCTCTGGGGGGAGGGCACCAGGGCAGTCCTGGTCCTTTGGATGCTCCAAAGGGGAAAAGAGGAAAAGGAAATTCCCAGAGCAGGAATTTCCAGGGTCAGGCAAACACAGGGAGGAAACCCCAATTCCCAGGGAGCCCTGAGTGTCCCCAGACAGGAGCCCAGGGCTGTGGACAATCCCAACCAAATTCCAATAGTTTTCCATCCAAAGCAGCCTTTCCTGGTCGAGCCAGAGAGGTTTGTGACACCAAAAACGGGAGTGACAGAGGGGTCAGTCCTGGGGCAGGGGACAGGGAGCTCTGGGGACACGGTGACACCAGCAGGGTCCAGTTCCCTGCAGCCACCCCAGGAGAGGCTTGAGCAGCTCCAGAGCCACAAAATTCCTTGATCCCCCTTTCCTTGCCATGCATCCACATCAGGAAACTCCCAGCCCCTGTCCCCTCCTGCTGCTCTGGTCCTGTCACCCCAGCTCTGCTCCAGAGCCCAGGGAGGGACATCCCAGGCTCCAAAATGGATTTTGATGGCAGACAGGTGACCCAGAGGCCACAAATTGTGCTGCCACTCCCAGTGGGACACATCAGTCTGCTCCATAACTCCTGCAGAGCATCTCTGGATAACGAGGAGCATCCCCTGGGCCGGCTCTTCCTGAAAGAATTTGTCACCATCCATAAATTGCTGGGAGATTTATTCCTGCCAGCCCTAAAACTGCACACAAAGTAATGGGATTTGTCCAAAGCCTTTAACAGGCTGTTCCCCTTGATTTAAAGGCTGTTGAAGTGTCTTTATTTTCTTAGCACATTATTAATTCACATTCTGGCTCCGAGATGCCTCCAGAGCCGGCGATTTGGGAATCAGAGCAGGAAAGGGCAGGGAAGGGCTTAGGCAGCAAAAAAACCAGCTCAGGGTAACTCCAGGCTGGGAATAAGCAAAGGTTATCCGTGCCTGGAGTTCTGCATGGCACAGCCACGCTCAGCTCCAGGGCTCTGCACAAAAATATGGAAATTATTCCCTGGCCCCAATTTAGGAATTGCAATCCCGTCCGAGGCTGGGGCAGCATTCCCTGAGGATGTGGGAAATGTCAGCTCCAGCCCCTCCCGGGGGTTTCCAACTTCCCCAGGGCCCTGCCCGTGCACGGTTTAAGGGATGGAATATTTATAAATACAGCCCCACATTCCCTTATCCCAAATCCAGCCCCAAAAGCACCGGGACATTCCAAACTCCCCCAGACCCACCCAGCCAAGGCCACGTGCAGTGGGAGAGCCTGGGAAGGGGACAGGGATCAAACCCAGGAGTTTCCCACGGGCAGCCCCTGCTGCCTCATTTTGTGTTAATTTGCATTTTTCCCGGCCTTTATGAGCCATTAAAAGAGGATGGGGCAGCACGAGGCTTCCCTCAGCACAAATCCAAGCATAAGTTTACAGGAATTCAGCCTGGAAAACAGGGAGGGCGTTTCTGCTGTGTGCAAACAACCCCAGAAATGCTGAGTAATTCCTGGAGCATGGGAAGCAATCATTACTTTTAATTACCAATTAAATGACTCGGTAATTTCTTGCATTCAAGCAGCAGTGGAACTGCAAACAATGCCAGGCAAATCGGGTCTTTAGCATTTAATTACCGGGCTCTGCCATGAATTATTGAGCAAATGGGCAAAGACTCAGCTCCGAGGAACTCCGGTGCTGCAATTAAAGGGTTTTTTTAATCATTCCTGGGCGGGAGGCGCCCTCCACGTGCTCCAACACCCGGAGCAGCCGCCGAGGCTCTGAGTGCATCACGGAGCTGAATTCCCCCAAAATAATCCGGGCTGGAAAAGCACAAGGGTGGGATCGCCGATCCCAGCCTGTCCAGCTTTGCTCCTGTCACAGAATTCCAGACTGGGCTGGGCTGGGTTGGGGGGACCTTGAATCCCACCCAGTGCCAGCCCTGGACCCTCCTGCTGTCCCCGGGTGCTCCCAGCCCCATAAAACCCAGGCTGGGAAGGCAGCAGAGGCTGAGCAGGGAGAACATCCCAAATCCACGTCTGGACTTGGGAAGGTCCAGGTCTGCCCCCGGGAAGGTCCAAGCAGGGGTTGAGGCCAGGGCTGACCCCGCAGAGCTCTCCAGACGGGATCCCAGAGCTCTCCAGACGGGATCCCAGAGCTCCTGCCACGCCAGGGGAGCAGCCAGGGCTGGAGGGGCCAGCCCGGCCCGAGCTCTCCCTGCCCTGGAATGCAAAGTGCTCCCCGGCCCAGGGAAAAGGATTTCCCAGGGCCAGCACGGGCTGATTGTTGTCGTCAAGGAATTCCAGGGGTGGCAAGAGCGACCCCCGAAGCCCCGGGAATTCTCCGGGATTATTCGGCCCCTCCACCCACCCAGTTCAGAGGCAAACGGGAGCAGGAGAGGGAGGTGGAGAGGGAAAGCAAAGCCTGGCTGGATTGGGTCCACGTCCTTCTGAAAAGCACAACAAGTGTCCCAGCCTCTCTCCCTGGGGAGCGATTTGACCTGGAGAACGTCCCTGCATGGCTGATTCCTTCCATCCCTGCATCCCTGATTCCCTCCATCCCTGCATCCCTCATTCCCTCCATCCCTGATTTCTTCCATCCCTGCATCCCTCATTCCTTGCATCCCTGCATCCCTCATTCCCTCCATTCCTCCATCCCTGCATCCCTGATTCCTTCCATCTCTGAATCCCTGATTCCTTCCATCCCTGAATCCCTCATTCCTTCCTTCCCTCCATCCCTCATTCCCTCCATTCCTCCATCCCTGCATCCCTGATTCCTTCCATCTCTGAATCCCTGATTCCTTCCATCCCTGAATCCCTCATTCCTTCCTTCCCCATCTCTGAATCCCTCATTCCCTCCATCCCTGCATCCCTCCATCCCTGCATCCCTGATTCCTTCCATCCCTCATTCCCTCCATCCCTGATTCCTTCCATCCCTGCATCCCTCCATCCTCATTCCCTCCATTCCTCCATCCCTGCATCCCTGATTCCTTCCATCTCTGAATCCCTGATTCCTTCCATCCCTGAATCCCTCATTCCTTCCTTCCCTCCATCCCTCATTCCCTCCATTCCTCCATCCTTCATCCCCCTCATTCCTCCATCCCTGCATCTCTCATTCCTCCCTCCCTGCATCCCTTCCATCCCTCATTCCCTTTCATCCCTCGTTCCCTCCATCCCTCCAGGCACTGCAGGACCGAGCAGGAGCCCTGAGGAGCTGAGGGACCACCAGCAGCACCCCCAGAGCAGAGCTGCTCCTCCTCCTCCTCCTCTCCTCCCCCGCAGTGCCAGAGCCGCTCCCGTCACCGAGATGAGCTGATAAAAATGCAGATCGATGGCAGGGCCAGGGCTCAGCTCCCGGAAATCGATGCCGTTCCCATGCTGAGAACTCCCGGTGATTTTATCCACCCTCGGGAGGCTCAGGGCTGCGGGGAGCCGGGGGATCCCATTCCTGCTTCCCTCAGGGAGGGTCCTGAGCAAACCTGGCCACGGTTCCCAGCACTTGGAGCAAACCAGGCAGGGAAAGGACCTGGGAGCTGCTGGTGGATCAGAGGGGCTGCCCTGAGCTTCCTGAGGCTCCCCGGATGCAGACTCTGCTCCAGGGATGTGCTGTGGGATGGGCAGGATCAGGGAAACCAGGAATGGCCACAGACCCAGCAGGGTCCTGATCCCAGCAGGGTCCAGATCCCAGCAGGGTCCTAAATCCCAGCAGGGTCCTAAATCCCAGCAGGGTCCTAAATCCCAGCAGGGTCCCTCCAGCCCATCCCCATCTCTCAGATCACCCAAAGGCTCCTCCATGGCTTCCCCAGGGCCAGGAATATCTGGGCTGGGGTGAGTGGCACACACGGGACAGGGCAGGAGGGACAGAGCACCAGACCCCAAATCCTCTCATCCCCCTGCTGGAACACTTCCTGCTCTCCCCATGCCAGGCAGGGACAGACAGGGGGACAGGATTGTCCCTCTGCAGCCGGGACCCCCCGTCCTGCCCGGGGATCCGAGCTCCCCCAGCCCTGCAGCTCCCGTGGCTCCAGGCTCCGGCCCCGTGCCAGGATCCCAGCCCGGTCCCGCCTGTCCCCGCCCGTGCCAGGACATTCTGTGCCATGCCAGTGCCAAGCACTCTCCATCACTGCCTGATTTGTGTCGCTGCCATGCCCCAGTGGAGGGAGGCATTCCTGGAAGCACCTTGGCAGCCGGGCCGGGCTGGGCTGGGGCCGGGATCCCCTCCAGGGCCGGCGTCTGCCCCGAGCCTGGCAGGACAGCAGGTCCCCTGGGGACAAGGCTCCCTCCCTGCTGCTCTCAGGGAATGCTCCCGATGCCCCTGTCCTGCACAGCTCTGGAGAATCCATGTGTTTACTCCATCCCCTGGTCCTGGCAGCGGCTCCAGGTCCAGCTCCCTCCCTTCCTGGAGCCTTGGGTGCATCCCAGGAGCTCCTGGCCTGGAAAGAAGAGGAGCCCATGGATGGAGCAGCTCCGTGGGGTCCAGCAGAGAGCAGCTGCTCCTTCCACGAGAGACAGAGCATCCCCCAGCTCTCCCCTTCCCTGCAGCCCATCCCCATCCCTGCTGGAGCACGGGGAATCCAGGGAGAAGGGAGTGCTCGGCTCCATCCAGGTGTTCCCTCATCCCACAGCCCCGGGAAGGCTCAGCAGCTGCTGGGGACTCGTGGCCCAGCCCCAGCGTTACAAAACACCAGCCCTGGAGCAGGGAGGGGAATTTGGCCGGCACCGCTCGCCCTCCCAGGCCTTAATCCCTTCGTTAGCACAGGCACAATTAGAGAGAAACTCCCAGCCCTGCAATGCAGAGGGGCTGCGGGAGATCCCGGGAATTCAGGCACCGGAGTCTCCGGCCTGAGGAGCCCCGAGGAACCCTTCCCACCCCGGGCAGCTCCGTGGGGCTGATCCAGGGATTTTCCAGCTGGATTCCATGAGCTGGCACCACAGCAAGAGCTCTCCCAGCCCAGAGGATCCCTCATCCCCCCGGGCTGGGCTGGCCAGGAGCCCCAGGGCAGTGGGGACAGTGAGGCTGGGATGGCAAAGCCACCTCTGCTCACACGGGGACACCACCAAGGGAGCTGTGGGACCGTGGAATGGGGTCAGGGACACCTCCCACTGTCCCAGGCCCATTCCAGGCTGGAAGAGCACCCAGTAGCTCCTGCCCTGCCTCTCTGGGAGCACCCAGGAGTTTGCTCCTCTCCATGACCACAAAGCTGTTGCTGTCCTGTGGGCTCAGGGCTCTCTGCTCCAAACCATTCCCAAGGACTGGGGAATTCCAGAGGAAGCCAAATGTGCTTCCAAAGAAAGGTTTGGATTCCAAAAATCCTCCCCTGATGGAGGTTCTGCCTGGGTGGTTGGGATGTAGAGACCTGGCAGGCACCAAGGTCTGCCAGGCCAGGAAGGGAAGGGCACACAAGGGCTTGGGAGGATGTAAAATTCCATGGGCACAGCTGTGCTGCCCGACCCTGGCAGCTTCCCTGGCTCCAGCTCTGCACCTCAGGCACGTCCCAGCTTCCCAGCAGCATCTGCCCTTCCCACACCACGGAATCCCTCAGCAGGGTGGCCGTGGAATGGTCTGGTGGGTCCCTGGCTGGAATGGGAACGGGCAGGTTCTGTCCCACCAGCCAGGCACAACAGGGATCAACAATTCCAGACCCACTCCAGATCCCTCTTTTGGGTCCCCACAGGTCTTCCCTGCAGGTTCCAGCTCCTTCTTCCAGAAGCAGCCTCCAGCTCCCCTCTGAATCCCAGTTTCCCTCCCCTGGAGCGCTCCCATCCCGTAATTCCCTCCCCATCCCTGGTTATTCCTTTAATCCCGGGTTTAACGCCCCGCCCTGGGCTGCAGCCGCAGCCTAATGGCCCTGAAGTTCCCTTCGGGAGCTCCGCTCCATCCCTTTGACTTGGTGGGGAATGTTCGGGGGCAGCGCGGCTCCAGCCCGGCGGCGCTTCCAGCCGCTCCCAAAGCACGGCTCGGGATTTACCGGCAGCGGGCAGTTCTAGCGAGCTCAGAGCCGCCAGCCCGAGGCTGTCACCCGCTGCTGTCACCCGCTGCTGTCACCCGCTGCTGTCACCGTGGCAGCGCCGGGGGAGGCGCGGAGCTCACGACCCGCGGCTGCCGCTCCCAGCTCCGGTTTTTCCGGCAGCCGCCCACGGCCCTGCTGCTGCTCCAGCCCCGGGCCGGCCCGGCAGGGCTGGGCACGGCCCGTTCCGTCCCGCTGAGCCCCGGGAACGCTGCCCCGGCCCCGGCGGCGAGCGGGTTCCGCCGGCAGCGGGAGCAGCCCGGCCGGGGCCGCCGGCAACAGGTGGATGGGGACAGCAGGCGCTGCTGGGTGGCCCCGGAGCTGTGCCAGGTTATGGAATCAGGGAATTGTTTACCTTGGAAAAGTCCCCCGAGATCGTCGAGCCCGTTCCCAGCACTGCCCAGGCCACCACCGACCCCCGTCCCCAAGTGTCACATCCACACGGTCTGAGGTGCCTGCGGGGATGGGGACACCCCCAGTGCCGCTGTGCCAGCGCCTGGACACCTTTTCTGTGGAGAAACTCGCCCAATATCCAAGCTAAGCCCTGCCTGGCCCGGCCTGAGGCCCTGTGCTCGTGCCCAGCTGTATTTCCCGGGGGGATTTGCAGCTCGGGGGTTCCACCCGTGCAGATTTCAGGGATGATCCCACCTCTGTCCCTTCCCCTCCTGACACAGGAACCGTGGGGAGAGACCCCGAACACGTTCCCAGGCAGCCTCCCAGGGCTGCTCAGGGTAAAACTGAGCCTCACCCGAGGATCTGGGCACTGCCAGGAGCGGCCGGGGCTGTGCTGCCACAGCAACCAGGCACATCCTGCTCCCACCGCGTCCCTTGGCCAGGAAAACCATCCCCGGCTCCTGCCCGGTCACCGCCGGAGCCACCGCGGGGCAGCACCGGAGTCCCCTCGGCTCTGGGACACCTTCCTGCCCGGTAACAGCAGCTGGGAGGAGGCAGAACCCCGGGAATGCAGGAACGAGGGGATGGCAGCGGGTTCTGGGAGCCCCAAAGCGCCGGCAATCCCACAGCTGGCACTGCTGGAGCTTCATCTCATGTGCAACACGAGGCTCTGCAGCAAAAACTGCCTCCAGCGAGCCCAGTCTGCCCGAATTCCCTCTGCCACTCCCCGGCACTCCCGGAGAGCTCCCGCAGCTCCAGCTCCTCCCGAGGGGCTGAGGGTGAAACGGCCCCGGCTCCTCCAAGGGGCAGCTCCGCGGCTCTGCCCTTTGTCCCGGGGTTCTGCGGGACCCCCGGCCCCCGCACAGACCCCCCGGCTCCAGCAGGGACCCAGCGGCTCCGTTTCATCCCAAAGTTTCCCGAAACCGCCCCCCTCCCCGCGTCTCCCAGACCCCGGGTGGGGACCCCCAAATCCCCTCAGCGCTCGGGGGCTTCGGCAGCCGCGCCTTTGCTCCCCGACAGCGGAACCCCAAAATCAGCGGCTTTGCAGCAGCTGCGGGAATTCCTTGTTTTCCACTTCTTCTTCCCCAAAATGCCCATCCCAGATTTTATCCAACAGCGATATTCCGCCCAAAATTCCCCTTTTTTCCCTCTCCCCCCCACCTCAGGCTGTCACAGACCCCCGGGCGCACCCCGACCGCGGGGACACCGCACCTCTCCGGACCCCCACCCCCGCAGGGAGCCCACCCGGGGCCGGGAGCAGCCGGCACCGGGAACGGCCCCGGGAACGGCCCCGGGAGCGGAGTCCCCCCGCATCCCGCACCGCCCCTGCGGAGCCGCGGCCGGGCGGTGCCCGGTGCAGCCCCGGGGCTCCACCACCAAACTTTCCCGGTTCCCCCCGCTTCCCCCCGGTTCCTCCCCGCTCACCTGCGCTCCGGGCGGCGGGCGGGGGCCGCGCCCGCCCCGCCGCTCCCCGAGCCCATCCGGACCGGCCCCGCCGCCGCTCCCGGCCGCTCCACGGCGCAGCCTTCCCGGCCGGGGAGCGGAACGGAGCCACCGCCGGCGCTTGCGGGGCCGGGGTTTGAATTCCTCCGAGCGGCCCTGATTGGGCTGCGGAACGGGGGGGGAGCCGCGATTGGGGGGGCGGAGTGAGGATACGGGGTGGGGAGGGAGGGAGGGAGGGGTGCGTGGGGTGCGGGGATGCGGAGGGCGTGGAGGGATGCGGGGGATGTGAGGGGATAACGTGGGGATGCGGAAAGGTGTGCGGGATGTGGAGCCGGGGGGATGCGGGGGGAGGTGGCACCATGGGGGGGTTTAGGGGTGGTGGTTCCTGGGGGATTTTAGGGATGGTGGTTCCTGGGGGATTTTAGGGATGTGATAAGCCGGGGATACAGGTGGAGTGAGGGGATGCAGGGATGTGGTATCCTGGGGGGATTTTGGGGATGTGGTCCCTGGGGGATTTCAGGGATGTGGCCCCTGGGGGATTTCAGGGATGTGGTCCCTGGGGAATTTCAGGGATGTGGTTCCTGAGGGATTTCAGGGATGTGGTTCCTGGGGGTGCAGGGGCTGTGCTGTCGTGGGGGGCGATGCCCAGGAATGTGGTGGGGACACCCAGGGAGGGGACAGCCCAGGGCCCTGGGGACAGGGGGCTGCAGTGGGTGTGGTCCTGCAGGAGGACCCTGGGGATGCAGGGGGGAGCAGATCCATGGGAATGCTGTGAAAATACGGGATTGGGGGGTCTAGGTGGCTGCAGGGGCACCCATGGGAGTAGCCCTGGGGATGTGGGGGACAGGAGGGCCGTGGGGGTGGCAGGAAGCCTTGGAGCAGCGCCGTGCTGGGACAGGCAGGGGGGATCCAGGCCCCACGGGGATTTTTGGCCAAGATCCCTTCCAAATGGCAGCTTGGAATTCCAGCATTGCTGCTGCTTGTGCTCAGCATCCTGCTCATCCCACCCCTCTCATCCCACCCCTCTCATCCCACCCTGCTCATCCCATCCCTCTCATCCCATCCCTCTCATCCCACCCTGCCCATCCCACCCTGCTCCATCCCAGCCCTCTCATCCCACCCTGCCCAGGATCTCTGGGATGTTCCCGTGGCCAGCACAGGCTGGCAGCAGGGACAGGACCGTGGTGATGGAGCTGCTGCTCCTCTCCAGCCAGGAGCTTCCAGCACACCCTCAGAGCCTTCCTGCAGCCAAGCACATCCCTGCTGCTGCACCATTCCTGGCGGGATCCGTCCCTCTGGAGCACTCCTTCCACAGCCCCGGGGCAGAGCAGGGGGTGATTATTTTCCCTCCATCCATCCCTTGTTCCCAGTCCCTCCCCAGCTCTCCTGGAGCCCCCTGCAAGGGGCTCTGAGCTCTCCCTGGATCCCTCCTTTCCCCAGCTGAGCACCCCCAGCTCTCCCAGCCCGGCTGCAGAGCAGAGATGCCCCATCCCACACGGAATCCTTTGGGCTGGAGATGGGAAGAGCTGCCCGTTGGGGTGGCACAGACCTTGGCAAGCAGCGGGATGCTGGGAGCAAGGATAAGCTCTGCCAGCTCCCACCTGGCATTCCACAGAAAATTCCACTATTCCCTTAAAATTATCAGCCCTTGCCGTGGGCACAACAGAGTCACACGGACCCGAGGAGGCTGGCAGGGAAAAAAAAATAAAATAAAATAAAATAAAAAAGGGAGAAAACGCCTGGAAAAGTGTTGCTGTGCACGGCTTCGGTGTCTCCATGGCTACGGGAGCTCGTGGCAGACGTTCCCGGGGAACTCAGACGTGCCGGTGCCAATGGAGACCGCGGGGCTCATCCTCGCCTGGGCAGGTCCCGCTCACAGCCCCGGGATCAAAACAGCGCCAGGAGAGAGCCCGTGCCACGGCCGGGTGGGATGGAGGGAGCCGCGGGTCCAGCGCCCGGCTCGTTCCCGAAGGAATGCTGAGCCTGTGCTCCCGGGAATGCCGAGCCTGTGTTCCCAAGGAAAACTGAGCCTGTGCTCCCGGGAATGCTGAGCCTCTGTTCCTGGGAAAGCTGAGCCTGTGTTCCCGGGAATGCTGAGTTTCTGTTCCCGGGAAAGCTGAGCCTCTGTTCCCGGGAATGCCGAGCCTGTGTTCCCAAAGAAATCTGAGCCTGTGCCCCCGGGAATGCTGAGCCTCTGTTCCCGGGAATGCTGAGCCTGTATTCCCGGGAATGCCGAGCCTGTATTCTCAAGGAAAACTGAGCCTGTGTTCCCGGGAAAGCCGAATCACTCTCAGTTCCAGGGAATGCTGAGCCTCTCTCAATCCCAGGGAATGCTGAGCCTCTCTCAATCCCAGGGAATGCTGAGCCTCCCTCAATCCCAGGGAATGCTGAGCCTCTCCCAATCCCAGGAAAGCTCCGGGCAGCGCTCGCAGACCCCGCTGCAGCCAGAGCCTGCCGGGATCTCGGATCCATCCTCTCCCAGGGCAAACCTCGCTGGCAGAGAGGATCCATCAAAATCACCGCGGATTTTCAGGGTATTTTAAGAAAACGGTTTCATGAAGTTTCTGCTGCATTTGCGTTTAAAAAGGGAGGTATTTTTGGAAGTTTTTCCTTTCCCGTTTCAAAATCTATGTAAATCCTGTCAGATAGTCCCAGTTCCCAATTAGCAGCGCCGCAGCAGCCCAGGGAAAATGAATTAAAGCCGTTTTAAAAGGCACCTCAGCTGAAAACATCCCAGGGAAAGGCGAGATGGAGATCAAGGACAGGATAAAATCAATGGATCCATCCCTTAGCCCGCTGTCATTTCCCTCCCGAGGGCTGCTTTGGACTCCAGCCGTTCCAAACCGCCCTGGAACCGGCGTGGCTTTTAAGGGATGGCTCAGAGGTGCTGGATCCCATCTCCCTGCGGCATTCCCGGGGTTTTCCAGCCCTGCAGAGACATCCCCGGGAGCTGTGTGACAGCCAGGGCTGCTGGCACGTCCCAGCTGCTCCAGCCCCTCCGGATGCTGGGTCAGGATCCTGCTCCCGATGGGCTCCCAGCCACTCCCAGGGGATTTTGGAAGATGTTTCCCTCTGGAAAACAAATCTCTGCTGCCCTCTGCCCAGCCCAGCCTCAGCGCTGGCCTTTGGGATTTTCCTGCTGCTGCTCCAGGGCTGAGCCAGGGAATCGGGACTTGGCTGGGGGGACCTGAAAGCCCCTCCAGTCTCACCCCCTCCCACCATGCCCGGCTGGACACCTCCAGGGACGGGGCAGCCACAGGCAGGACCTTTCCAAGTGGAATTTCCTCCCCGTGCTCCGTGGGGAGAAGCGTTCTCTAAGCCTTTGCCTTAATTGAGCTTTATTTATTTCTCTTAATTGGCAGGAATAGTCAGAGCCAGAAGAATTCAGTAACTCATCCCTCCACCCAGCCTGCCAAAGCCCCCGCTCCTTCCAGCAGCTCCAGGGAGAACTCACAGCTCTTGGAGCTGATCTGAGACAGGAGAAGAATCATTTTGGAATCATTCACCACCAAAAAAAAAAAACATCTCCAAGGCTTTGGCAGAGGAGCTGAGCTCTGGAGAGGCAGCACAGGAGGCTGCTGCTCCATGGATCTGTCCCAGCTCCCTTCCCAGATGAAAAACACCTCATTCAAAAAATCCTCCCCCCTCTAATGAATTGTTCCTAAACGAGCCTGGTGCTCCGGGCTTGGCTCAGCTCTGCCCTCGGAGCTGTCATTTGGCAGGGATGCTCTGTGTGCTAAAGGCTGGAAAGAAGAGCCCCCGTGCCAGAAAGGCCCAGGGAGGACAATTTCACCTGGCAGCAGGGGCTGCATCCCAAAAATGCATTGGAGGGAGGAAGAGAGGAGCAAAGAGCACTGAGGGAGCACTGGGGATCATCACATTCCATCAAATCCAGCACGGAACTGGGAAAATCCTGAACCAACCCCTCAGGGCAGGGCTGGTTGTCCGAACTGCAGCGCTGCAGGATCTGGAGAAAAGCCCCAAAAGCCTCGGGATATCAGTGAGGGATGGCCCAGCCTTCCCAGGGCAGCTCTGGGATCACAGAATGCTGGAATGGGCTGGAATCATCTCATTCCAGCCCCTCCCTGAGGCTGGGGAGGCCCTGCAGGGGAATTCCCAGAGCTGCCCCTGGATCCCTGGCAGTGCCCAAGGCCAGGCTGCAGGTTTGGAGCAGCCTGGGAAGGTGTGGGAGATGTGGGGGCTCAGAGCCCCCCACGAGTGATGGGGAACAGCCCACGAGATGTCAGAGGCTGCAGAGCAGCTCTGAGTCACCATCCCAGCATCCCCATCCCCATGGCAACCCCGCTCACCCCGCAGGCATCCCGGGGATGGGGCCCAGGCAGGGCTGGCAGTGCCCAGCCCAGAACCACAGAACCCCCCAGGCCCTTCCACCAGGGCTGGAAAAGCCTCCAAGGCCACCAGCACGAAGCCAGCACTGTCCCCAAGTGCCACATCCCCGTGGATCTTAAATCCCTGCAGGGATGGGGATTCCAGCTGTGCCAGGGCTTTACAACCCTTTCCATGAAGGAATTTTCTCAATATCCAACCTAAACCCCCCTGGCACAGCCTGAGGCTGTTCCCTCCTGTCCCTGTCCCCTGGAGCACAGCCTGACCCCCCTGGCTGTCCCCTCCTGGCAGGAGCTGTGCAGGGGTCCCCCTGAGCCTCCTTTGCTCCAGGCTGAGCCCCCTCCCAGCTCCCTCAGGAATTCTCCAGCCCCTTCCCTGGACTTGCTCCATCCCAGCTTTCCAGCCTGGAGCATCCCCTGGGCTGGCTGTGACCCAAATGTCACCCCCAGCCTGCCCTGGGGCTGGTCCAGACAGGGGATGTGGCATCCCCACACCCTGGGAACGCTGCAAGGGCTGGAGCTGTCACATCCCAAGGGAAAAGGGCTCAGGGAAGACCCCAGGGATGTTCAAAGCTCTGGACACTCACAAGAGAAGAGGAACTGGAATTATTCTCTTTAATCACTCTGGCGGGGCAGAGCTCCCCTGCCTCACCCTCAGCACCACAGCAATCCTTGGATTTCCTCTCCAAACCTTCTCCCAAGCTCCCTTCCCACGGGCAGGAGGTGCCTCGGCCCTGGCTCAGCTCCCAAACCCCTCCAGAAGCCCAAATCCCACAATTTCTGCTCCCCCTCAGCCATTCCCCTGCTCTTTCTCCCAGGAGAAAGAAGCTCAAGAAGGAGAGGGTCCCAAACCCCACTGAATGCTGCCAATGGAAAATTAATTCAGGGAATTTTTTCCATGATTTGGGATTTTCAAACCCCATTTTTTAGATTGGGCCTGAAAGGGGATTTCACCCCACACTCCAGCAGCAGACTGGGGAAGTTTCTGCTCCTGGACCTGGGATCTGTGCAGGGATGAGGAGCAGAGAAGCCCAGAGAGCTGAGCAAGGAGCACAGCTTTCCTCCTGGGAATGAGACAGGATGGGACAGAAAAATTCAGCCTTCCCAAAAGCAGTCCCACTGCTCAGACACTCCCTCTGCCCTTCCCCTCCTGTCCCACACCCTCCCCAGCACCACGAGGGACGCAGCTGTGGCTCTTTGTGACCAGAACCAACAGCATTGCCCCTTGCAAGCTGTGCATAAACAAATCTCAGCCCTGGATATTCAATTATCAGCCCCATCCCACCACCAACCTGAGGATCCAACACCTCCATGTGCAAAGTCCTGGTTGTATTTGGTTTGGGAAAGTGCAAGACACGGCAGGGCAGGAGACTGGCAGCCAGGAGCCCCTCCAAGGCCTTTCCAGGGATCTCCAAGGGTGCCAACAGGTGGGAATGACAGCTTTGGGGGTTCCCAGCTGCCCAGGAGCCTCCTGAGGCACGAGGATGAAGCAGCAGCTGCTCGTCCCAGACGTTCCCGAGCAGGAATTCCCATTCCTCAGGGATTGGGATAAGCTGGAGCTCTCCCAAACCCCCAGCCTGGGCTGCTCCCCGTGGGGAATTCCAGGCTGGAGCTGCTTCCAGAGGGGTGGGAAGGGCCCAGCCCAGCCCTGCTCAGAGCACCTGCTCCGTGCTGGAGGAGGAAATGTCCAGCAGCCTCCAGGCCATGTAGGGGTTCAGCTCGTCCTGGTCCCGGCACAGCGCCCACACGTAGAGCATGCGCAGCACCTTGTCCTGCCAGAGAGAGAGATGTCACTGCAGGCAGCTGCACAGGCACCCTGCAGCCCCAGACAACTCACACTGCAATCCTGACAGCACCCTGCAGCCCCAGACAATGCTCACATCCAATCCTTCCAGCCCCAAAACGCCACACTCACACTCCAATCCTTCCAGCACCTTCCAGCCCAAAACTCCAATCCTTCCAGCCCCAAACCCCCAACACTCACACTCCAATCCTTCCAGCCCCAAAACCCCCAAAACTCAAAACTCACACTCCAATCCTTCCAGCCCAAACCAACACTCACACCCCAATCCTTCCAGCCCCAGAACCCCAACACTCAAACTAAAACCCCAACCCTCCCAGCCCCAAAACTCCAATCCTTCCAGCCCCAAAACTCCAATCCTTCCAGCCCCAAAACTCCAATCCTTCCAGCCCCAAAACTCCAATCCTTCCAGCCCCAAAACTCCAATCCTTCCAGCCCCAAAACTCCAATCCTTCCAGCCCCAAAACTCCAATCCTTCCAGCCCCAAAACTCCAATCCTTCCAGCTCCTTCCAGCCCCAAAACTCCAACCCTTCCAGCTCCTTCCACCCCCAGAACTCTGGGGATCTGAGGCTCCCCTCTCCCCAAACCTCCCCGTGTTCAATATTGCAGCAGCTCCACCCAACCCCAGGCTCTTGATTAAAGCTGAGCTTTGGGCTCCACTGGAGAATTTGAATTCCTCTCCCTGATTTATTGCAGCCCTGGAGGAATCTGACAGCAAACAGACTTTGATATCCTGTTCAATAATTATCCCATCAATATTTATCTCCCAGGAATGCAGGAACTTAATGCAGGGAATCACTGGATCAGCTGTTTCTGCCCTGGTTGTGAATCAGCCCAGATGAGCCCCATCATTCAAATGAATCCCATTTTTCCAGCCTGGACCAAAGGCCAGGGTTGCAAAAGCCAATATTTGTTAAATGCCTGTATTAATTCCAAGGAAAATGTGCTGGGAAGTGGCAGCTCCAGCTCTGACACTGTGAGGTGTCACTGAGCCACTGAAGCCCAGAACAGGCTGGAGCTGCCTGGAGAGATAAATAAATATAAATATAAGTATATAAATATAAATATAAATATATGCAAGTATAAATATAAATATTATTATTTCTGGAGAGAGAAATGCTCATTCCCTGGGAATAAAGGGACTCCAGGAACCTCCTCCAGCTGCTGCCACAAACTCAGGGAATTCCATGGGCCAGGCTCAGCCTGGCACCCCCCAGGAGGGAAGAGCCCCAAGGCCAGCCCAGGGCACTCAGGAGGTGCCAGGGATTTGTGTCACAGACCCTTCCCTGCTCCCCAAGAACCCCTCACAGCCCCAGCTCCAGCCAGGGCTTCCTGTGGGATTTCCATGGAACTCTTGGTGTGAGTGTGGGGAGCTGAAAATGAGGATTTGGGGTTTTTTGATCCAGGGACTCAGCCCTGCTCCCAGCCTGTGTGCCAGAGGGCTCTGCCCTGCCAGGGCCCCGGGGAAGGAAAAGGGGGAGGGAAACCCAGCAGGGCCAGGCGGGAACGGGATGGAGCTGGAGCTGCAGTGGGAGACCCCAAAGGGGTCCAGACCCCAAAGGTGTCCCTGATCCCAAACCTGTTCCTGACCCCAAACCTGTCCCAGACACCAAATGTGTCCCAGACCCCAAAAAACCTGCCCTTAACCCCAAACCTGTCCCAGACCCCAAATGTGTCCCAGACCCCAAACACGTCCAGATCCCAAACCTGCCCTTAACCCCAAACCTGCCCCTGACCCCAAACCTGTCCCTGACCCTAAACACATTCCAGACCCCAAACACATCCCTGACCCCAAACCTGCCCCTGACCCCAAACCTGTCCCTGACCCTAAACACATTCCAGACCCCAAACACATCCCTGACCCCAAACCTGTCCCTGACCCAAAACACATCCAGATCTCAAAGCTGCCCCAGAGCCCAAATGTGACCCTGACCCCAAACCTGCCCCAGACCTCCAGCCTGTCCCAGATCCCAAACCTGCCCCAGGCCCCAAACCTGCCCCAGACCCCAAACCTGCCCCAGACCCCAAACCCACCCCAGACCCCAAAGCTGCCCCAGGCCCCAGACCCAAGCGTCCCCACTCACCGGGTCCCCTTCCACCACCTCTCCCTGGTGGTTCTTGATCACCATCACCACCTGGGCCTGGAAGGTGATGATCAGCACGGGGCCCTGCTCCATCATCTTCCCCATGGCCAGCTGCAGGACAGGGAATTCCCTGGAATCACCCCACTCCTGCAGGCTCAGGGAAGGGTTCCCACCACCCCAAAGTCCCCCTGGCTGCTCCATCACATCAATTCCGTGATCCTGATATGGTGGAAAAGCTGCTTCCCAAAAAGATTCCAAGTGAAAAACTTGGGAACCGTCAAAGCTTTCCCCAAAACTGTTGTGGATTTTTTCATTATTTCCCCAAGTCCATAAATCTGGGAAATGGGAACGAGCTCTGCTGCGTTATTCCCAATTAGAAAGCCAAATCAAAGCCACCCTGCTCTCCAAAAATCGGAATTTTCTGAAGGAAATGCTCAGAATCAGAACATCCTGAGCTGGAAGGACCCACAAGGATCAAACAGAGCTTTTCTCCTGCTGTTAAATCACTTTTTGCCAGGAAGTTGTTCTGAACCAGACAAAAACTGTACCAGAAAGACTTCAAGGTGGGAACCTTTTGTTTGCCAGGATTTTTTCCCTCTATTCCCAGGCTGTTCCATTAAATGTTTAAAGACTTTATTCACTGGAATGCAAGAGGAGTGGAAATTCAGCTTTTTTCCTTTTAAAAACCCAGAATTCTCTTTCTGCCCATTGTGGGAAATCTCTTTGCATCCTTTTTTTTTTTTTTTGTGGGAATGCAGGATGCCATGGAATGCTCTGCTGCTCTTCAGCTCTGGAATTCCTGCCTGTGCTGCCCCAAAAGGAATCACAGGGACTGAGGACAGCAGGATTTTCCTCTTTTGAAATGTCCCCAAACATTCTGTTTTATCCCTAATAAAGGAAGCAGCACCAGGACAGGGCTGGCTGTGTCACAAAGGGATACATTTATTTTTAGGGTGATTTTCCTGCTCCCTGAGGGAATCTCAACAGCTCTGCAACGTTCCCATGCCTGATCCCAGGGAATGAGCTGCCCCATCCCCATCCACACTGGAGCTGAATCCATCCAAACAAAAACCAGTTTTCCACCCAAACCCAAGCCTAACTCAATCTCCAAGATATTTTAGGTATCTTGGATATCTGGGATTTCCCCTTCCAGCAATGGGATTTCCCTTCCAGCTCTGGGATTTCCCTTCCAGCAATGAGATTTCCCTTCCAGCACTGGGATTTTCCTTCCAGCACTGGGATTTCCCTTCCAGCAATGGGATTTGCCTTCCAGCACTGGGATTTCCCTTCCAGCACTGGGATTTCCCTTCCAGCACTGGGATTTCCCTTCCAGCACTGGGATTTTACCTTCTAGGAATGGGATTTCCCTTCCAACAATGGGATTTCCCCTTCCAGCACTGGGATTTCCCCTCTGGGAGCAGAAATCCCAAACCCCAGAGCTCAAACCCAGCAGTCAGAGCAAAGAAGGTTGGACTTGCTGATCCTGGAGGATTTTTCCAATCTCCCTGACCCTAAAAATCCCCTCCTGAGCCCCTGGGTTGAATTCCCCCCAGAAAGGGAAAGCTGGGCAGGGAACTCACGTCGATGTTGTCGATGTCCAGGATCCTGGAGTGGAACTGGAGCCCCAAGGCTTTGGCCTGCTGGATGGGATGGGCCAGCTGGCTGTAGGTCTGAGGGATGAACAAACTTGGGTTGGGAATTGCTTGGAATTGCTCTGTCACCATTAAAAAAAAATTTAAAAAATTTAAAAAAGGGGAATTTTCCCTTGGAGAGAGCCACCGAAAAAAAAAAAAAAAAAAAACAAACAGGAGAAAAAGTCACATTTTCTGTAAATGTGCTGAAGGAAGGGATCAAAGAACTGCAGGAAATGCTTTGGGATGCACAAAAATCCCACTAAAAAATCCCATTTTTACTGGGCAGAATGTGAGGACCTGAGAGCAGCTGAGAGCTGAGGGACTCACAACTGGAGTGAACAGCAGGAAGAGGGAAAAACAAGGAAAAACTGGGAAAATCAGGAAAAATCTGGGAAAAAGCAGGGAGAAGCAGAGGAAAACAGGGAAAACCAGGAAAAATCAGGGAAAGAGCAGGGAGAAACAGGGAAAAACAGGGAAAAACAAGGAAAAACTGGGAAAATCAGGAAAAATCAGAGAAAAAGCAGGGAGAAACAGGGAAAAACAAGGAAAAACTGGGAAAATCAGGGAAAAAGCATGGAGAAACAGGGAGAAACTGGGAAAACCAGGGAGTTCAGTGACCAGAATCAGCATCCCAGCACCCGTGGGATCCATTAAGAGGTTTCATCCCCCAGGTTCTCAGGGATAAAATTCCCATTTCCTCCCCTGGCTTATGTGACTGATTACTCTGGACTCAGGAGCTTCATTTCCAATTCCAGCTGCCTTGGGAATGTTTGATTTTGGCCTCACAAACTGCAGTGAAGCTGCTGCTTCCCTCCAAGGCAATCCAAGGTGTCATTCCCAAGGTTGCTGGAAGCAGGGAAGATTCTTTGCTTTCAGACTGGATTATTGTTACAAAAAGAAAAAAAAAAAGCTGATCAGGATTTATTAAATGAAAAAAAATTGGCTCTCCCAGCCCTCTGGTGGTGGGGAACAGCACAGACAATTAGCTTGGAGAAATTCAGCTCTTGAATTAATTTGGGATTTGGAAGAGCAGAATTATTTTGGATTTTACAGCACAGTAATTTTGGAGGAATGAAGACCCAAATAAAAGCTCACTAACACTGTCAGGAAAGGCTCTGCTTCCAGGATCTCCCTGAATTCCAACCCCTCCAAATAACCCCATTTTCAAGGGAGAATCCCAAGTTTTGGGGGGTTTTTTGGAGCTTCACTCACGGCCTCATAGCACCAGTCCTTGAGGATGTCGAGCTCCCCGGAGATCAGAGCCTGAGGAGGAAATCAGACAGAACATTTTAAAGCTCCTCCTAGATCAAAGTGGGACCAATCAGCCCTTCCAGCAGCAAAACACCTTAAATCCCACTTTTTGTGGGGCTCTGGGGGGAAATTGGAGCTGCAAAGGGGAACAGCAAAAAGGATTTCTATAAAAACACAGGCCAAGGGATAAATAAACCAATAAACCTTTGGATAATTAAACTCTCTTAAAGCTTCCAGCTGGATCTTGCCATTAAATCTTCCTGTTCAGCCTGCCAGAGCCAGCAGAGCTCCCAGGGCTCAGAAAGCCTGGGAGCAAACAGGAGCAGGAGCAGAGCTGCAATTTCCCACACTGAAAAATTCAGGGCACAGAAGGAACAGAACAATCCCACGTTTGGCTCCTCAAGCCCCAGCTCTTCCAGCCTCTCCTGAGTCTCTCTGAACAATTCCTGCTCCATTTCAAATCCCAAATTCAGAACGATTCCTGTTCTAATTCAAATCCCACATTCAGAGCAATTCCTGCTCCATTTCAAATCCCAAATTCAGAACGATTCCTGCTCCATTTCAAATCCCACATTCAGAGCAATTCCTGCTCCATTTCAAATCCCAAATTCAGAGCGATTCCTGCTCCATTTCAAATCCCACATTCAGAGCAATTCCTGCTCCATTTCAAATCCCAAATTCAGAACGATTCCTGCTCCATTTCAAATCCCACATTCAGAGCAATTCCTGCTCCATTTCAAATCCCAAATTCAGAAAGATTCCTGCTCCATTTCAAATCCCAAATTCAGAGCAATTCCTGCTCTATTTCAAATCCTACATTCAGAACAATTCCTGCTCCATTTCAAATCCCAAATTCAGAGCAATTCCTGCTCCATTTCAAATCCCAAATTCCCTCTGTCTTTCCTGCTGCAGGGACAAGGACCCACATTCACTTACAGCCACATCTCCCATCACTCTGAATCCCTAAAAACCTCAAATTCCAGACACTTCCATGACCACTGAACCATTGCTCACAAGCTGCTGCTCTTCCCAAATCCCAGATCAAAACCCAGGAGCACGTCCCAAATTCCTCCCCCTATCCCTCTGCTATCACCATTTGCTCACCCACTTCCCTCTGATCCCACCTCATTTGTTGTTTTCCAGGCCAGAAAAAATCATTATTTATATCTATGTATTATATCTATTATTTATATATATTATTTATATCTATTTATTTATATATTTATATATACATATATACATATATGTATATGACATATATATAAATACTTACATTTTTATTTTTAAAATATATAAATTTTATGTATAGAATATATAATATATATCATATGTGATATATATCTTATACTACATTATATGTATATATTTATATTATATATTTATGATATATATTTTATATATATATATATATAATATTTCTATTTTTATTAACATCCTTTTATCCCAGTTTTAACCTAAATGTGGGATCTGATTCCCACATTTTATATGTATATATATATATATACATATATATGTATATAAAGACTTATAGTTATATATGACTTATATATAAAATATATAGATTTTATGTATAGTATATATAATATATATAATATATATCTTATAATACATTATATGTATATATTTATATTATATATTTATGATATATATTATATATATATAAATTTAAAAAAATATATATATATGTATATATATATATATGTATATATATATATGTGGGATAATATTTTATCCCACAGTTTTAACCTAAATGTGGGATCTGATTCCTTTCCCAAGGTCTGTGCAAAGACCTTTCCTGTGCAAAGCTGGAGAAGCAAATCCTGAGCCAACTTTTGCTTTTAGCCATGGAAAAATTTAAAAAAACCCCATTTTGCAGGGGGTACTGAAGGGGAGAGTGAAGGGAAGCAGGGGCTGCTGAGCACCTCCAGCACGTTGGGGATGATGTCGCGCTCGCACTGCTTCAGGAAGCGATCCTTGTCGAAGGAGGGGTCCACCCTGAGGATCTCCGTCAGCACCTCGGACATCTCGGTCTTGGAGAACAGCCCCCCTGCAAAAACAGCTCAGTGGGGGCTGGCACTGCCACCGGGCCACAGGGACACCTCTGGTGACAGCAGAGAGGGAAATCACCAGGGAACAGGGACACACCTCTGGTGACAGAGAGGGAAAGCCACCAGGGAACAGGGACACCTCTGGTGACAGAGGGAGGGAAATCACCAGGAAACAGGGACACATCTCTGGTGACAGCAGAGAGGGAAATCACCAGGGAACAGGGACACCTCTGGTGACAGAGAGGGAAAGCCACCTGGCCACAGGGACACCTCTGGTGACAGAGGGAGGGAAATCACCAGGAAACAGGGACACATCTCTGGTGACAGCAGAGAGGGAAATCACCAGGGAACAGGGACACCTCTGGTGACAGAGCAGAGGAAAAGCCACCAGGGAACAGGGACACACCTCTGGTGACAGAGGAGAGGAAAAGCCGCCCTGGGAACGACTCCAGCCTTGAAGCTCAACCTGAGGAGGATCCCAAGGATTGTCCTCCCATCCCTCACCCGGACAGTGACCCATGGAAGTGCTGCAGAGCTCGGGGATGTGCTCAGGGCTGGCAGCCCCAGCTGCAGGAGCAGCTCAGGGTGTCCCTGTACCCAGGAGGAGCCCAGAGGTGTCCCTGTACCCATGACCAGCCCTCTCATGTCCCTGCACCCATGACCAGCTCACTCATGTCCCTGTACCCATGACCACCTCCCTGATGTCCCAGTACCCATGACCACCTCCCTGATGTCCCTGTACCCATGACCAGCCCCAGGGTGTCCCTGCACCCATGACCAGCTCCCTGATGTCCCTGTACCTATGAGGTCGGTGACGCGGTCGGTGACGGCGCGCGACGCTCGGATGAAGGCGTTGTCGCTCTCGTCGTATTTCATCTTCATCTCAAAGAACCCTGCAGGGAACAGAGAGCTCAGAGCCCTCCCAGCCACCCAGCCAGGGACGACCTGCAGGGCCCAAGCTCTGCTCAATCCCTTTGTTCAGCACCAGGCACCAGCTGGGAGTTGGTTTGCTCCCCGTTTTTGTTTTCTCCCCATTTTATTCCTTATTTATCTGTCTTCTCCCCATTTTATTCCCTACTTTTCTCTCTGTTTTTCTCCCCAGTTTACTCACTATTTTTCTCCCCATTTTTCTGTCTTCTCCCCATTTTATTCCCTATTTTCCTCCTTGTTTTTCTCCCCATTTTATTCCCTATTTTTCTCCCCATTTTTCTGTTTTCTCCCCATGTTCTTCCCCATTTTCCTCCCTGTTTTTCTCCCCATGTTCTTCCCCATTTTCCTCCCTGTTTTTCTCCCCATGTTTCTCCCCGTTTTCCTGCAATGTTCTGATCTCTCAGCAACTCCTCCTGTGCTAACACTCAGATTTAACACCCCTGGGAAGGGTATTTATCCAGTGGAATGAGCAAATTCAGGATCAGGCTCACTCTGAGCAGCGTTGCTCCCACTGGTGGAGTCTCCATCCCTGGAGGTGGCACTTGGGGCCCTGGGGGTGACAAGGTGGGGTCAGGGACAGCTTGGACTCAAAGGTCCTGGAGGCCTTTTCCAAGCTAAATTCTGGGATTGTTTTCAGGGCATTTGCACCAGAAACAGCCTCAGATGATATCAAAAATCAGCTTTACACGACAGAAAGATCACAGGATTTTTTTTTTTTTTTAAGTCTTTCACCAATTTGGAAGCTGTGTGAAACTCCCTCGATTTTTTCAGGATTTTCCTGGTTTTAAGCTCCAGCTGGGGAGGAGCAGAGCTGCC
The DNA here is from genome assembly GCF_017590135.1 of Pyrgilauda ruficollis. NCBI lineage: Eukaryota > Metazoa > Chordata > Aves > Passeriformes > Passeridae > Pyrgilauda > Pyrgilauda ruficollis. The sequence goes on along the minus strand of NW_024513432.1, from coordinate 820,916 downwards.
TTCCCTCTCCCTGGTGCCAGAACAAAGCTGAGGAGGGAAGAACAGGAAACCCACGAGTTCAGCTCCCCCTGAGCAGGGTCTGGTGTCCTGGAGCAGGGACTGAAGAAGCTGCAGAGCTCTCAGCTCTGCCTCCCTCCCTTCTCAGCACTCCCAGCACTGGCTCCAAACCCACAGAGAAAAGTGGGAATTTGGGATTTGCTGGGGCTGGAGGCTCAGATGGGAGCTGGGAAGGGAATGGGCTCAACTCACTGTTGAAAACCACGTTGTTGTCCTTGAAATCTTTCCACTGCTGGTACCACTTGGAGTCTTTATGCAGCACCATGCCCATGGCTTCTCTAGAAAGAGCAGAAAACAGGGATAAAATGTGGATATTTGGGAAAAATTAACTTGTAACAAATACAGACAACACCCTGAGGAATATCCCTGCAGCACTTGGCATCACCGAGGCTGACAGCACAGAAATGATGAGCTCAATTACAAGATAAACGATGGCCTCATCAATTATAAAATAAATTGCAGCCCCATAAATGATAGCCCCATAAATGATCCACCAGATAAATGAAACACCAGGCAAATAAAAACCCAGATAAATAAAACATCAGATAAACAAAACCCCAGATTAATAAAGCACCAGACAAATAAAACTCAACTCAGAGGAGCAAAGCAGTCCAGAAAAAAGGAGCTCAGCCTCACCCAGCAGCACAGTTAAAACTGAACACAAAACAATGCTCAGCTCAGGATTTCACCTCAGAACATTAAATTTCACCTTTAGAATTTGAAATTTCCAGTTTTACCACAGGAAGATCCGGGATCATCCGCTCCTGCTGGGAATGTGCTGGAGACCCAGCTGCTCCCACCCCACAGCTCCTGGATTTTAAATCCCTGGCCCGTTTTTTACCTTTTCCATCAAATTACACACAGAAACATCCCCCCCAGAGGACCCCCCACCTACTCATTGGCTTCAAACACTCGCTGCTCTTTGATCCTCTCTCCGGAATATTCCGTCCGCTTCCGGAGCCGCTCCGGGCGTCTGTAAGGACCTGTCTGGCCCAAAACACTCTCATCTAGCTCCTTCTTCACAGTTTCTACTCCCTGCAAGGAAAACAGCCCCGTTAGTGTGGGTTTATGGCTCTCCCAGGAGCTGAAAATCCCATCCTGTGATGGTCTGGGAGAGCAGAAGGCGCCGGGCGCTGCCAGGGTGGGGCAGCCACAGAAGATTGGAGATTTTCTGTATTCCTGCAAAAAGAGGGATTTGAGGAGGCTGGGATCCCTCTGGAGAGGGACATTTTACAACCCTGCAGCAGGCAGCTCCCCAGGAACTCAGCCCTGATGGGGAGGTGTGATTTCAGCCCTGCAGGATTTCAGCCCTGCAGGATTTCAGCCCTGCAGGATTTCAGCCTTTCAGGATTTCAGCCCTGAAGGATTTCAGCCCTGAAGGATTTCACCCCTGAAGGATTTCAGCCCTGCAGGATTTCAGGATTTCAGCCCTGCAGGATTCCAGCCCTGCTGGATTTCAGCCTTTCAGGATTCCACCCCTGCAGAATTTCACCCCTGCAGGATTTCAGCCCTGCAGGATTTCAGCCCAAACCTCCCCCCAAAGCCTCTCCCGAGGTTTGGAAGCCCTGGGAGCTCAGGGAGCAGTACCTGGGAGATGGCTTTGAAGGCTGCAGTCCTGCCCAGCTTCTCCCCTCCCCTGGTCACAGACTCTGCAGACTGTTTGGCCGTTTTGGCAGCTTCCTCCACCCCCTCCTTGATCTTCCTGCCCAGGTCACTCTTGCTGACCTCATCCAAACTCTGCAAGGGAAAAGGGAAAGGTCATTGCAGCTCCAGGCCTCAGCCCCAGTCCCTCTCCAGCTCTCCTGGAGCTCCTCCAGGCCCTGGCAGGGCTCTGAGCTCTCCCTGGAGCCTTCTCCTCTCCAGGTGAGCACCCCCAGCTGTCCCCAGAGGGGCTCCAGCCCTGGGAGCAGCTCCAGGGGCTCCTCTGGACTCTCTCCAGCAGCTCCACATCCTTATTTTGGGCTGCCAAGGCTGCAGGTGGGGTCTCCCTCTTCTCCATGCCCCAAATCCCAGAGGAATCCCTGGCTCTGACCACACCCAATCCATTATTTTATGAATGCCTCTGGTTTTAGAAGCCCCAGGAGCAGCAGCAATGACAATTCCAGCCCCCCAAAAGCCCAGCCTCAGCAGAGCTGAAAGGTCCTTTTACCTCTTTAACCGTCCCTGTTATTTCTTCAAGTTTCTTTTTAATCACCTCTGAGGTCTTCACTGTTTCAGATTCAATGGTTTTCTGGGGGAAAGGAACATTAATCAAGAGACAGAAACTACTCCAACCCAGCTTGGATGGAGCACAACCCATTAAGGCTGGAATTGAGGGCAGGAAAAGCAACATTTCAGGAGTTCACGGCCTGAGTCAGCAGCAGCTTTGCAAATGATGATGTTCAGAGCTCTCTGAACAATGCAAAAGAAACATCTGATGCTCAATTTAATGCCTCATTATTTGATCTGCTCAGAAATGCAGCCAAGTGTCTGCTGGAAAGACTTTCCACTAAAAAAAAAAAAAAATCCCAAAACATTCCAACAAATAAAACATTCTGAGGTGTCCATTTAGCACTGAGTGCTTCCAGCCAAGCAGAACTTCTCCTGAACAGCTCAACTGTGGATTGAAATGCTCACTCAGAGCAGTAAAAGCTCAATAAAGCAGGGAACAAAGCAGGGAACTCCCAAACACTCACATATTTCCTCCTTGCTTCCCGCAGCGCATCCGACTCCTCCAGCTTTTTTGCTTCATCTCGGAATTTTTTGATGCTTTCCTTCATCTCTTTGTTTTTGGCTAACTCCTGTTTGATGTTCTCCACAAAACCTGAGATGAATCCCTTCCTTCCCCCCGAGGAGTAGCACCTGGACTGGAGAAAACCATTCCATGTTGGGCAATCCCAAGGAACTCCAGCAAACGGGACCCCAAAAACGCAAGTTTTGAGGGCAGGAGCTCGATGGGCTCGAGGCAAGCCCTGGATCTCTTTTGGAACGTGTGGAAAACATGGAGCTGCTTGGAAAAGCAGCAGCTGGCCCTTCAAAGAGCCACATGGCCAACGGATTCCATGGAATCTCAGGATGGATTGGGTTGAAAGGAGCTTAAATCCCACCCAGCTCCACCCCCTGCCCCAGGCTGCTCCAAGCCCTGTCCAACCTCAGCTGCCCCAAAAATTCCTTGAGTTCCATTAAAAAAGCTGGAGATTCCCAGCCTGGAACTGGCACTTCCCAGCGCCACATCCCCATCCAGCTCAGGGCTCTGCTGGGAACGCACTTTGGGGTGGAAATGGGATAAAATTCAGGTGGGACCAACCTGAGGGGTGCCCAGGGCAGGGCTGCTGATCCTGTACAGGGCACTCCTGGGGAGGGCAGGGACGGGGTAACGCCTGGAGAGCAGCCACAGCCCACTGAGGAGACATTTCTGCAGGGAAAACAGCACAGCAGGAGCTCAGGGAAGCATCCAAGAACCCCCAGCACCCACATTTGGGACAGCAGCGATGCACAAATCCTCTGGAGCTGAGGGATGAGAAGCACAAGGGGTTTTTTTGGGGGGGAAAACTCCTCCAAACACAGCTTTGCCCCAGCTCTGGAGGATCCCAGAACAATCCATGGATGGTTCTGCTGTCCCTGCCAAGGTCAAAGCCGCAATTCCCGCTCTGGAAGGGTCAGCGCCGAGCTCAGGGCTCGCAGCAGGGGAGAATCGGGGAAATGCCACACAAAAATCCGCGCTCGCTCACGGACAGACCGGAGCTCGGGGCGGGAGCCGGGGAGGGAAGAGCCCCGAGCAACGGGAGCAGAAATCCCGAAGCTCCGGGCACGAAGGGTTCAAACCGGCTCAGCGTGTGCAGCTCCCGGCAAAACCGCCCTCACGGAGCCCCGGGAGAGGCCCCGGGGGCAGCTCGGGGCACGGCGGCCCCGGGAGAGGCCCCGGGAGCCCGGGATGGTTGGGCTGGAGCAGCCTCGACCCTTCCCAACCGCGGGAACAGCCCCGCTGGAGGCTCCATCCCGCCGGGCCGGGCGGGAGCAGCGAGCGCGGAGCGGGGCCGAGGAACCGGGGCCCCCCCGGCCCGGCTGTCCGCACCGGGAGCCGCCAGCGCCGGGGCCCTGCAGGCTGGGAGGGAACGGCGGCTCCGGGCTGGGCCCCGGCGCGCCGCTCGCGGTCCCCCGGGACCGGCCCGGCCCCGCCGGGGCTGCTCCGGGACCGGCCCGGCCCCGCCGGGGCTGTCCCGAATCCTCCCCAGCCCCATTCGGGGCTGCTCCGGATCCTCCCCGGCCGCACCGGGAACCCCCCGGGGCCGTCCTCCCCCTGCCCCAAACCTGATCCGTTTGTGTTAAAAGCGTTTCCTGCAGGAAAAGCGGAATTCTGCCCCCTCTCACCTGCAGCAGGTGCTTGCCCCTTACCTGCCTGGGCCAGACACCCCCGCAGGAGAGAATAAAGAGGTTTTTAACCCCTTTTTCACTTCAAAGCTTTCCGCTGGCACCAACACGACCCAGGGGAGATTTTTTTTAAACCAGCATAGCCGCTGGAGAAAAACCTTGAGCTGGGACTGCCCATGGATTAGGTGGGATACAGGAGAGGGAAGATCCTGCACCCTTGGACGCATTTTAAAGAGATTCTGTCAGAAACCAAGAGGAAGACCGGATTTTTTTTGACAAACTGGAGTTTGAAGAGCTGAGCTGGCAGGGATTTTAAGCAGAGTAAAGGATGCTGCGACGGAAATACTGAACTGGCATTTATTATCAAAGTCAGACTGTTTACATCTGTCAGGTCAACGAAATGCCACAACTACAAAAAAAGATTGTGCACATGGCAGTTCCAATGCAAAAAACCAGTAAAACGGGGCTCCCTCGGTTAAAAAAAGGACTTAAAATGACTCCAGAAAGCAACCGGGTCGGGCTGAACAGCTTTACATCCAGTGGGAGGCGGCGCGGGCAGCGGTGCAGCCGCAGCGGTGCAGGCAGCCGTGCAGCCGCAGCGGTGCAGCCGCAGCCGTGCAGCCGCAGCGGTGCAGCCGCAGCCGTGCAGCCGCAGCGGTGCAGCCGCAGCGGTGCAGCGGTGCCTAGGCGTTGCGGTCGATCCGCACGTCGATCTCGCGGCCGCGCAGCTGCAGCCCGTTCATCATGCGGCACGCGCGCTCCGCCACCTCCGGCGACTCGAACCGCACCACGCCGCAGCCCTTGGACTTGCCGTTCTCCATCTTGATGTCGGCGTAGAGCACGTGGCCTGCGGGACGGCAGCGTCAGGCACGGCCCAGGCCCCGCTCCCACCCCAGGGACTGCTCCCCGCCCTGGCTCTGGCACTCTCCATCCCAAAGACTGATCCCACCCTGGCTTTGGCACTCTCCACCCCAAGGACTGCTCCCCGCCCTGGCTTTGGCACTCTCCATCCCGAAGACTGATCCCCACCCTGGCTTTGGCACTCTCCATCCCAAAGACTGCTCCCTGCCCTGGATCTGGCACTCTCCACCCCAAGGACTGATGCCCACCCTGGCTCTGGCACTCTCCATCCAATCCCCATTCTCCACCCCAAGGACTGCTCCTCACCTTTGCTTTGGCTCTCTCCAGGCAGACCCAATTCCCCATCCCAAGGACTGATCCCCATCCTGGCTTTGGCACTCTCCATCCCAAGGACTGCTCCCCACCCTGGCTTTGGCACTCTCCATCCCAAGGACTGCTCCCCACCCTGGCTTTGGCACTCTCCATCCCAAGGACTGCTCCCCACCCTGGCTTTGGCACTCTCCATCCCAAGGACTGCTCCCCACCCTGGCTTTGGCACTCTCCATGCAGTCCCCATTCTCCACCCCAAGGACTGCTCCTCACCTTTGCTTTGGCTCTCTCCAGGCAGACCCAATTCCCCATCCCAAGGACTGATCCCCATCCTGGCTTTGGCACTCTCCATGCAGTCCCCATTCTCCACCCCAAGGACTGCTCCTCACCTTTGCTTTGGCTCTCTCCAGGAAGTCCCAATTCCCCATCCCAAGGATTGTTCCTCACCCTGGTTTTGGCACCCTCCATCCAGTCCCTGCTCTTCACCCTAAGGACTGCTCCCCATCACGGCTTTGGCTCCCTCCATCCACTCTCTATCCAATCTCAATTCTTCACCCCAAGGACTGCTCCCCACCCTGGCTTTGGCACTCAGAGCTCTGGGAGGTTATTCATATTAATTCCTCAGAGTGAGAAAAGCAACTCACCACATTCATTGAATTTATCTTTCAGCATTTTCCATGTAAAATCAAAAGGCAGCTGTGGGAAGAGAGAAATAAAGCATTACTGAGGCTCTGCTGAATGACGTGCAGGCAACCCCTGCTCCCCAAAAACAGAACACATCCCAGGACAGCCACTGCCATAAAACCATGGATCATGGTCAGCCAGTCCCAAGGACTGATCCCCATCCTGGCTTTGGCTCTCTCCATCCAATCCCCATTCCCAACCCCAAGGATTGTTCCCCATCCTGGCTTTGGCACTCTCTATCCAGTCCCCATTCTCCACCCCAAGGACTGCTCCTCACCTTTGCTTTGGCTCTCTCCATGCAGTCCCAATTCCCCACCCCAAGGATTGTTCCTCACCCTGGTTTTGGCTCCCTCCATCCAGTCCCTGCTCTTCACCCTAAGGACTGCTCCCCATCACGGCTTTGGCTCCCTCCATCCCCTCTCTATCCAATCCCAATTCTTCACCCCAAGGACTGCTCCCCACCCTGGCTTTGGCACTCAGAGCTCTGGGAGGTTATTCATATTAATTCCTCAGAGTGAGAAAAGCAACTCACCACATTCATTGAATTTATCTTTCAGCATTTTCCATGTAAAATCAAAAGGCAGCTGTGGGAAGAGAGAAATAAAGCATTACTGAGGCTCTGCTGAATGACGTGCAGGCAACCCCTGCTCCCCAAAAACAGAACACATCCCAGGACAGCCACTGCCATAAAACCATGGATCATGGTCAGCCAGGAGCTCTTCTCCTGGTAAGGAAATGGCTCCATGGCACCCTCCATCCAGTCCCTGCTCTTCACCCTAAGGACTGCTCCCCATCACGGCTTTGGCTCCCTCCATCCACTCTCTATCCAATCCCAATTCTTCACCCCAAGGACTGCTCCCCACCCTGGCTTTGGCACTCAGAGCTCTGGGAGGTTATTCATATTAATTCCTCAGAGTGAGAAAAGCAACTCACCACATTCATTGAATTTATCTTTCAGCATTTTCCATGTAAAATCAAAAGGCAGCTGTGGGAAGAGAGAAATAAAGCATTACTGAGGCTCTGCTGAATGACGTGCAGGCAACCCCTGCTCCCCAAAAACAGAACACATCCCAGGACAGCCACTGCCATAAAACCATGGATCATGGTCAGCCAGGAGCTCTTCTCCTGGTAAGGAAATGGCTCCAACTGTCCCCAAAGAGTGGCAGCACCCAGTATTAGATATTGTGACTGGAAACAGAGCATGGATGAGATAACATATCAGTGACAATGAATGCCACGGGTGGGAAAGGGCAGGAGTGGGAGAAGGGGCAGCACGAAAAGGAGAAGGAAAAAGGGGCACTCACATTTCTCACAAATATCTGACAGGCTTTCCGGGCCACGCCGGGCGCAGGGCCTCCGGCTCCTCCCAGGGACCCTGCAAAATTCCCTGCGAAGTTGCCCCGCTCCATGTCCATGGGCCGCTCGAAGTTGCTGCCCATGGCCAGCCCCATGCGCTCCATGCCCGCCCCCATGCCCTGCCCCATGGGCGGCCCCATCCTCTCCATGTTGGTGGCCCCGATGCGCTCCAGGCCCATCCTGTCCATGGGGGCGGCTCCCATCCTCTCTATCCCGATCCTGTCCATGGGCGGGCCCCCGATGCGCTCCAGCCCCGCGGGCATCCTCTCTATCACCTGCCCCATGCCCGCGCCAATGCCGGCGGGCACCATGCGCTCCAGGCCGATGCCCATCCTATCCATGCCCGCCCCCATGCGCTCCACGCCCGAGCCCATCCTGTCCATGGCGCCGCCCACGCGCTCGATGGCGGCGCCCATGCGCTCGATGCCGAAGCCGATGCCGGAGCCCATGCGCTCGATGCCCGGCCCCATGCGCTCGATGCCCGGCCCCATGCGCTCCAGGTTGGGGGCCAGGTGGTCGATGCCCAGCGGGGCCATGCGCTCCATGCCCGAGCCCATGCGCTCCACGTTGGAGCCCATGCGGTCCAGCACCAGCCCCATCCTGTCTATCTCCGAGCCCACCCGCTCCATCCCGTGCCCCATGCCCGCCGGGATCCGCTCGATGCCCGAGCCCATCCGCTCGATGCCAGGGGCCATCCTCTCGATGCCGGGAATGCTGGCGTTGCCACCACCTGCAACACAGCACGGACAGCATCAGCAGCTGGGCGGGGAGGCAGGATTTGCTCTGCCGGGATGAATTTCATCACCCAGAGCTCCCCCAGGCCAGGGCTCTGCGCCTGCAGGGTGAGGCAAACTCAGATGCTCTGCCAGACCCCCCTGCAGAGCTGTCCCAGCCCTGGGACCCCAAAATAAGGATGTGGAGCTGCTGGAGAGAGTCCAGAGGAGACCCCAGAGCTGCTCCCAGAGCTGGAGACCCTCTGGGGCTCTGGGAGAGCTGGGGGTGCTCACCTGGAGAGGAGAAGGCTCCAGAAGAGCTCAGAGCTCCAGGAGGCTGGAGAGGGACTGGGGACAAGGGATGGAGGGACAGGACACAGGGAACAGTTCCCTTGATTCTGATATGTTGGGATTTGGTCATTAAACCAAATTAAATCTGGAAGTTGATGGAGGAGCTCTGCCTGCTCAGAGATGTTTGGGTTCAGCTTTGCTCCAGAAACTCTGCAGTTTCATTACTGAGATTGCCCAGTATTTCCAGGGGACATGCCTGGAAGTTAAATGTGACACAGGCAGCAGGAAAAGCAGGATTTTGTTTTCACTGACAAAAATTAACAACTTCCCAGCAGCATCTGAAAGCCAGACAGCAAATTCCTGCAGCAAATCTAAAACCTGCTTATTTTTGTCTCTAACACCCCCATAATTTTTGTGAGCAGTTCAGGGATGAAAAGCAGGCAGGAAATGGATTTCATATACTGCACTCACCTATTCCCCTCTCCAGGGTCTCTCCAAAACTCCGGGACATTCCCATCTCATTTCTTCCAAACTCCCTCTCAAATCCCCCTCCCATGGCACGATCCATCTCTGCAAAGAGGAAGAGGAGAAGTTTGCAGAGGGTTTTATGGTCCCTGAGAGAACATTTTACCACAGGAATCATCTCGAAGATTCACAGCACAGGAGGGTTTTTGTGATTTTCTCCTGATCATTTCGTCATGGCTTCAGGAGCCCAAAGCTCCAAGGAAAAGCAGGATTTTCCCCAAACACATGGGAGGCTCTGGGCACTGGACAGAGCCAGAATCTTTCTGAATAAACCCTGCAAGTTACCATCAATAAATCACTGGGTTTGTGCAGCTCAGGAACCACAAGGGCCTTGAGGACACAGCTGGAAAAACCCCAAATTATTCCCATAAAAGTGAGAAGAGGCTCCTGGCAAGAGGGATCCCTCCCAGGGAAGGCAGCAGGACACACAAGAACCCAGAGCCTACCGCTCATCCTGCCCATGTTCATCCCGGCTGGGAAGCGGCCGATGTTTTCCATGCCACCGAAGGGACCTTCCATTCCTAAAAAACACATTTGCCAGGGATTCTTTAGCAGAGCATCGCAGCTCCACGCTGCACAGCCAGCAGCTGCTGCCACACAACATTCCCACAGGCACGAGACAGCTCCCTACCACCAGTTCCCAAAAAGGGGTCAGGATTTGGGCACAGCTTTATGAAAACCATGGAATCACAGAGTGGTTTGGGTTGGGATATTGAGGATCCAGCTCCAACCCCCAGGGATGACACTTCCAGATCTCCTGAGCTAAGGAAGCACAGGTCATGTTTTATGGGATGTACCCACCCTCCCCACACACCTGCAGCAGTCTGAATACCCAAAAATGACCAAATTCTTGCTAAATTGGTGGTGATTCCCCAGCACACAAATTCCTGCCACATGCACACAGCTCAGTCTGCAGGACTTCCACAAAGGCCAAGCCAGGAACAGATCAAGAACCACAGCTTACCTCCCATTTTATTCATTCCAAAGCCCATGCCTTCCATTCCCATTCCTCAAAATAAAAGAGAAAGCTTTATATAGCAGGTGTCATCCAAGAAATTCCAGCCAAAGGCTGCAGAACTCAAACCACACAACACATCCATGGCTTGGGCTGAAGAGCTTACATGGGATAAGTCTGAGATTTCAACATTCCTGCTCAGAAAATCAAGCAGCAAAGGGGAAAAACCCACTGGCATTTCGACATGGAAAGCTGAGTGTGTGCTACTTTTTAGGTGGCTCTTTGAAACTTGTGCTATTTCAACAGATCCTCACCAAAGATTTGCAAGCCCACTAGAGGTGTTAAAAGTGAGAGATGGTTTGGAGTTTCATGGATCTTTGCAGTGTCTGCTGCTCATGCTCAAGAGTCAGAAAATGAGAGAGCTGTGTCTTGACCACAGTGAAAAAAAAATAAAAAAAATGGAGCAGTTGGTTAAATTCAAGTTTCCATTATCAAGCTGAACAAAAAAACTCATTTGGCTTTAACATTCCTAAGAAACTACCAACTTTTTGGGGAGGCAAACAAAGCTATCTACCTTCTACACAGCTTAAAGCTCTCATGAAACAAAAGCATAGGAGTAATCTTCTTACCTCCAGGTCTCATGTTGCCCATTCCCATGCCTTTGTTTAAATGATTTGCATCAATAGGTTGACCTCCAGGTCCTAATCCCATGCCAATACCACCAAGACCATCTGAAGAAAATATTCAGATATCAAAAAAGCCTTCTTTCCATAGTTTGACAAAACAGCAAGTTTTATTTCTTAAGTAATTGACTTTCATTCTCCAAAAAAAGCTTGCTGTGTCCCCCCTGTGGGGTGTGTACTGAAAGCAGGGAAGTGTGGAATAAATCAAGAGTAGATGTGTCTTGAAATAGGCTAAAAACTATCTCCAATTATTTGGTTTTATGTTTAAATTTCCATCTTACTGCTGAGAAAACTTGGTTTGGAGCTGACTCCTGAAAAATAACTGGCTAGAACACTGCTTCATTTGGGCAAAGTCCTCAGCTGAGGAGGGTGGAGTGGGCAATTTGGGAGAAGATCCCCTAAACCTGTGCACAGTTCTCACCTCCAGCCCTGCCAGGGTTGGCCCCTTGCAGGGGAGAACTGAAGCAGCCATGGATCAATGACAGCCACCGATGGAATTGCGAGCACACAGCCAGCCTCTCTCTGAGCAAACACCACACTGCACTCCCAGGCAGAGCTCAAGCTGCCTGCAGGATTCCCCAGCCCAAAGAAAGAAGAAAAAGCCCTTTTTTTCCTGAAGCAGGAAGAAAGTTCTAGTGCTTGGCACAAACACCAGCTCATGGCATCCTCTGCCTGCAGGATTCCCTCGTTTCCAGCTCAGCACTGAACACAGGAGTGTTGAATCTTGTTTTAAAACAGCACAAGGTCCCCCTTCCCCGCCCCAGTAAAGGCCAAAATCCAGGCTTCCAGAGGGATTTAGGGAGTTTTACACCAAGGTCATGGAATTGGAACCCAATGGCTTTGTCCTGAAGAGAGGAACATCCTTACAGTGACACTGCTGCTGAGGAAGGCCTTGACAGGCACTGAGAGCTCAACTAGGGAGGGAGGGACTAATTAATGCTCATTAATAATGGACAATTTAGCAGCACACAACAGGTCTGGTTCCCAGGAAGAAAACAGCATCTGAATTCAGAGAATGCCAGAATCCCAGACTGGTTTGGGTTGGAAGGGACCTTAAAGCCCTTCCACAGCTCAGGACAATTCAAATTCCATCAACAGCCCCAATTTAGCAGCATTTGAGCAAATTCAGCCTCCAGCTCTTCAGTCCCAACTCTTCTCTTCAGTATTGCAGTAGCTCATCCCAGCATGGCCGAGGTTTTGAGGGCCTCAGCTCAGCCCAGGTCACATCCACAGCTTTGGGGGATTCCCAGGGATGGAGACTCCTCAGGAGCTCTGAGCAACCCAGTCACCCTCCCAGGAATGTTTCCTCACATCCACGTGGAGCCTGTGGATTTCCACTGCTGGTTTAGACTTGATCTTTTAGTTCATTCAAATTCCAAGTTGGAAGGAGCAGCTTGGGGCAGCCAATTATTCTGAATTTTCATCTCCTGGGTTTTGGTCGGTGCTTTCTGCATCCTGCACCTCCAAGAAGAGCCTGGTCCCCTCTTCTTTCCATATTTAACACATTGATAAGATCTCCTTTGGAAATGTGAAGGCCTGGAAGGCTCCCAGGTCCTGAATTCAGCCCTTCCAATTTAAGGGAAAACATTCCATTCCCAGAGCACCATCCCACAGAAGGATGATTCACTGTGTTTCCATTAAATCCCACTCTTAATGGAAGGCACTGGGATCTTGGAATTGCAATGGAGAGCTCTGGAAGCCTTGAGAAGGTGAATGTTTTAAGACAAGCTTCTGGCCATGAGCTGAAAGAAGTATCCAAAAAATCACTGAGCAGCTCTTCTTCACTATTCCCCTTTCTGAAATTATTCAGGAATTTGGATCCCAGTTTTCCAGTCTGAACCAGAGTTTTACTGGGGCTGGGACTGGTTCCCAGGTGCTGACCAGGCAAATAAAAAGCAGAAGATGCTGAATCAAGCAGGGACACTTACGAGGGAGTTGCTGGGGTCGCTCTGGGGGGAAGAAATCTCCTTTGGGGAAGGCTCGTTCATCCTAAAAGGAATTCAACACGTTAAAGCTGGCAAAGAAAGCAGGAAATTATTTCCTGATTCTTAAAACTTTGAATTAAAATACAGAAATTTCAAGTTAAAGCAGTCTTGACTGTAGTCTTGATTTGTCTTTTAGCAAAATAATCTGAATTAACCTTCCCTGATTGCATCAATTCAGCAGGCAACAGGCAAATCACACATTTCCCCCTCTGGATTTTGATCCACCCTTGAAAGCACAGATTCCCCTCAGAGCAGGAGTGCACTGCCAGGTCAGTGGGAATGGGGGTGTCCTCACCATTTTGACGTGCATGGGTCTGTCAAAGAGCAGCTGCCCATTGAACATGGCTGGGGGTCGTTAAGGATCATTGTTCCAGCACTGAGGGCTCTGCCAGGGAGCACAAAAACCCCCTCAGAAAATCCCATCTCCTCAGTTACCATTCACAGATTATCACAAATCCTTCTGTCTTCTCCAAAACTAAAAAGCCTTGAAATCCAAATATACTGAACATTCGGAAAAAAAAGGCTTTTTGAACTTAAAAAAAAAAACTGTAACAACACATTTCTGGGTAGGATTAAGTTCACAAAGAGATACAAAACATAACTCTTAAGTCAGCCCAAGTGTTTAAATGTTTCCTCAGTCACTTCATCCACTGAAAACAGGAGAAAACAGGGAAAGTTCCACAGCAACATCACATTCTGAAGTGTGCCATACCAGCAAATCCTCTGCCCAAGTCTGGCTCACACAAGGTTCAGTGGGTGCAGTGCAGAAGGGAATTAACACTCAAACAGAAACTCTGGGAAAGGGGGTATTTTCTTCCTATCCATACAATACCATAACCAGGAGCTAGAGAGCAATACCTGGAATTTTATTGCTGTTTGGTTTCTAGGGGGCAAATCATTGCTTGCCAGTGAAAGGGAACAGGAACACAGCAGCTCTGTGTGCCTTGGCACAGCTGCAGTGCAGAAGGGAATTTACACTCAAACAGAAACTCTGGGAAAGGAAATAGGGGGTATTTTCTTCCTGTCCATACAACACCATAACCAGGAGCTAGAGAGCAATACCTGGAATTTTATTGCTGTTTGGTTTCTAGGGGGCAAATCATTGCTTGCCAGTGAAAGGGAACAGGAACACAGCAGCTCTGTGTGCCTTGGCACAGGGACCTTTTCCCTCTCCAGATAAATCTTTTCAGATAACTGCACTTTAATACTAATTACAACCTAGAGACAGAAACTCATCTGGGACAGAAGTACATTTATCCATGTAGGAAAGAGAACTTCCTTTGCTAAAGATCCTGAGCAAACTGCAACAATTCCTTCAAGACAGAATTTTGTCTCCGTTTCCCTTTTCCTCCCATTTCCCACCCACTACAACCTGACCTTCCCTGCCACGCCAACATCCTCCTTAGGGATACAATTCCCCCTGTGCCCTGCTGCGTTTCCTGGGTTCTGTGCCCCACTGCCAGCCTGCTGCCAAGGATACAGATGGCCTGCACGGCCTCGATGGCCTGCTCGAAGGTGACAGTGCCGATGCCGCGGCTCTTGCCGTCCTTGTCCTCCAGGATGTCGGCCCGCACCACCACCCCAGCCATGCTGAACACCTCCTTCAGCTTCTTCCAGCCCACCTTGTAGTCCAGCTGGAAAACAGGGCATTGTTGGGAATGCAAGAGAGATTTCCATGAGAAAACAGCTTTAGTGGGCTCCTGTCCTTCTGGTATTGGCACTGAAGTTGTCAGAGAGCTGAGATAAAATTCAATCCAAGCACAGAGGTTTGTTCAAAAATCCCAATTAACAGACACTGAGCACACCTTAACTGAGAACCTCCTTTGCACAGAGAATCAACAGGACACAGAGGAACTTTTCCTGGAATTGCCAAGGCTTTTCCTCCCTCAGATTTGCCCAGCTGAGAGGCCCCCACTGCTGGATCTGCAGCAGGGGGTGCCCAGCACTCACGTTGGCCACGAAGACGGTGCTGCCGAGGCGGCCGGCCTGCAGGGCGTGGATGATCTCGTTGGGGATGTTGGGGTTGTTCAGGATGCTGGGGGGGATGTTGATCATGCCAGGGCCACCAGGGCCAGGCCCGATGCCCATCCCTCCTGCTGCCATCACCTTCTGCATGGCCCTCCTGGCGTGCTCCCCGTCGGGGTCCTGGGACACACACACACACACTCAGATCAGATCCCCCGTGCACCATGGTCAGTGCCAGGGCTCCAGCAGGCACAGACAGGAGTTCCCCTTTATCCCAGGGTACCTGCTCCCTAAGCATTCCCAGCCAACTGCCTCCCTCTCCTTGGCAGTCAATTTATTTAATTTTAGCCAACACCAGCACCCTTTTATCATTTAAATTGATACTTTTATTATTGGTACCTTTATTACTGGAGTTACTCCTCCCCAGGCATTTCCCTGGTTCCCAAGGTGTTTATCCATCATTAATAACAACAACAAACCTCTGTTACATCTGTTCCAAACCCTGATAAACCCCCAGTGCCACTGGAGAGGGTTTGGAATGAACTCCCAGGACTGGCTGTCAGTAGTAAAGCCACTAAAATGGAAACACATCTTTGAGGTATTCCAGGAAAGAGCTGATTCTATGGAATTGTTGGTGGAATCCATCCATTCTGATGCCAGAATTCAAAGGGAAGTTTGTAAAGAACAAACAGGGAGGTTTCTGTGTCCAATCATTAACAAAGGAACTGCAATTAAAGCCAAACTCTGGCTTTGTCCTCACAGCAAATTCAGTCTTGATAATCACAAGTTCAGCAGTGGTTAAAATGATTAGAAAAAGGCTGACTGGGGGTTTTTATCCTATTTAAGTCCTGCTTTCTGTCCATTATCCTCTGAGTCAGCCCCAATCCCTTAACAAGAACTCCCCTTTCCCCCTCCACCCCTGCCAGAACAGATCCCCTCCTTACTTCTTTCACTTTCAGGGGTCTCCCACCAAGACTGTGCTTGTTCAGAACTTCAGCAGCCTTCTTCATGCTCTCCTCCATCTTGAACTCAACCACCCTGTGGGGACACGACACAGCTCAGGATGTTTTGTTTGAAGAAGTTTCCTTGGATTTCTGGTAAAAATTCAGAGTGAACTTACGCGCATCCCTGGCGAGGCGATTTCCCAGGGCAGTCACAGGGAGGAGGGAAGAGAGAAGAAATAAAGTCAGTGAAAGCCCAAATCACACAAAACTATTTTATTATTAAAGCCAAATCACATCAGTTAAGCCCTACCAGTGAAAATAAATGTAACCTTACACAGGCAAGCCTCCAATAGTGGAATTCCATAATTTCTTATGCCTTAACAGGATTAACCTGGGGTCTCTGAGGTTGTAACAAACACTAAATCCCGACTCTCCACGAAATACCACACGCTTCCTGTGACCTGCTCTTCCCTGGCATACAGCAAAACCCTCCACACTCTCACCCTAAATCCATATCCTTCAGGACACTTAGGAGTGCTCCTATTGTCTTCCCTGATGCTGGACTCAAGGCCCATGAAGGCACTGAACGTTTACATTTAGGAATTTACCTCTCTCTACTGGCCCAGGAAGTGGAGTTTGCAGCACCTGCTGTTGCACCCTGGCCCTTCCAAACTCAGCCAACCACTCGAGTGACTTTTCCAAAGCACAGGAATATTCCAGAGCCCTGTCCTGCCTGCTGGGCTCCAGGGTCACACGGCCAACGCCAACGGCACGCAGGGAACAGCTCCTGCCTGAACTGCAGAGCCCACCCCACCTCCTCCCATCCCACAGCACTCCTGACCTAGAGCCGCTGCACATCCACACTCTGAGCCTCCCTGGCCTCCTGTCCAGCACACAGAAACATTTCAGGTAGAAAATCCACAAAGAAACTCTCAAACACTTACCCTTGACTTTCCTTCAGCGTCCATTAAGAGCTCCACGTATGTTACCTCACCAACTACAAATCAGATTCCAGACGACACAGATACCAAGGGAGAAAAGCCAAGAAAACAATGGGAATTTAGAACAATCAACAACCGTGTATGGAGCCTCTGCCTTATAAGAAAGCCCAGAAACACTCCATGTTCTCTAGACCTCAAAACTGGACAATTACAGGTATGCAGTAAAGGTTTCAAGCACTTCAATATGTTCTTGGTTTTCCTCCACCTCAAAAGACAAATTTCCACAGTTCCCTGGATCTTTAGTGCCCGCTCGTTACCTGAGGCAATCCAAACCCATGGGAAAGGCTGCAGGAACAAGTTTCCTTCACTTTCCACAGGATGCAGACCTGGCTCCATCATCCAGAATTTCAAGTGACTTGTTTTTGTCAGGGTTTAAAAACAAAAAAAGGAGTCACACTGAACCAAGAGATCAAGATATCACTGCTTGCCTGCTATTTAACAGGTTTTTTTAAAGCCACAATAAATTCTATTTTAGCTTTAAAATCTGCCATATTTGCTCTCAAGAATAAAAGGCAGAAGTTCATGGA
Organism: Pyrgilauda ruficollis; assembly: GCF_017590135.1. Lineage (NCBI taxonomy): Eukaryota > Metazoa > Chordata > Aves > Passeriformes > Passeridae > Pyrgilauda > Pyrgilauda ruficollis. The sequence continues at coordinate 803,710 of NW_024513432.1, read as the reverse complement.
AAACTCCACCTGCCCCTTTCCTCACAGGATTGGGATTGCCTCTCTAGGACCAAATAACCCTGGCAGGGAGCTCCAGAATGCAACTACCCAAATGGCTGCTGCCTTTGAAGGGACTGGCATACAGAAGAATGGAATAAACATTTTAAAATTTATTTTTCCTTTCTGATTTTACAAGTCCTAGGGTTTAAATTTAAACCAGGAGGACTCCAAGCTGCATTAGCTGGACAGTGGAACGTTTTATTTGTGGGAAACCACGAGCCAGTTGAGTGATGAATAGTTTAACTGGAGCAAGGAACTGGGTTTTTACAAGACTCTGCCAGGGACAGAGGGAGGTGCTCAGCCTGACCTCCACCAGGCCCAGCAATTTACAGGACACTGTGGAAAACTGACAGCCTGGAAGGGCTCTCTTGAAGCTGGAAAAAAAGAGGAATGCTTAACGAAACCACTGATTTGTAATCTCCATTTCTTATTTTAAACAATAACTTAGCAGTAAGAGCATTCCAGCCAGAGAACAGGATGAACAGCTCTGATCCACTCCTGCTTTTGGGAGGACAAGGTCTGAGGCTGGAAAAGGCTGACAGGTCCCTCTGAAAGGGACTCCACTGAGTGTCCACTACCACCCACAGCTCCAGCAGCTCGACCCACATTGGTGTCAAGCCTGAGAAGGAATTCCAGTCTCTAATCCCCCTGAGCTCCCAAGGAGTCCTGGGGGCTCAGCACTGCCACGAGGTTCTGATGCCATCCAGCTCAAGAGCAGCAGCCAGAGTCCAACCACACCTGGGGCAGGAGTCACCAGTTCTTCCCAGGTGAGCTCCACTCCAAAACCTCTGCGAGCCACAGCTCCCAGGTCTGGCACTCCCCGCACCGAGGGCTCTCCTCTCCCAGCCACTTCACCTACAGCTCCTCACAAACAGCTCCCTAAGGAGTTTGCCAAGCTTGAGGATATCCAGTGCAACTGAACATCTGCTCTTGTAACCAATCCCTGACTCTGAACCACAAGATCTCCAGGAATCTCTTGGAAAGTTGAGTCGGTGACAATTTTGCTCAGAGCTTCCTGTTGAAGCCTTACATAAAAATCCAAATATCCAGCCTGAAGTAGCTGCTTTGCTTTAAAGGACACCTGAACTTCCTGAAGAGCCCAATTTCAGAACAGCAGGAGGGGGGAATGACACACAGAGTGCAACAGCTCTGAGCCAAGACAGAGCCCACAACCACTGCCACGAAAATGCATTAATTTCACCTTAAAATGTGAGAGGAGCCAGCCCAACCCCTCTGCCAGGAGAAAGGAAACCTTTTTTAAGAAGCTAGGCTGGGTCACATTTTATTTGGAGTTTTGGGGTGTTTTTCTATATTCCAAACCACAGGATGCCTTGGAAAAGTACAAAGAGCAGATATCCATGTGCTAGACCAGGATAAATGCCCAGTGACCCTGGCAGGATTCCCTCCTGCCAGAGAACAGCTGGATTCTGACAGGGAACATCCCATAGCTACAAGTGGAGAAATTTCATCCAAGCACAAAAACTGTTACTTCAGGAGCTTCCCAAGGGAGGAAACTTCCAAAAAAGATTGGCTCCAAGTCACTGCAGGTTCAATTAAGGAACATGTTCCCCATGGTGTCTTTAAGACTTAATGCAGAGGAGACTGATTTATGGATTTATTTAAACCTCACACCTAAAGTTGGGAAATGGAGCTTTTCTCAAACCAAGAGACTGGAGCAGAATTTACTGCAATAACCAGAAATGCAAACTGAAGGAAGCTTCAGTGCTATTTATCACAGGCACTATTTTTAATCCTCTTTTAAACTTTGTATCACTTCCCAAAGTTTATCAGTACAGAAAGTGCCGATGTTCATGCTGGGCTGCTCCAGCAGAATTCCAATACTCTGCAGGGCCTGTCCAGGAAGCTCAGATCAGGATTCCCAGGGTGATCTGAGGCCCTGAAGACACATCTGGGAACTCCCCAGAACAAACTCAAGACAGAAATAAGAACTTTAGGTTGGGCAATTTGATTTTAACAGTTTCTGACAAGCCAAAGAGCTCTGAGAGGTGTGAAAGGTGCAGAGAGGGAAGTGGGAGCAAGCACAGAACTGGGACAGGGGAAATGCTTTGTAGCAGCTATTCCTTGGCCTCCAGGGCCAAAATAAATAATAAACATGGAAGGAAAACCCCAAACTGGCTGAATGTCTCCTCATCTTTTGAAGAAGAAGTGATCCAAGAGGATCAAAAAGCTTCACACTCCCAATGCGAGGTAAAGCAGAGCTAGCCACAGCTCCTCCCTCATTTACAGGTAAAAGCTTGGGACAGGCATCCCCTGAAAAGTCAAAAGGGAGAGAAGAGGAGCAAGGTTTACACATGCAAAGCTTTGGCTAAGAAGGGAGAAGGAAAACCTTCCCAAAGCAGAGACAGCAGTCAGCAATTCTGTCCCAGACGGGGAAAGGAAACTTCCCTTTTGCAAGAGAACACCCAGACAAAGCGGTGATTTAGGCTCTTGAAGAGCTCAGGCAGCAGAGGGAGTGAAAAGCTCCCTGCAGCCAGGGAAGGGCTGAGATTCCTTGGAAAGATGATGAAAGCCCAAAAGCAACTCATCAGAGACTTCAGCCAATGGAAGGGGGAAGAGGCTAAGGGGCAGAACAGCACATTCCCTCCCCATCCCTCACCCCCTGACTCCCCAGAACTCCACACTGTGACCAAATCCTGGGGACTCTGCAGGAAGGTAACACCTTGTGTCTGCCAGCAAAACGAGGGAGTTCCAAACAAGAACATCTCTTCATTCCATTACCAACATTCCCACTGCATACCTGTAATTGAGTTTCTCCAACCAATCCACTGGGATGCCCGAGCATGGAGAGAGAGAGAGGAGGCACCTGGAGCAGCCTGGCCACTCCCAGGCTGCAGGAACAGCGGCACCTCCCCGAGCTGAGCTCCTGCTGCTACAGCCCAGCCCTGCAGAGCCCTCACACACCCAGGGTTTCCCCTTGGGCACAGAATTCCACCTGCTCCCAGAGCCTGGGACGTTTGGCCTGGCGTTCTTACGCTTCCGAAGCAAGAATTCCAAGGGGTCAGAGTTCCTGGGGCTTGGAACTGCTCTGCCTCAGGGCAAGGACTGAGCAAGGCCGAGCACAGCGCGAGAGCAGCAGTCTGGGAGAAGGCCAGAACAACTCCACGGCAAATCCAAACGGTTGGATTCACCAGCAGTGCCAAACCCCGGGAATGATCCCAGTTTTAGCAGGACAAGCCCTGCAGCCAGAAGGAAAAGCTCCAATGTTCCCCTAGGAGCATCTGCTGGAATGAGCAGCTGAACAGCCCGGCAGGAAACAACCTCAGCCCGGCCTCTGCCATCCACGGGAACTGGAGAGAAACCAGCAGACACTGGGAACGGGATTCAACACAGCACAGAGAGCTGGACATCTCCACACCCGGAACGCCAACGGATCTGGGGCAGCCACGGGGCACTGAGGGCTCCATCCATAACCAGGGCCTGCTCAAGCAGCCCTTGAGGCTGACACTGCTGCCATGGCACAAACACTGCTGGCTCTCAAACAGCCCCTGGCTAGGGAAGCTCCCAGTCCCGACGGCTGCTCCACAGACTCTGTTCCCTCTTGCCGCCGAAGACAAACAATTTAAACCCTCTGGAACTTGGTTTTCCCCTTCTTTAGGCCACACCTCAAACACCTGAACTGTCAGTCCTTACCCAGCTCCAGCACAATGACCACTGCCCACTACCCTGGCTGAGGCTCTGTATCCAGAAGTGCCCCACAGGAAATGTCGTGCTGTTACTCTGAACTTGGTTTAGACATTTCAAGGCTGGAGAAGCCAAGGATTTTCTTGCCACTCCACTGCACTTCCAAGGTGACTTGAAAACTAGAAAGCTGGGCACCAGCCTGAAGAAATGACACTAATTTAGACTTGTCACTACCTGAGTACTCAGCTCAATCTCTTCATCTTCCTCAAGAGATGAAGATGTTCAGGCCAGCAAAGGCAGCTCCCATCCACATGGGAATTAAAGGGAATTGTGGAAGGGGGAACACCACAAACCTGATTTCCAAAGCCCTGCTTCTGCTGCAGCACATACCAAAGCACCAACCTTATTTTGCAGGTCACCCTTAAATACACTGAACTGCAACCAATGGCAGAATGGCTCTTGAAGCCAGCTCAAACCCCTCCAAATCTGGGGACACAGCTGGATATCCACACACCAGAGCAGGATGTAACCACCTGAATGCCCAAAAAACATTAAAATGCCTCAGAAAGTTCTGCTGCACTGCAAGGCTAAAATCTGCTGAAAGCCTGGGGGTGGATCCCTAAGGAAAACACTGCTAATCCTGGGATGAGGCTCTACAGCTGCATGGCACAGGTCTCCACAGGAACCATCCCTGGAAGGCTGCCAGGGACGAGGCTGTGCCACACCCAGAAGGCTTCCGGAAGAGTTTCCCAAACTCTGTGGCCAAGTGCAGCCAGAAGTGCAAGTGCTGAGCTACAGACAGAGCCAGGCACAGGCTGGAGCACACAGCCTCTCCACCTGAGCTGCACTTTACCTTTCTCTTTGACCAGGTCCTTCAGCGACTGCCACTTGACGTCGAAGGGGATGTTGGTGATGAAGGCTCGGTACCTCTTGGCGGGGTTGGCGTAGGGCTCGAAGCGGTTCCCTCCCCTCTTCATCCCCTTCTCCTTCTTCTTCTCATTCGGGGTCGGGCGCTCGCCTTCGCTGCAAGGAGAGAACTCCTGTGAGCTGCTGGGGATGGAGCAGTGCCAGCACCCCCAGATGGAACAAACCAGAATCACTGAACCCCAGAGCAGCTCGGGTGGGAAGGGACCTTAAAGCCCAGCCCGCCTGGAAAGGAAAAAACACCAAACCAAGGGAAGAAAAAGCTTCAGCCTCAGTCTTACATAATTCCCTTCACTAATCCAATTAATCTCCTTGCTCACTCAGTGCTGCTGGAGAAGATGCACCAACACATGTTGAGGAGGAATTCAGAACACATCAGATAAAAAAGCTGGAGTTTCTACAGTCTCTCTGTCCTGAGCTTTTCCCAGCCCAGGACCTGTGCAGCTCTGCAAACTGCAGGTCAGAAATCCCAGCTCCATCCCCTCAGGACCATTTCAATCCCTGAACACACCCAACAGCCTGCAGGGAAAAAGGAAATTGAGAATGTTGAGGCCTCTGAAGGTTTCTATCTGAGTGTGTTCCCTGCTTCCATCACCCAAAGCTTCTCCAGACACAGGGATGGGAATTTTCCAGTCTTTCTCTCACTGAGCTTTTTAAAAGCTTCTTAATTAATGAAATAATTAAAACTCAAAAATTAGACTTGAAATAGGACAATGCTTTTTCCACCTTCATTTCCATTTGGTTGATGAAATAACACAAAATGCAGTTGTGTTAAAAGCTGCACTCTGATTTTAGTTGTTATTTCTTAAACTGGATTTCCCCAAGGCCACTGAGATCGTGCCCACAGGAGCGTTGGTGTTATCCCTGGGGAATCAAGAGCTCTGCCACGTGGAGCTGGACATTCCAAACAGAACTGCACCTGCAGACACAAACAAATCCCCTGGAGGCATCCCAAACATAACAGGGGCAGGAAAACCAAAATCGTGGCAGAGAGATATCTTTATTTATACTTCCAGGAATGAACTGGCTCCTCGTGCAGACAAACTGCTGATTCCATGTTGCCAGGAGTGCTGGGAACAGAATCCAGGGTGGGAACACCCTCCCCTGTCCCTGGGATCAGGGATGTCTCTGCCCCTGCCTGGCTCAAGCTGCAGTCAATGAAATTGTGTCTGTCGGTATTTTACTGCCCAAAGCACAGTCTGACTGCTCTCCAATGGAAAAAAAACATGAATATGGATCTTTTTCCCCTAAAGCGACACTTGGAAAGCTGTTCCTGGTCTCGGGAAACACAAACCCAAGCTCGAGTCTGCAGCAGGAATCACAGCACACCAGGTTCAACCTGATTCTTATCACCCCGCCTGAAACTGAGGCCAGAAACGCCCTGAGGGAGAGAAGTCCTTTCTACTCAGTGGATTTGGTACCAAAACCGGCTTTGCCAAGTGTGGAATTTTCATCAAGCATCAACGTGAGGAAGTGAGAAGCAGCTGAGGCTTTCTGTGCCCTTCATCCCCACGTTTACAGAGCCGGAACTGCAGCGCTGCTGATTCTGGTTTAAATTTCTCTAACGTTTTACCGAGAGATTGTGCAATCCCTCGCGGGCAGCACCTTAAACCCTCACCCTCGAGGTGTCTGCGCTCCTAAATCCCCTCACGCGTAAACCACCCCCAAAAAGGAGCACTCGGCTCCAAAGCGTGCAGCGGGATGAGGGCAACGGAGTTCTCACAACTTACTGACAGCACAAAAAGTAACGAACTTAACCTCCCCCACGCTGGCACAGCCTGCTCCGCCCAGGGAGGCCGAAACCCCACCAGAACTCAGCTTTTCCCGAGGGGATGGCGGCGGTCCCAGGGCTCCCTTCCCGCCGGGACCGGGCCCGGAGCGCCGAGGGAGCCCCGGAGGCGCCTTCGGGACGGCCCCGCCCGGGATCCCAAGGCGGGCCCGGAGGGAGCAGCGCCAGCAGCGGCCCCGCACACCGCTATCGACCTCACCGGTACCGCTCGCCGGCCCCGCTCCGTCCCGCCGCCCTCAGGCCGGGCCCACGAGCGGGGAGGCCGCACGCGGCCCCGCGGCCCCTCGGCCCCACCGCCTGGGCGGCCCCTCACGGCCCCCCTACCTCTTAGGGGGCGGCCCCCCCGCGCCGGCCGCCCCGTTGGGCGCTGGCGGAGCCGCCGCTGCCGCCGCGGCCGCCGCCGGGGGCGGCTCCATTTTCCCGGGGGCGTTTTGCGAGGCCGCGGCCGCCGCCATTTCCCAGCGCGTCCTTTGTGTGGGGAGCGCGGGGCACGACGGGACGGCGCCGCAGGCCGGGCCGCCAGGGGGCGCCGCGCCGCGCATGCGCGCCAGGGGGAACGAGCGGCGGGCGGCGAGGGGAGAAACGGCGCGCGAGGCGCTGCGCGTGCGCGGTGAGGCAGCACGGCCGCCCGCGCCGGCTGTAATGGCGGGGGTGCGCGGGCGCGGTGCGGCGGCGCCGTGTAAAAGGGGCGGGCAGCAGCGGGGAGTGAGGATTTGAGAATGCGCAGGGCTGCAGCCACGCGGTGCGGGCGGGGCTGGCGGCAGCGGCACCTGGGACTGCCCGCGCTGGCGGCTGAGCCCGTGGCAGGCGCGCTGTACGGAATGGCGGCAATGGTAACGCCGCATGCGCAGTGCGGCCGTGCCGTACAGCATGGCTGCCATGGCCGCGCATGCTCAGTGGAGTGAGCGAAAAAGCAGCCGCAAACTCAAATGGGCTGAGTCCTCGGTGTTTGGAAATAAAGCGACATTTTAGACACAAACCAGACTGTTTGGGGACTGTTATCTACATGATGAGTATGCGTCATGGCAGATCAGGGGATAGCGGGGCCCGCATCCCATGTTGCTGTGAGGAAGCCGAGTTTCCCCAGCCCCGGATCGGAGCCCCGGGGTTCCCTTGCCCCAGATCGGAGCCCCGAGGTTCCCCAGCCGGAGACGGAGGACAGCCGCCCGCCAGGACCCAAGAATGTGCGGAACCCCTTGTGAGGCCGCGGCTCACCGGCGGACTCTTGGCTGAATTGTACAACAGCCGTGGGCGGATCCTTTGACAGGCAGCTGGATCAGCCAATAACAGGGAGGAACGGGGATGCCGCGGCTCGCTGCGCCAATGAGCGGTGGAGAGGGCGGGGCCACACCCGGAAGCGGTGAGGAGCGCGGGGGCAGCACCGGCAGCACCGGGGATCGGGAGAAGCCGCAGCGATGTCGGAACGGAAAGTGCTGAACGTGAGTTGGAGAGGAATCCCCGCCAAGGCGGCCGGGGAGCGTCCCGAGCCGGGCTGGGCCAGGGGAGGGTTCCCCGAGGGCGCGGGGCGGCCCCGGTTGGTTCGGGAGTCGCTCCCGGGATCCGTGAGGCTGGAAAAGGCCCGAGATCGAGTCCCCGCTGTGCCCGGTGCCCGCCTTGTGCCCAGCCCAGCGCACCGAGTGCCCGTCCTCGGGCACCTCCAGAGATGGAGACTGCAAACCCCCCCGGGCAGCCCATTCCGGAGTTTAGCAAAACTTTCCGTGAAGGAATTTCCCCGGTACCGGATTTAAACCCGAGCTGGGGCCGTTTCCTCTCATCCCGCCGCTGTTCCCCGGCAGCAGAGCCCGAGCCCCGGCGGGCTCAGCCTCCAGTGCGAGCTGTGGGGAGCGGGAAGGTTCCCGGAGCTCCAGCACTGCCAAATCTGCTCCCTGTGCTCGGAAACATCCCCGGAATTCCCAAACACAGAACATTCCCAAATCTGCTCCCTGTGCTCGGAAACATCCCCGGAATTCCCAAACACAGAACATTCCCAAATCTGCTCTTTGTGCTCGGAAACATCCCCGGAATTCCCAAACACAGAACATTCCCAGATCTGCTCCCTGTGCATGGAAACATCCCCGGAATTCCCAAACACAGAACATTCCCAAATCTGCTCTCTGTGCATGGAAACATCCCCGGAATTCCCAAACACAGAACATTCCCAAATCTGCTCTCTGTGCATGGAAACATTCCTGGAGTTGCCAAATCTACTCTCTCTCCATAGAAATATCCCCACAATTCCCAAATCTGCTCTTTGTCCATGGAAACATTCCCACAGTTCCCAAATCTGCTCTCTGTCCATATAAATATCCCCAGAATTCCCAAATATAGAAGCATTCCCAGAATTCCCAAATTCCTCTGTGCTCAGAAACATCCCCGGAATTCCCAAACTCAGGAACATTCCCAGATCTGCTCTCTCTCCATAGAAACATCCCCGGAATTCCCAAACTCAGGAACATTCCCAGATCTGCTCTCTCCACAGAAATATTACCCCCCGGACTTCGATCCGGCCAAGATCCCGAAGCTGAAGCTGCCCAAGGACCGGCAGTACGTGGTGAGGCTGATGGCCCCCTTCAACATGAGGTGAGAGCAGCCCTGGGGCCCCTCCTGGAGCACTGGGATCCCTCCTGGGATAATGGGATCCCTCCTGGAATAATGGGATCCCTCCTGGAGCAGTGGGATCCCTCCTGGGATAATGGGATCCCTCCTGGGATGATGGGATCCCTCCTGGAGCACTGGGATCACTCCTGGAGCAGTGGGATCCCTCCTGGGATAATGGGATCCCTCCTGGGTTAATGGGATCACTCCTGGAGCAATGGGATCCTTCCTGGAGCACTGGGACCCCCCCTGGAATGATGGGATCCCCCCTGGAATGATGGGATCCCTCCTGGAGCACTGGATCCCCCCTGGAATGATGGGATCCCCCCTGGGATGGGCTGGAAGGCTCTCAAAGCCCAGCCAGGGCCACCAGCAGGGTCACTCCACCCCCCCAGGCTGGGACACCTGAGGCAGCTGGAGCAGGGGGAATCTCCTGAGGAACTCCAGATGTTGTTGGGCCCAGGCTCCAGATGTTGCCTCTGGTGGCTCCAGGGCAGCCTGCAGGGAAGGGGGTGGGGGGGTTTCCTTCCAGGACCTGACAGGGAGGAGGGAGAGAGACCAGGGACAAGACAAGGGACAATCTCCACACTGCATTCTGCTCTGGCACAAACACAGCACAGAAAAGGATAAGCATTGTGTTTTCTTTCTCTGAGGTTCAGAGAATGTGAATCCCAGAAATATTCCTGGGAAGAATTGTGCCTTGCTTTTCTCTGTGAAGGGAAATGTGGGGCTGCACACCTGACCTGACAGGCCAAGGAACCAAAACACCCTCACTGTGGGTGAACAATCCCAATTTCATTCTGCTCTGGCACAAACACAGGCACAGAAAATGGTAAGAATTGTGTTTTTCCTTTCTCTGAAGCTCAGAGAATGTGAAACCCAGGAATATTCCTGGGAAGAGCCGTGCCTTGCTTTTCTCTGTGAAGTGTGGCAGCACTCCCAGCCCCTCCCCAGCCCCGTTGCCCCCCTCTGGACGTTTCCCTGCCCCTGCCCAGGTGCAAGACGTGTGGGGAGTACATCTACAAGGGCAAGAAGTTCAACGCCCGCAAGGAGACGGTGCAGAACGAATCCTACCTGGGGCTGCCCATCTTCCGCTTCTACATCAAGTGCACGCGCTGCCTGGCTGAGATCACCTTCAAGGTCAGCCCCCCGGTGCCTGGGCAGCCTGGGGGGCATCCCAGGGAGCAGCTGGAGCTGTGCCAGGCTGCTGGCATGGAGATCAGGGCATGGTTTTTCACCCCCAGGGTGGTGGGGTGCTGAATTCCCCCCCGGGAATGGGCACGGCTGCCACAGCTCCAGGGAACTTTGGACAATGGGGTGGGTGGGGTTGTCCCAGAGAAAAGAATCCCAGGATGGTTTGGCTTGGGAGGACCCTAAAGCCCATCCAATCCCACCTTTCACTCAACCAGGTGCCTCCAAGCCCTGTCCAACCTGACCTTGGACACTTCAAGCCACAGCTTCTCTGGGCAATCTGTTCCAAAGTCTCCTTAAATCCAATCCAACCCTCCCCTGCCTCACTTCCAGACCATTCCCCCGTGTCCTAGTCCTCCCTGCCTGGGTAAAAGTTGTTTTCTCTCTGTTTCATCAGCTCCTTTCAAGGCCAGAGCTGATGGTCCCTTCCAGCTCAGGGTGTTCCATGGTTCCCTGGCACTCCTGCCCAGCAAAGGCTGATGGAGTTGCTTTGGTTCCCTAATTTAAGATTTTTTTGGTTAATGTGAAGTGTGGTGGGTTTGGGAAAGCACAGAACCAGAAGAGCTGAGTCCCAGGGTGGGTTTCTGGGTTTGAAACCAGCAGAAGAGCTGAGTCCCAGGGTGGGTTTCTGGGTTTGAAACCAGCAGAAGAGCTGAGTCCCAGGGTGGGTTTCTGGGTGGATCACCCTTCCTGTGGCAGCTGCATTGGTGGAGCTGGGGGATGTGTGGCTCTGAGGTGGCTGTGGGCTGGCTGGGGCAGGATCCCCCCCTCCCCTCCATGGTTCTCCTGCTGCTCCCCCTCAGACAGACCCTGAGAACACGGATTACACCATGGAGCACGGCGCCACCAGGAACTTCCAGGCAGAGAAGCTCCTGGAGGAGGAGGAGAAGAGGATGCAGAAGGAGAGGGAAGAGGAGGAGCTCAACAATCCCATGAAGGTACAAGGAGTGCAGGAAAACCTCTGCCACTCTGCCTGACTCTCCCCAGCCACGGCAGTGACTTTGTAGCCATCCAGACTTTCCTGTCCTACCCAAAAATGAGGATGAGGAGGATCCTCTTGTGCTTTGTCCAGCGTGGGGAGGTGTTGGAGGCTCCTGTCAGGCTCTGCTGCCTCAAATATCCCAACTTATCCCACCCAGGTCCTGGAGAACCGAACCAAGGACTCCAAGCTGGAGATGGAGGTCCTGGAGAACCTGCAGGAGCTGAAGGAGCTCAACCAGCGCCAGGCCAACGTGGACTTTGAGGCCATGCTGACAGCGACAGAGCAGGGACAGAGCCAGGACAGAGCCAGGACAGCAGGGACAGAGCAGGGACAGAGCAGGGACAGGGCTGTCCCCGCTCCTGCTGCCCCTGGAGCCCCACCCGGAGCTGGAAGCACCGCCAGGGGCCCGGGGATCCCGGCCCACGCTGTTGTCACCTCCTGCAGCAGCAGCAGCGAGGGGAAGGTGTTTGTTTGTGTTCCCTGCAGTGCTGGTGGGTCCCAGCCCTGCTCCCAGGATGTCTTTGGGAGTGCCAGGGCTGGACAGGACTCTGCTGTGTCCATTCTGGGGGTGCCACTGCCCTCACCCCCCCAGTGATCGTGCCCAGGTCGGGTTTGGGGTGCCCTGACCCCCCCCAGCAGGAATGGCACCTTGGAGCTGTCTCCTTCCCACCGGGGTGCAGGGACCCCCTCCTTCACGTCACCCCCAGCTGCTTCTGTCCCAGGGTGTCTCAGGTGCCACCTTTGCACACACCCGGGGGTCCTGCAGCCCCTCACTGCGGGGACAGGGCTGTCCTGCATCCAGCAGCCCCCCGGATGTCCCCAGGAGCTCGGGGACAAAGCCCTCCCTGCCGTTCTGAGCCTGCTGGGCTCCAGCAGCTCGGGAATAAACGGGGTCTGGCAGAGCCAGAGCAGAGCTTCACCCCAGAGCTTCGTCTTGCAGAGAGTGATTTGTACGTGGGCACTGTGGGACCCTGCCCCAGGGACCCCCACCCCCGTGACAGGGACCCCCCAGTGCCCACCCACCCCAAGGCGGGCTCTCCTCACCCATGGCCATGAGCTTCCCCCTCATCAAGGCACCAGCTCTAATTGCTGAGCAGCCTCTGGCTAATTAACACCCTCACAGAGGGGCTGGTGGGAGGGGGGGGCCCGGGGGGGCTCTGGGGCGTCAGGGAGAGCTGGACAGAAGGGCAGCCCCCCATCCCAATTAGCATTCTGTGCACATGCCTTAATTAGCCTCTTCAAATATTAATGCTGGCCGCTGGGCTCAGCCCGGGCTGGGGGGGCGGGAGGGGGGGTCTGCGGCCGTGTCCTCCCAGATGTGTCCCCCCACTCCCCAGCTGTCACCACCCCCCAGCACCGGGGGGGACCCCAAGGAGAGGGACCCCAAGGGGAGGGACCTTTGTTCTGGGGACAGACAATGGCACGAGGGGACTCGGGGCAGGGCTGGGGGGGGTCCCAACCTCCTGCCCCCAGCGTGGTGTCTGAGCCCCCCCAGACCCCGCGGCAGAGGGGGAGCAGAGCCCCCCGTGCCCCCCGGGGTGGGTGACACAGCTGGGGGGTCCTTGCTCCCCCAAAGCCCTGCGCCCCCCCAGCACCGGGGGGGGGGGATCCCAATCCCCGGCCTTGCCCGCCGCTCGGGGGGCGGGGGTTGAGCCCCGCGGGGTCCCTCCGTGTCGCCCTCGTTGTCCCTGCCGGTGTCCCCTCGGTGGTCTCGCCCCCCCCGTGCCGGTGCCCCCGGCGAGGCGGGCGCGGGGGGGGGGGATCGGGGGCTCCGGTCCGGGGGGGGAGCTGGGGTCACTGGGAGAGGAAACTGGGGGGCGGCCGGGCACGGTGGAGTCCCTGGGAGAGGGGGAAGGGGAGAGGGGCTGGGGGACAAAGGGACCAGGTGGGCGGGAGAGGGACGGGGCTGGGGACACCCGTGTGGGGGCTGTGGGAGCCCGAAGGGTCCCGTGAGGGCACCCAGGGCCCGGGGGGCTGCGGGGGGGGCAGCGGGGGTCCCGTCCCACCCGGAGCCCCCCCGGCAGGGCCCAGGTGAGAGCGAGTACTCGGAGCCCTTCGAGGGGGAGCAGGACCCGGCGCTCGAGGGCGGCTGCGACGAGGAGGCCACAGGTGGGTGGTGACACCCGGGCACCCCCAACACCCCCAGCACCCCCGCGGGGGTCCCGGGCATCTCCCACCGCCCCCTTCCCCGTCGGCAGGGTGTCCGCGGCAGGGCGAGGGCCGGCGGGGGCGGCCGCGCCGGGGTCCCCAACTCTACGACACCCCCTCCGAGGAGTGGGACACGGCCGGGGATGGCCCGGGGGGACCCCCGGCCCGCGAGAGCCGCCTCCCCCGCGACGACGAGCGCCCGGCAGACGAGTACGACCAGCCCTGGGAGTGGAAGAAGGATCACATCTCGAGGGCCTTCGCAGGTGACAGCGTCCCCCCGGTGCCACCTCGGGAGGGCACGGCTCCCGTGGCTGCCGCTCCTGGCCCCCTCCTCCTTGTGGGGACCACCCCAGGGTCCCCCAAGCCTACATCCCTCAGCTTCCATGGGTGTCAGTCCTGGACCTCAGCATCCCGCAGCATCCCGGGGTCCCCTCCATGTCCCCCAGTGCCACCCCAACGCCCTGTGCCCCCCATGGGTACCCCCCGGAGCGCTCCTGGCCCCAGCGATGTGACACCGCGGCAGGGCAGAGCCACCTGTGGGACATTCCTTTGTGGCACTGAGCGGAGCCGGCGGCGCGGGCGGGGTGGGTGGGTGATGATCAGGGTGGGTGATGTCCCTTTGTCCCCGCAGTGCAGTTTGAGAGCCCCGAGCGCTCCCCCAGCCTGTCCCGGCCGCTGCCGCGCTCCCCCCGCGCCCCCGGCGGCCCCCGGCCCGCCTGTCCCCCCAGCCCCCGGCACGTGGACACCTCGCTGCCCCTGGAGAAGCAGGCGTGAGTCTGGGGGCGTCCCCTGGGGTGGCACCGGCGTGCCACGGGGCCACAGCCACAGGGAGAAGGTCCCCCAGGGTGGGTCCTTGTGGGGTCAAGGGTGTCCCTGGGTGTGGCTGGGCCCTGTGACATGGATGGGTCCCCAAGGGGTGTGGAGGGCCCAGTGTCCTGTGTGAATCCCCATGGGGCTGGGTGCCCCACAGGATGTTTGGGTGCCCTATGGCATAGCTGGGTGCCCCATAGGATGGTTGGGTGCCCCATGGTGTGGTTGGGTGCCCCATAGAATGGTTGGGTGCCCCATGGCGTAGTTGGGTGCCCCATAGGATGCCCCATTGTGTGGTTGAGTGCCCCATGGCATGGTTGGGTGCCCATAGGATGGTTGGGTGCCCCATTGTGTGGTTGGGTGCCCCATGGCATGGTTGGGTGCCCCATGGCATGGTTGGGTGCCCCATAGAATGGTTGGGTGCCCCATGGCATGGTTGGGTGCCCCATGGGATGCTTGGGTACCCCATGGCACAGGAGGTCCCTGTGGGGTGTGGGTGGCTCCCCGAGGCACAGGGGGTGCCCGAGTGACCCCGCTGTGCCCAGCTGGTACCACGGCCCCATCGGGCGGGCGGGCGCCGAGACGCTGCTGGCGCTGTGCCGCGAGGGCAGCTTCCTGGTGCGTGACTGCGAGACCAGCCCCGACGACTACTCGCTGTCCCTCAGGTGAGCGTGGGGACACGGGCACAGCCCGGGCACAGCCCTGCCAGGGGCCATGCCAGGCTGGGAGCGTTGGGTTGGATCCGGGTGCTCCTGTCCCAGCGGCCGTGGGGACGTGCTGGCATGTCCCTGTGCACGGCACAGGCTGGAGGTGACCCGGAATCCCTCTCCTGGGGTAGTGCCACCCCCTGCCCCTGCTCTGGATGGGGTCCCCATCCCTGTCCTCATCCGCACTGCTGTCCTCATCTGTACCCCGATCTCCATCCCAGTCCTCATCCCTATTCCCATTCCCATTTCCTACCCCATCCCCATCCCTATCTTTGTCCCCCTCCCTGTCCCAGCCTCCACCCCGCTCCTCTTCCCTGTCCCCATCCTCATCCCTGTCCAGATCCGCACTTTATCCCAATCCCCATCCCTGTTCCTGTTCCTACTCCTCTTCCCATCCCATCCCACCCCATCCCACCCCATCCCATCCCATCCCTGTTCCCATCCCCATCCCTGTTCCCATCCCTGTTCCTGTTCCCATTCCCGTTTCTGTCCCATTCCCGTTCCCGTCCCCATTCCTGTTCCCATCCCCGTTCCTGTTCCCATCCCTGTTCCCACTCCCATCCCCGCTCCCGCTCCCGTTCCCGTTCCTGCTCCCGTTCCCGTTCCCGCTCCCGCTCCCATCCCCGCTCCCATCCCCGTTCCCGTCCCCGTTCCCGTTCCCGTCCCCATCCCCGTTCCCGTGCCTCATTTCCCGCCCGTCCCGCAGGAGCAGCCAGGGTTTCGTGCACGTGAAGCTGACGCGGACCCGGGAGCAGCACTTCACGCTGGGCCGGGCCGGGGCCGCCTTCCCGTCGGTACCGGCGGCCGTGGGGCACTACACGGCGCGGGCGCTGCCCGTGCGCGGTGCCCGCCACCTGTCCCTTCTCTACCCCGTGGCCGTGCAGCCCCTGTGAGCCCCGGACCCCCGGCCGCGCCCCCCGCCCCATTAAACCGCCCTGTCACACCGGGGGGTGACGCTGTGCTGCCTCCGAGGGGGATTTGGGGACGGGGATTTGGGGGGCGAGGATTTGGGGAGGAGTTCCCATTCCCGTTTCTGTCCCATTCCCGTTCCCGTCCCCATTCCTGTTCCCATCCCCGTTCCTGTTCCCATCCCTGTTCCCGCTCCCATCCCCGCTCCCGCTCCCATCCCCGCTCCCATCCCCGTTCCCATCCCCGTTCCCGTTCCCGTCCCCATCCCCGTTCCAGTCCCCGTTCCCGTTCCCGTGCCTCATTTCCCGCCCGTCCCGCAGGAGCAGCCAGGGTTTCGTGCACGTGAAGCTGACGCGGACCCGGGAGCAGCACTTCACGCTGGGCCGGGCCGGGGCCGCCTTCCCGTCGGTACCGGCGGCCGTGGGGCACTACACGGCGCGGGCGCTGCCCGTGCGCGGTGCCCGCCACCTGTCCCTTCTCTACCCCGTGGCCGTGCAGCCCCTGTGAGCCCCGGACCCCCGGCCGCGCCCCCCGCCCCATTAAACCGCCCTGTCACACCGGGGGGTGACGCTGTGCTGCCTCCGAGGGGGATTTGGGGACGGGGATTTGGGGGGCGAGGATTTGGGGAGGAGTTTTTGGGCAGAGATGGGGATGTGGGCGGGGGGGATTAGGGACAGGGATGGGGACAAGAGTGGGGACAGGGAGGAGAAAAGGATGGGGATGGGGATGGGGACAGCAATGGGTGCCTCTGGTGCATCTTGGTGCCCAACTCTGCGGTGTCCCTGGGGAAGGCAGGACAAGGTGGTGGCACTGCCACCGCTGTCCCACCCTGCTCTCACCACCGTGCAGGACCCCCAGGATGGGGGGGGAGGGGGAGTCGAGCTGAGTCCCCCGGCCATGGGCACAGCGTGGGGTGGCACTGCCCGGGGTCACCCGCGTGGTGAGGGGCTGGTGGCACTGCCCGGGGTCACCCGCGTGGTGAGGGGCTGGTGGCACTGCCCGGGGTCACCCGCGTGGTGAGGGGCTGGTGGCACTGCCCCCCACGGGGGGGTCCTTGCTTCCCACCCCCAGCACAGCCCTCGGGTGCCGGATGACACCATGCAAGAGCCCAGGGGACAACAGAGTGGCTTCCCCTGAGCAAGGGGTCCCAGGGGCCGCTGTCACCCCTCTGGCACGGTGACAACGAGCTGCCCACGCGCGGGGCACAGGATGGCACGGGGGGGGGGGCGGGGGGGACACAGAGGACGCGGAGCCGGGTGACAGACAGGATGCTGCCAAACACCTTTTTTTGGGGGATTTCCTGAGGAAGGCAGAGCTGGGGGAGGGTGTGAGGCACAGCGGGCACCCTCAGGGCCGGGGGGGCAGGGGGGGCCCCGCGCCCGCCGCAGCTCCGGCTGGTACCGGCACACCTTCGGCTCGGGGGGGGGCGGCTTTGCGGTGGCCGACGGGGACACCACGTTCAGGTAGATGGCCGTGTCGGGGTGGGCAGCGCCTGTGGGGGTCACTTCTGTCAGGCCGGACCCTCGGGGGACACGCGGGGTGCCCCGGAGGGGGGGGACGAGCAGGGGAGGTTTGGGGTCAGGGGAACGTGGGGGTGGTGGGCA
>NW_024513432.1:778156-786096 GCF_017590135.1 Pyrgilauda ruficollis | reverse complement strand
TGGGCACGGGGGTGTGGGGCAGGGTGAGGGGTGCCGGGGAAGGGAATTTGGGGACAGGGTTACCTGGGCTCCTGTGACAGCAGCGGTGGCCGAGCACGGCCGTCCCCAGGAGAAGGGCGGTGCCCCCCAGGCCCCCCAGGAGCGGCCAGAGCAGCGCTGCAAGCACAGCCCGCCAGGGTCACCCCGGCCCCGGGACACCGACACGGGGCTGGAGGGCGCAGCAGGGACAGCGGGGACACGTTTACCTGCCTGATGTCCTCCGAGAGCTGCTGCGGGGAGGGGAAAGAGTCAGAGATGTCCCTGTCCCTGTCCCTGTCCCTGTCCCTGTCCTGTCCCTGTCTCTCCTCAGTGTGGCCACCCAAAACCCCCCAGGATTCTCCCCCAAGGGACCCCACCCGCCCTGCTGGTGACCCTCACTGACCCCCCAAGCCCCTCAGAGGTGCCACCTCCCCGTGCCCTCCTGCCCCCCGCAGTCCCAGCAGTACCGGGAGCCCCGGGCAGTCCCAGCAGCCCCGGGCAGTACCGGGAGCCCCGGGCAGTACCGGGAGCCCCGGGCAGTCCCAGCAGCCCCGGGCAGTACCGGGAGCCCCGGGCTGCCCCGGGCAGTACCGGGAGCCCCGGGCAGCCCCGGGCAGTCCCAGCAGCCCCGGGCAGTCCCAGCAGCCCCGGGCAGTACCGGGAGCCCCGGGCTGCCCCGGGCAGTACCGGGAGCCCCGGGCAGCCCCGGGCAGTCCCAGCAGCCCCGGGCAGTCCCAGCAGCCCCGGGCAGTACCGGGAGCCCCGGGCAGTCGCGGGCAGTACCGGGGGTGACGCGGAGCTCGGTGCCGTTGCCGGTGGCGGTGCCGTGCCGGGGGATCTCGAGGGTCACCCTGCAGACGTAGCTGCCGCTGTCGTTGCCCCGCACCTGCGGGAGGCTGAGGGTGGCCCGGGGGGGGTGCCAGGCCAGCTGCGCCCCCCGGGCACGGCAGGGACAGGGGAACGGGGACAGCGGGGTGCCAAAGCGCAGGCGGGTGGCGCAGAGCACCCCGAGCCCCCCGCCCCTCACCCACTCCATCCGCAGCAGGGCCCCCCCCTCGGCCACCTCCACCTGGCACGCCAGGGCCACCGTGTCACCCGCTGTCACCTGCAGCTCGCCCGGCTCCTGGGTCACCCGCAGGGCGCCCGCTGTGGGGACAGCCCCGGGGTCACAGGGGGATGGATGGAGCCCCCACAGCCGGCGGTTCCCCAGGACCCCCGTGGGGTGGGGGACGGGGACGCTCCAGGCTCGCTGCTCACCTCTGTCACCTCTGACCACACCCTCCATCCTGTCCCCCTGCCACGGCCGCGTCACCCACCTCTGTCCCCATGTGTGTCCCTCCCTCTGTGTCCTCAGCCCCTCTCTGGTCTCCCCCTCAGGACAGATGTCCCCCCTCACCCCAGCTGTCACACAGCCTGAGCCCTGTGCCCCCCCAGTGTCCCCTGGGTGGCCTGTCCCCAACCCCACAGCACAGCCACAGGGTCCCAGGCACTGTCCCCACTCAGCCTTGTCCCCCACTCACCTCCAAGGAGGGGGATGAGGACCCTGAGCTGCCACATCCCCCCTGCGGGGCCAGCCCAGCCCCCCCCTCCGAGGGGCCGTGTCCCCGGGGGGGTCTCAGTCCCCACGCTGTCCCTGTCCCCAAAGCGCCACTGTCCCCAAAGCCTCCTAGCCCTGCGTCACCCGTGACACTGTGACACTGTGACACTCTGACACTGTGGCTTCCGGCCCTGTGGTACGGGTGAGGTGACAGGGACAGAGAGCGGGACCAGAGTGGGGGCAGAGATGGGGACGTGGGTGGGGGCTGGGGACGGGGATTGGGGCACGGATGGGGCAGAGGTGGGGATGGGGACAGGGAGGGGGAAAGGGACTGGGATGGGGACAGGGATGGGGACAGGGATGGGGACAGGGATGGGAACAGGGATGGGGACAGGGATGCAGGAATGGAGACAGGGATGGGGACAGGGATGGGGACAGGGATGGGAACAGGGATGGGGACAGGGATGCAGGAATGGAGACAGGGATGGGGACAGGGATACAGGACACCATCCTGAGCAAGGACAGGTGACAGCACATCCTCAGGCTCCACCTTGATCCTGGAACCGCTCCAGCCTGTGGAGGAGCCCCGTGGGGACCTCCTGTGACCCCCCCAGAGCAGGGGGACCCCTCCTGCCCCCCAGGGTGGCCTGGGGCGTTCAGGCTTCCTGGGCTGGGACCCCCCCACGCACTGTGACAGTGTCCCCACCGCCCCCCCCGGGGTGACAATGTTCCCCCCCTCCCCTCGCCCCTAGCCCTGACCCGGCGCCCCCCAACCCGCGGCCGGCCCGGAATGGGAGACCAGGTACGGCCCGAGCCCCCCGGGACCGGCAGGGCACCGGGACACCGAGGGGGAACCGGGAGAGGGAGAGTGAGGGGATGGAGCGGGGGGGATGGAGGATGGAGAGGGAGGGATGGAGGGAGAGGGGATGGACGGGTGGAGGGAGGGATGGAGGAGGGAGGGATGAAGAAGGAGAGATGAAGGAAGAAGGGCCCGAGGGATGGAGGAAGGAGTGATGGAAGGAGTGGGGATGGAGGGAGGAAGAGGAAGGAAGGGATGGAGGAAGAGGGGATGGAGGGATGGGAAAGAGGGAGGGAGGGAGGAAGGAAGGGATGGAGGAAGAGCGGATGGAGAAGGAGGGATGAGGAGCGCAGGTGTGGAGGATGCAGGGCTGAGGGGCTCAGGGTGGCCCCGGAGGAAGGAGGGGCACGGCGGGCAGCGGGGCTCGGCACTGGCACACTCACACTCACTCACTCACACTCACACACTCACACTCACACTCACATTGCCAAGTCATCGCCCCGCCATGCCGGCTGCCCGCGGTGCCCGGCACGGCCCGGCACGGCCCGGCACGGCCCGGGGGCAGCGGGAAAGCCGCGGGCACTGACGGCCGCTGCAGGGCGCCGGGCAGGAATCTCTGCGCAAGATCATCACCACCCTGGCCGTGAAGAATGAGGAGATCCAGAACTTCATCTACTCCCTCAAGCAGATGGTCCAGAACGTGGAGGTAGCCCCGGCCCCCGCCCCCCGGGCCCCGGGCCGGGCCCGCTCGGCTCAGGCCCCGCTTGTGCCCAGGCCAACTCGGCGCGGGCGCAGCAGGACCTGGAGGCCGAGTTCCAGTCGCTCTACGCGCTGCTGGACGAGCTCAAGGAGGACATGGTGATGAAGATCAAGCAGGAGCGAGCCAGCCGCACCTACGAGCTGCAGGTGAGCCCCGGCCCGCAGCTTCCCCCGGCACGGAGCCCCCCAGCCCGGAGCCCCCTCTGGCCCGGAGCCCCCCAGGCCTGAAGCCCCTCCTGGCCCAGAGCCCCCCATGGCCTGGAACCCCCCCCATCCCGGAGCNAGCCCCTGGAGCCCCCCCGGCCCCTGGAGCCCCCCCAGCCCCTGGAGCCCCCCCCGTTCTGGAGCCCCCCGGCCCCTGCAGCCCCCCGCTGCCCTGAGCCCTCCCTCCCGGGCAGGCCCAGCTCAGGGCGTGTTCCAAGGCCCTGGAGAGCTCCGAGGAGCTGCTGGAGACGGCCAACCAGGCCCTGGGCACGGCCAACCACCAGGACTTCTCCCAGGTGGGTCCCCACGGTGCTGGGGGTGGCCCTGCCTGGCTGTCCCCACCCTGGGGTGTCCTGACCCCCCCTTGCCACCCGCTGGATGCCACCCCGGGCTGGGCACCCCCTTTCTCTGTGCTGGGCTGGCTGTGCCTGGATGGGAGCGGGGTGAGCCCAGGGCCCCCCGGCTGCTGACACGGAGGGGCACCATGGCAGGGGCACGGGGGGCACACAGGATGCTGTGCCAGGGGTGCTGAGCCAGGTGAACCACTGAGGGATGCAGGGATGCTCTGGCATGCTGTGGGGTGCAGGGATGTTCAGGGGTGCTCTGGGATGATCTGCAATGCTCAGGGATGATCAGGGATGCTCTGGGATGCAGGGATGCAGGGATGCTGTGGGGTGCTCTGGGATGCTCTGGGGTGCTCTGGGATGCTGTGGGGGGCAGGGTGCTGTAGGGGGCAGGGTGCTGTAGGGGGCAGGGATGCTGTGGGGTGCAGGGGTGCTGTGGGGTGCAGGGATGCTGTAGGAGGCAGGGATGCTGTGGGGTGCAGGGTGCTGTGGGGTTCTCTGGGATGCTGTGGGGTGCAGGGTGCTGTGGGGTGCAGGGATGCTGTGGGGTTCTCTAGGATGCTGTGGGGTGCTCTGGCATGCTGTGGGGGGCAGGGATGCTGTCCCTGCTGGGTGCCACAGCTGCTGCAGGTCCTGCATGTGCCCCCTGTGCCCGGCTCTGCTGCCTCACTGCTGCTTCTCTTCTCTTTCCCTCTGCGCTCACAAGGCGGCCAAACAGATCAAGGATAGGTACGGCCCCCCGAGCCCCCCACCCACTAACCCCTGCTACTCCTCCTCCTCTTCCTCTCCTCCTCCTCCTCCTCCTCCTCCTCCCAGCCAGGGCCCCACAGGGGTGGTCCCAAGGTGCTGGGGTGGTCCCAAGGTGCTGGGGTGGCCCTGTGGGTGTGGGGTGGCTGTGCCCACCCTCCCCGGGGCCAGGCAGGGCAGGGGGGTGCCCACCCCCCCTGAGCCCTGTCCCCTGTCCTGGCACAGTGTGACGATGGCTCCGGCCTTCCGCCTGTCGCTCAAGGCCAAGGTCAGTGACAACATGAGCCACCTGATGGTGGATTTCGCCCAGGAGCGGCGCCTGCTGCAGGCCCTGGCCTTCCTGCCAGGTACTGCCAGGGCAGGGGGGCACGGGGGACAGGGCAGGGCACGGCCAGCCTGGCACCGGGGCGGGCGTCACAGGATGGGGCAGTGCCAGGCCTGGGGTGCCTTCCCGGAGGGGCAGGAAGGTGCCAGGGATGGGGGCGGGGATGAGGGGTTGGGTGCTGTGCCCAGGGGAGCAGTGGGGGCCGTGCTGGGGGTCTCTGGGTGCCACGGGTGGGGTCCCCAGGGATCCCACGGGTGCCACACCTGAGGTCTGTGATTTGCCGAGCCCGTGGGGTCTGGGGGAGCCCTGGGGGTGCCCGGGAGTGCTGGGGAACCCCTGTGTGGCAGGGAGGGGGGACACTGGCACGGCTGCTCCTGCGGGCAGTGCCCAGCGCCCCCGAGATCGACCTGGCGGAGTCGCTGGTGGCCGATAACTGTGTGACCCTGGCCTGGAGGATGCCCGACGAGGACAGCAAGATCGACCACTACGTGCTGGAGTACCGCAGGACCAACTTCGAGGGGCCCCCCCGTGCCAAGGAGGACCAGCCCTGGATGGTCATCGAGGGCATCAAGGGCACCGAGTACACCCTCACTGGTGAGGCACAGGGGTGCAGGCGGGCGCTGGGGCTGCCCCAGGCTCTGCAGGGGACACGGGGGTGGCAGTGCCCTCCCGGTGCCGCAGCCTGTGACCCCGCTGTGCCCGCAGGGCTGAGGTTTGACATGAAGTACATGAATTTTCGGGTGCGGGCGTGTAACAAGGCGGTGGCGGGCGACTTCTCCGAGCCGGTCACTTTGGAGACCAGAGGTGGGTGCTGGGGGTGGCAGGTGCCCGTGTCCCCCCCGTGCCAGCCCTGCGGGGTGCTGGCCAGGCACGGGGGGCCCGGGGCACTGCTGACAGGGGCTGTCCCCAGCGTTCATGTTCCGGCTGGACGCCAGCACGTGCCACCAGAACCTGCGGGTGGAGGAGCTGAGCGTGGAGTGGGACGCCACGGGCGGGAAGCTGCAGGACGTCAAGGCCCGTGAGAAGGATGGCAAGGGCAGGACGGCCTCCCCTGCCAACTCCCCTGCCAGGTAAGGCCACCCCCGGGCCCCCCACACGGCCCCCGGGCCGGGCAGTGCCAACCCTGCCCTGTCCCTGTGTGCCAGGGTGGTGCAGTCGCCCAAGAGGATGTCCCTGGGCCGCGGGGGCCGCGACCGCTTCACCGCAGAGTCCTACACGGTGCTGGGTGAGGGGGCACCCGGGCTGGGGTGGGGGCACCCAGGCTGGGGAGTTTGGGCACCCTGGCTGGGGTTTGGGCACCCTGGGTGGGGTTTGGGCACCCAGGGATGGGGGGGTTTGAGCACCCTGGCTGGGGTTTGGGCACCCGGACTGGGGGTTTGGGCATTAAGGGGTGTGGGGGTTTGGCACCCTGGGTGGGATTTGGGCACCCGGGCTGTGGGTTTGGGCACCCAGGCTGGGGGTTTGGGCACCCTGGGCTGGGGTTTGGGCACCTGGGCTGGGGGGTTTGGGCACTCTGGCTGAGGTTTGGGCACCCAGGCTGGGGGGTTTGGGCACCTGGCTGGGGTTTGGGCACCCGGGCTGGGGGTTTCGGCACACGGGAGTGTGCGGGGTTTGGGCATTAAGGAGTGTGGGGGTTTGGGCACCCTGGGTGGGGTTGGGCACCCAGGGGTGTGGGTGACGAGGGGGCACGGACTGAACAGAGCCCAGGGGGCGATTCGGGGGGCCAGGGGCCGCCCCCGGCGGGGTGGGCACAGCACGGGCACGCCGCGGGTGCCCGGGCAGAGCCGTGGCCGTGCCCCAGGGGACACCCTGATCGACGGCGACGAGCACTACTGGGAGGTGCGCTACGACCGCGACAGCAAAGCCTTCGGCGTGGGCGTCGCCTACCGCAGCCTGGGCAAGTTCGACCAGCTGGGCAAGACCCCCGCGTCCTGGTGCCTGCACCTCAACAACTGGCTGCAGGTCAGCTTCAGCGCCAAGCACAACAACAAGGCCAAGGCGCTCGACGTGCCCGTGCCCGACTGCATCGGCGTGCACTGCAACTTCCACGAAGGTGGGGCTGGGCTGGGATCAGATGGGATGGGATGGGATGGGATGGCACCTTCCTGGGCACGGGCAGCTCCCTGGGCACGGGCACGTCCCTGGGCATTGGCACCTCCCTGGGCATTGGTACCTCCATGGGCACTGGCAGCTCCCTGGGCATTGGTGCCTCCCTGGGCACTGGCATCTCCCTGGGCACTGGCACCTCCCTGGGCATGGGCATCTCCCTGGGCATTGTCACCACCATGGCATTGTCACCTCCATGGGCATTGGCAACCTCAATGGACATTTTGTCACCTCCATGGCCACCACTGT
This sequence comes from Pyrgilauda ruficollis, assembly GCF_017590135.1. Taxonomy (NCBI): domain Eukaryota; kingdom Metazoa; phylum Chordata; class Aves; order Passeriformes; family Passeridae; genus Pyrgilauda; species Pyrgilauda ruficollis. The sequence continues at coordinate 779,008 of NW_024513432.1, read as the reverse complement.
GGGCATTGGCACCACAATGGGCATTGGCACTGCCGTGGGTACCGGTGTGGCCATTGTCATCACCACGGCCATTGGCACTACCATGGGCACCAGTGTAGCCATTGGCACCTCCCTGGGCATTGGCACCTCCACTGCCACCACCATGGGCATTGTCACCACCGTGGCAATTGTCCCCACCATGGCCATTGTCACCACCATGGCCATTGTCACCACCATTGTCCCCGCCATGGCCATTGTCACCCCCCGGGGCCCTGTGCCTCCCCCGTGCCCACCTGTGCCCCCTCCCCCAGGTTTCCTGTCCTTCTACAACGCCCGCACCAAGCAGCTGCTCCACACCTTCAAGACCAAGTTCTCCCAGCCGGTGCTGCCGGCCTTCATGGTAAGAGGGGGCAGCGCTGGGGGTCCCGGGGGGCTGCCAGCGCCGCGCTCTGAGCCCCCGCTGTGCCCCCAGGTGTGGTGTGGCAGCTTCCAGGTGACGTCGGGGCTGCAGGTGCCCAGCGCCGTGCGGTGCCTGCAGAAGCGCAACAGCACGGCCAGCAGCTCCAGCCTGCCCTGAGCCGGGGGTACCCCCCGTGCCCCCCCGGCGCTGCCCACGGCGCTCTGCCACCCCCGGGGCTGCCCACGGCCCCCCCGCTGCGTGCCCCCCGCCTCGCCGGGGGTCGTTGCCCCCCCCCAGCACCGAGAGCTGCTTCTGGCCTGGAGAATAAATTGGGATGCGGGTGTGACGTGCTGGCTGTGGATGGGGCATGGGGGGGGCACTTTGGGGTCCCTGGGGCACCCCCACGGTGCCAGGAGCAGGAGGGGGCTGGGTGGGCACAGGGTTCTTTATTTACAGCGCCCCCCCCCCAAACG
>NW_024513432.1:685083-778138 GCF_017590135.1 Pyrgilauda ruficollis | reverse complement strand
TCCCCCCCCCCTCCCCAGTGTCACCCCAGGTCCGGGGACACTGGGGATAGCTTTCCCTGGGGGTGAGCAGCAGGCACGGGGTGGGGGGGGACAGGGCGACCCCCGAGTGTCCCCTCACCGAGCCTGGCGCTGCTGCAGCTTCCTGTGCAGCTCCCTGAGCAGCTCCTGGGTCCTCCCTGTGCCGTGAGGGGGGGGCTGTGAGTGCCCGGCAGAGAATCCCCCTGCCCCCCCCCGGACCCCCCCGCTCCTCCCCTCTGCCCCCCGAGCCGGTGACAGGAGCCGGTGTCCCCATGCTGGCACCCCCCGTGCCCCCCCATCGTGTCCCCTCATTGCGCTCGGGGGGTGACAGCAGGGCCGGGGAGGGGGGGCTCGGTGCGGGGGTGCCCCCTCCCCTCCCCGCATTCCGAGCGGCCTCACCGGGGTCGTTCATGTAGAGCTGCTCCTCGGGCACCAGCCCCAACCCGGGGGGGCTCCTGCCCCTCCTCGGGGCCGGCCTGGGCGTGGCTGCAGCCGGGGAGGGACCCCCCTGCATCGGCACGAACTCTGGGGCAGAGCGGGGGGGTCACGGACCCTCCGTCTGCACCCGACACCCCCAGACCCCTCTGAGCCCCAGCAGGCTGAGCTCCCCCAGACCCCGCTGAGCCCCCCAGGCTGAGACACCCCTGACCCCGCTGAGCCCCCCAGACCCCTCTGAGCTTCCCCAGACCCCTCTGAGCCCCCCAGACCCCTCACCCCAGCCGTGCCCCCCGCGCCCCCCGGCCCCGTGCCCACCCAGCTGGGAGCTGTACTCGGGCTCCAGGGGCCGCAGGCTGCCCCCGCTCCTGCGCACGAAGAACTGCGCCACCTCTGCCAGCGACGAGCAGCGGTGCTGGGGACACGCACGGCGTCACTCGGGGACCCCCCGCGCCCCCCATCCCCTGCCCCCCGCCCCAGCCCTGGCTGGGGGGTCCCACCCCCTTGGCTGCAGCCCTTTGGGGGGGTCCCAGTCTCTTGGGGGTCGCAGTTCCCAGGGATCCCAAACCTCAGGGGTTCCCTGTCCCCTCTTTTGGGGGTCCCAGTTCCTGGAGCCGCGGCCCTCGGGGGACCCCAGGGACTCCCACCCTTGGGTGCTCCCGGGGCTCCCTGGGGGTCTGGCACAGCCCGCACGGTGCCAGTCCCTCGGGTGACCCCAAGGCTCCCCCCCGGAGGCTCAGGGGGGTGCCCGGGATTGGGGTCCCTGTCCCCAGGGCTTGTCCCGTGTCACTCACCGGGGTCTCCACGTCGATGACGTAGCCCTGGGCCTCTCTCTTCACCCTGTAGTGCTTCAGCAGCGCTGTCCTGCGGGGGGGCTGCCTCAGGGGCTGGGGACCCCCTCCTGGGGCACTCACACCCCCCGGGACCCCCCTGGCACGGGGACCTTCCCCCTGGGACCCCACCCCATGGGCACCCTGAGCCTCCCCTTGCACAGGACCCCTCCCCTTGGGAACAGCCCTCCCCCGGTGACCCCCCACGCCCCCCGGTGTCCCCCGGCACGGACCCGCCCAGTTCCTGGCGCGTGGTGACCGAGACCCCCTGGCCGTGTCCCCCGGGCCGCAGCAGCAGGTTCCCCCTGCCCGCACTCTGCTCCAGCAGCCGCTCGGCCTCGGCGCGTGTCACCTGGAAAAAGCAGCTGGGGACCCTGGGGACCCCCCCGCTGTCACCCCCAACCCTGCCCCGCCACCGCCGGGCCACCCCCAGCTGGGCCGTGCTGGTCCCAGTGAGGATGGGGACACCCCCAGCCCCGGACACCCCCGACTCACGGCTCAGAGGGGCTGGGGGACACGGGTGTCACCGGGGACACGGGTGTGACCCGGGACACGGCGGTGGCCGGGGACACAGCGGTGGTTGGGGACACGGGTGTGACCCGGGACACGGCGGTGGTTGGGGTCACAGCGGTGGCCGGGGTCACGGCGGTGGTTGGGGGCACGGCGGTGGCCGGGGGGGACACGGCCGTGGCCGGGGTCACGGCGGTGGTTGGGGACACGGGTGTGACAAGGGACACCGCGGTGGCAGCGGGCACGGCGGTGGTTGGGGACACGGCGGTGGCCGGGGACACGGCGCTGTCCCTGCGCTCCTGCTCCTCCCGCAGAGCCTGCAGCAGCTGGAAGTTGTGTCCGGGCAGCAGCGCCAGGTCCCGGGGTATCTTCATCTGCGGGGGGACACGGGCTGGTGGCACAGAGGGGTCCCTGTCACCCCGGGACCCCCGGGCAGCGCCCCGTGCCCACCTCGGCCATGGTCAGGATGAATCCCCGCCACATCTCCTGCGTCTCCCAGCTCTCCGTCTGCCAGGGGACACGGGGACGTGAGGGTGGCCTGTCCCCTGTGACCCCCTCAGGTCTCCACAGCCCCTAAACCCGGCCCCAAATCCCACAGCCCGGTGCATCCCCTGTACCCCCAAGTACCTCCAGCCCCCCCAGTCCCAAATTCCTGTCCCCTCTGCGTCCCTAAATCCTTCCCTTACGCTCCCCAGTGCCCCCCTGCAGTCCTTGTCCCAAAACTCATTCCCCTTGTCCCCCCAGTCCTAAATCCTGCCCCTCTGTACCCCCAGATCCCCCCTCCAGGTACCCCCATTGCCCCCGGTTACCCTCAGCCCCCCATTGCCCCCCCTGACCTTCATTGTCACCTCCTGTCCCCTCAGCTTGAGGACGAGCGCCCCGTCCTCGGCCTGCACGGTCACCAGCTCGCCCAGGTCCAGCAGCTCCAGGGGCTGGGGGCACCCAAGGGTGGGACCCCGGCCCAGGGACGCCCCCACCTCAGCCGGGGTCCCCCCAGTGTCCCCTGAAGGTGCCATCCTCGGGAGGCTCCTGCCCAGGGGGGTTTATGGGGACGGGTCCCCAGTCCTGGGGGTTTCTCCCCTCGGGGAGGGGGCCCCACCTGAGGGGACCCTGCCCCAGGGACATCTCCAGAGCCCGGGCAGGATGGGGGGGGTCCCAATCTTGGGGGTCCCAGAGGTCCCGGCCTTGGGGAGCCCCCCCAGTCCCACCCAGAGGTTCTTGTGCTGGGGGTCCCACCCTGAGGGGCCCCAGCCCGGGGGTGTGTCCAGCCTCGGGGGGTCCCGCGGGGGTCCCGGCCCGGAGAAACCCCGCGGGCCCGGCCGGGACAGCCCGTGGGGGGGTCCCAGTCCCGGGGACCCGCCCGGAGGAGCCCCGGTACCTCGCGGTCCTGGGGCCCCCGGTAAAAGGCGAGTTCGAGCCCCCGCAGCCCGGCCCAGACCCTCCGGTAGCCCTGCGGGGAGGGACGGGCTCAGCTCCGGCACCGGCACCAGGAACCGGGAACCGGGAACCGGCACCGGGAACAGAGAAACTCCACCGAGAACAGGGAAACGGCACCGGGAACGGGGAAATAGCACCGGGAACAGAGAACCGGCACCGGGAACGGGGAAATCGCACCGGGAACAGGGAACCGGCACCGGGAACAGGGAAATGCCACCGGGAACGGGGAAACGGCACCGGGAACGGGGAAATAGCACCGGGAACAGAGAACCGGCACCGGGAACAGGGAAATGCCACCGGGAACGGGGAAACGGCACCGGGAGCTGGCACCGGCACCAGGAACCGGGAACCAGGAACTGAGAACGGGCACCAGGAGCAGGGAACCGGCACCGGGCTCCGCAGGGAACACAGCCGGTGGCCCCGGCGGCTAAGGGGATACGGGGAGTCGGTCCCGGTGGGGACAGTGCCTGGGAGTGCCGGGAGCGGCCCCGGGGTCCCGGGGTGCCCGAGGGTCGCTCCTGGCGCTCGGTCCCGGGGAGCCCCAGGCGTTGGCGCTGGGGCCCGCCGGTGATCGGTCCCGGGGGTGCCGGGCTCGGTCCCGGCGGTGTCGCCCACCTGATCCCGCGGCCCCCGCTTGTCCACGAAGCCCTCGTAGTAGTGCCGGGCCCGGGGCCGGGTCCGCCGGGGCAGCGGCACCGGCCGCTCCATCTCCGCCGCCGCGCAGGAGCCGCCGCCGTTCCCGGAGCGGCCCCGCCCGGGCGGGGCGAAGGGCGGCGGGCGGGCGTCCCGGGCCGGGGCATCGCCGGGGCTGAACGGGGCTGAGTCCCCCGGTCCCTCCCTTCCCACGCAGCAGGTGCGGGGCTGCGCCCCCCAACAGGCTCCGGTTCCCCTCCCGGTGTCCCCGCTGCCCCTCCCGGGGCGAAGGGCGGCGGGCGGGGGTCCCCGCTGGGCTGGGGGTCCGTGACCGGCGCGGGGCTGAGCCCCCGCGTCCCCCGCCCGCTGCGGCAGGTGCCGGGGGGAGCCCAGCAGGTTCCTGCCGGTTTCCCCGCCCGGTTCCGGTGCCGGTGTCCCCCCCTCCCGGGGCCGGGCCGAGGGGCGGCGGGCGGGGGTCCCGCCGGGGGGGGGAGTCCGTGTGTCAGTGCGGGGCTGAGTCCCCGTGTCCCCCGCCGGTGCTGCAGGTGCGGGGCTGTCCCCCCCCGGCGCCGGTGTCCCCTCACCCCCCCGGGCGGGGCGGGGCGCCCGGGGCCGCCCCATCACGTGTCGCCGCCGCCGCCGCCGCGCGCACCGGGGGGAGGCGGGAGCGGCGGGAGCGGCGGGAGCGGAGCATGGCAGGTACCGGGGGGCGGGAGCGCACCGGGCACCGGCTCCGGGAACCGGGAACTGGGAACGGGGAATCGGACACGCAGCGGGCACCGGGCACGCACCGGGATCGCGCGCACCGGGCACGCACCGGGCGCCGAACACGCACCGAGCACGCGCACACCGGACACGCGCCGGGCAGCCGGTACCGGACACGCACCGGGAGCGCACCGGGAACCGGACACGCGCGCACGGACACGCGCCCCGGCCGGGGACACGCACCGGTCACTCGCCCCCCCCCGCCCCCCGCGGACACGCGCGTGCACCTGCCTGAGCGCGCCCCCGCGGGACCTCGGCGGGGACATCCCGGGACATCCCGGGACACCCCTGGGGCAGCAGCGGGGCGGGGACACCCCTCCCCCGGGGACCTGTCGTGGGTCACCCCCGGCCTGCCCCGCAGCCCCCCGGGCTCTGGGGACCTGCTGGGCCGGAGCACGCTCAGCCCCGTGTCCCCCGGCCGCGTCCCCGTGTGCTCGGGCTCCCCAGCCGTGTCCCTCCGCTGTGTCCCCACGTCCCTCAGCCCGGTCCTGTGCCCACCAGCCGTGTCCCCGTGCCCGCAGTCCTTTATTGTCACCCTCCTGTGTCCTCACCCCCCGTGTCCCCAGGTCCGTGTCCCCATCTCCCATCCCCGAGTCCTCCTGTCCCTGTGTCCCCTCCGTGCTTGTGTCCCCACGTCCCTGTGAGTCCCTGTCCCCGTGTCCCCATCCGCAGGCAGAAACCAAGGGGGGGACCCGAGGGTGCTCTGGGGGGACACCCGGCCGTGCTGTCACACCGTGTCCCCCCGCAGCGCTGGCGGCCGCCTCCCCCGGCGGGGACGAGTGTCTGGAGGAGGATGAGGATGAGCTGGAGCCGGGGCTGGACGAGGCGGAGGCCGAGCCGGAGGTCGGGAGCGGCGCGAAGGCGGCGGGGGCGGCCCGGGGGGCGCTGCTGACCCGCAGGGGCATCACCCTGAGGGTCCTGCTCCGAGACGGGCTCCTGGAGCCGGGCAGGGGCGTCCTGTCCATCTACTACCTGGTGAGCCTGGGGACACGGGGACAGGCATGGGGACAGGGAGAGGGGTGGGGACAGGGGGAGGGATGGGGACAGGGAGAGGGATGGGGACAGGGAAAAGAGATGGGGCAGGGAGAGGGATGGGGACAGGGGACAGGGATGGGGACAGGGGACAGGGATGGAGACAGGGGACAGGGATGGGGACAGGGAGAGGGAAGGGGACTGTGAACAGGGATGGGGACTGAGGATGAGGAGGGGAACAAGAAACAGAGATGGGACAGGAGACAGAGATGGGGCAGAAGACATGGGACAGGGAAAAGGACACAGGATGAGGAGGATGAGGGGATGTGGGATGAGGACAAGGGACACAGACGGCGAACGTGGGACAGTGATGGCGCTGAGGGAGAAGTGATGGGGACAAGGGGACGGGACTCCCGCCATTGTCCCCAGGGCAAGAAGTTCGTGGGGGACCTGGGCTCGGACGGGACCATCACGTGGCAGGAGACGGGGCAGGTGTTCAACTCACCGAGCGCCTGGGCCACGCACTGCAAGCGCCTGGTGAACCCCGCCAAGAAGTCGGGCTGCGGCTGGGCGTCCGTGCGCTACAAGGGCCAGAAGCTGGACCAGTACAAGGCCGCGTGGCTGCGCAAGCACCAGCCCAACGTGCCGCCCCCCGAGGAGGTGCGACCGCGGCCACCGCCCCCCGGCACCCCCGGCGTGGGGGGCGAGCTGCGTGCCAGCCCCGTCTGCCCGCAGAGCTTGGCCAGCGAGGGCGAGGAGGAGGAGCTGCCCGAGGAGGAGGAGGAGGAGGCGGCGAGGGAGGGTCGGGTGGCGGCGCCGGAGCCGGCGGCTCCCAAAAAGCCGGAGGAGAGGAGCAAGAAGCAGCAGGGCAAGAGCCTGGCGGAGCCGGCGGGGACGGGTGAGCTGCCGTGGGGGTGCCGGGGGTCCCGGGCAGCGCGGCCGCGGTGACGGGACCCTGTCCTTGGCAGATCCCGGGAAGAGGCTGGAGATGAAACCCCGGGTGCCCGTCCGCTACTGCACCCTGGGCACCCGCGACTCGGCCAGGTAGGGGACAGCGGGCCCCCGGGGCGCAGCAGGGCCGGGGACAGCGGTGGCAGCGGGGCTGTGGCTCTTCCAGGAACCCCCAGACCCTGGTGGAGGTGACGTCCTTTGCCGCCATCAACAAATTCCAGCCCTTCAACGTGGCCATCTCCAGCAACGTGCTGCTGCTCCTGGTGCGTCCCCTCCCCAGGCTGGGACATGGCTGATGGCACTGGGGACACCTGCAGCGAGCGGGCTGTCCCTCGTGTCACCGTTTTAGTGCTGAACCGTCGATTTTAACCTTTTCCTTTAGGATTTCCACAGCCACCTGACGCGGAGCGAAGTGGTGGGGTACCTGGGGGGGCGGTGGGACACCAACACCCAGCGTAGGTGGGGTTTGGGGGGGTGGGGGTGGCTCTGCCGTGGGCCGGGGGTGTCACCCAGCCCCGTGTCCCCGCAGTGCTGACGGTGCTTCGAGCCTTCCCGTGCCGGACCCGCCTGGGCGACGCCGAAGCCGCGGGCGCTGTGGAGGAGGAGGTGAGGGGCTGATCCAGCCTGGGGAGCGGGCAGGGGGCTCTGCAGGCCCTGGACCCACGGTTTGTGCCCCCCCCGAGATCTGCCAGAGCCTGTTCCTGCGGGGGCTGTCGCTGGTGGGGTGGTACCACAGCCACCCCTTCGGGCCCGCGCTGCCGTCCCTGCACGACATCGACGCGCAGATGGATTACCAGCTCAAGCTGCAGGGCAGCGGCAACGGCTTCCAGCCCTGCCTGGGGCTCATCTGCGGTACGTGCCCGCGGCCCGGGGCTCCCAGGGGGCTGGGGCTGCTGCCACCCCCCTGTGCCAGCCCCCTCTGTCCCCACAGGGCCCTTCTACCACGGCAACCCCGGCGCGGAGTCCAAAATCGCGCCCTTCTGGGTGATGCCGCCGCCAGAGGTAGGGAATTTGGGGTGGGGTCCCCCTACCCGGCGCCCCCCGGGTGGTGTCAGGTCCCAGAGCTGTGCAGTGACCCCTGCCCGGCTCTCCCCTCCCCCAGCAACGGCCCAACGACTACGGGATCCCCATGGAGGTGGAGGTCACCTACATCCAGGACGGGTTCCTCACCAACGACGTCGTGCAGGAGATGGTGAGAGGAGGCTGGGGGCCCCCAAAACCCCCCGAGCCCCTTGGAGGCAGGCTAGCGCCCCAGCACTTGTCCCCATCCTGCCCTTAGCCCTGGTGATGGTGACAGTCCCTTCCCCAGCCCCCCGGGGCCACCGAGGTCTCAGTGCCGCAGGGTTGGGGTCCCCCTGCCTGGCTTTGGGGCACCCCAGGACCTGCAGCCCCTCTGTCCCCCCCCAGACGCTGCTGGTGGAGTTCTATAAGGGAGCCCCCGACCTGGTGAAGTTCCAGGAGCTGTGGAGTCAGGACCAGACCTACCTGGACAAGCTGAAGGTGGGAAGGGCTGGGAGGGGAGGGGGCTTTGGTGGGGCTCCCATTCCCTGTGCTGGAATGAAGTGGGGTTCCCCCCCCCCAGGGCTCCCTGGCCTCCCGCACCCCCAAAGACCAGAGCTTCACCCACGTCCTGGAGCAGATCTTCAGCCTGCTCAGGCTCAGCGGGTGAGGGCCCGGGGCTCCTCGACTCGGACCAGGCGCCTCCCGCAGCCCGGGCGGGGCTCGCAGCCCCGGGGCTCTCCCGGCCCCGGCTCGGGGCAGCTCCCGGAGCTCCCCGCGACCCCCCGGCCCCGCCCTGCCCCGGGGGCGGCCGTGCCGGGGGGGACTCCGTGGGTCAGTGGTTTGTGGAAGTGGTAGTTTGATTAAAGAGCAGTTCCTGAGAGGTGGCTCTGCTGGCTGGGGACATCCTGCCATGGTCTGGGCTAAGGGGATGTGCGAGGGAATTCCTGCCTGGCAGGGTGGGCAGGCCCTGGCACAGGGTGCCCAGAGCAGCTGGGGCTGCCCCTGGATCCCTGGCAGTGCCCAAGGCCAGGCTGGACAGGGCTGGGAGCAGCCTGGCACAGTGGGAGCTGTCCCTGCCCGTGACCTTCCAGGTCCCATCCATTCCCTGATTCCACAAGGCAGCCCTTAGAAAGAAGAAAACATTTAATACTTTCATTCAGAGATACAAGTCAAGAATTGTGGGTCATCATTTTTTCCCCTAAAAACCAGGAGAAACCATTACAAAAACAAACAAACAAACAAAAAAAAAAAAAAAAAAAAGATCTAGCGAGGTGTCGCAGCTGACAGAACGCGTTTCAATCCACCTGAGCGGGAGCCAGTGTCCCCAGCGGGGAGGGGACAGCAGGAAGGACCCCCAGGACTCTGGTCCCATGGGCTCCCTGCCCTGCTGGGAGCAGGGGGGGCTGCCCTGTGCCCCCCCGGGGCCGGGGTCACTGCTCGGGGGTCAGACACACGGGGACATGCACGAACCAAATCCTTACAGAGAACGGGAGCAGGAGGAGCAGGGCTGGGGGGCTGCAGGACAGGGTGCTGAGCACAGCCCTGAGGAGCTGCAGGACAGGGGTGCTGAGCACAGCCCTGCACAGCTGCAGGACAGGGGTGCTGAGCACAGCCCTGCACAGCTGGGGCTCACAGCAGGACAGGGTGCTGAGCACAGCCCTGCACAGCTGGGGCTCACAGCAGGACAGGGTGCTGAGCACAGCCCTGCACAGCTGGGGCTCACAGCAGGACAGGGTGCTGAGCACAGCCCTGCACAGCTGGGGCTCACAGCAGGACAGGGTGCTGAGCACAGCCCTGAGGAGCTGCAGGACAGGGGTGCTGAGCACAGCCCTGCACAGCTGGGGCTCACAACAGGACAGGGTGCTGAGCACAGCCCTGCACAGCTGGCTCACACAGCAGGGCTGGGGCCCATCCCAGCCCCACGAGGGAAGAACCCACTTTTGCAGCAAGGAACCCACGGAGCCCAGCAGGCGCTGCCCTGCGGCCCCACGCCAGCCCCGTGCCCTCCTCCTGGCCAGGAAAAGCTCAGCTGAGGGAGAAGGGCTGGCAGAAGTGCCACCGAGATGAACTATCCCTTTTCCCAGCAACCCAGGGGCAGAGGGGTGCCCTGCCCCCAGGGAGGGGGGCTGTGGGCAGGGAGGGGGGCAGGGAAGGCACGGCAGGGCCAGGGGAGCTCCAGGACAGGAGGGATCCCCGGGAAGGGGGAACAGGCAGAGGAGCCACAGGGACACCCCGGGCTGTGGCCCAGCTCCTGCCCCTCTGGATGATCCTCCAGGTGTGACAGACACGGCAGAGTTTGGAGCAGGAAAAGCCTGAGGTCCAGGAAAAAAAACAGGGGCAGAAGGAGCAGCACACCCTGACGGGGTTGAGCTCTGTGGGGAGGGAGCCAGGCGGGCAGGGGACATCCCTGCTGTCCCTGCAGGATGGGCAGGGATGGGTTTGAGCCCCAGCGATGGCTCTGAGCCCCAGGGATGGCTCTGAGCCCCAGGGATGGCCCCGAGCCCCAGGGATGGCCCCAAGCTCCAGGGATGGCCCCAAGCCCCAGGGATGGCTCCGAGCCCCAGGGATGGCCCCGAGCTCCAGGGATGGCCCCGAGCCCCAGGGATGGCCCCGAGCCCCAGGGATGGCCCCGAGCCCCAGGCAGGGCTCAGCACCTGCCCTGCAGGGCTGCCTTAGTGTTCTCTGGCAGTTTTAGTGTTGCTGTGCCCCAGCTCCCCTCCCCTGATCCCTCTGGGATCCCTCCAGGATCAGGGGCAGTGTTTCTGGGGCAGGAGGGTGGGGCTGGGGCTGCCCTGCCCCGGGGCCACCCCTGTGCCCAGGACACATCCCAGCTGTGCTACCTGCCCCATGCCTGTGCCCAGGACACATCCCAGCTGTGCCACCTCCTCATCCCTGTGCCCAGGACACATCCCAGCTCTCTCACCTGCCCATCCCTGTGCCCAGGACACACCTGGGCTGTGCCACCTGCTCCATCCCTGTGCTCAGGACACATCCCAGCTCTCCCATCTGCCTCATCCGGGCGCTGGACCCAAAGGAAAGATGGGAAGTGGGGAGGGACAGTGCCAGGGCAGTGCCAGGGCAGTGCCAGCAGCACGGCCGGGGCTGGGGGCGCACAAAGTACCGAAGTTCAAGCACCAGAAGGACAAAAAAAAAAAAAAAAAAAAAAAAAAAAAAAAAAAAAAAAAAAAAAAAAAAAAAAACTCCCAAAGAAAATAACCAACTTCACGGGGGGAAGGGGCCGTGGGACCCTTCTGGTTTGTTCCCTGGTAGCGCCGGCCCCGAGGCGAGGCGGGGAGGCGGGGCTGGAGCTGGAATGGAGCTCGGGACACTCGGGGCGGAGCGGCGCCGGTTCACTGAGGTAGCGGGACCAGCACTTCCACGTAGTTGAGCGGGAAGAAGCCGGACTGGCCGTGGATCATCCCCTCGTACCAGTTCTCGTCGATCTGGTTCGTCAGGGTGATGATGTCGCCCTCCTTGAAGCCCAGCTCGCCGTCGTTCTCGGGCTCGAAGTCGTAGAGGGCTTTGCAGCAGGGCTGGTCCAGGGGGGCTGTGGGGACAGCGGGGACACATCAGCAGGACCCCACAGTGCCCTGCCCTGGCACCCGGGACTCCTGCCAGGGCTCTGCATCCCGCCTGGACTGGCAGGGCTGGCTCCACTGGCCCTTCTCTGCTCCTGCAGTTCCTCCATTCCCTGTCCCTGTGCTGCTCCTGCCTGCACCTCCTGCACTCCAGCCTCAGAGGGATGGCAGACAAGGCACGTGGATGGCAGACAAGGCATGTTATCCCTCAGAGAGCTGAGAACCTGCCCTGGGGCTTGCTGGTGGGGTTGGACATGGAGGGGGACACTGGAGGGGGGACCCCACACCTGAAGGGCACAGTACAGCAGCTGCCTCCTTGGCCACGGGGCTTCAAATCCATGAGCAGCCCCTCAAAACTCAGGAGAAGCCCAAAATCTTGCTCCCCAAACTCAGCTCCAGGATTTAAGCATCACCTTTTGGCTGCAAAGGGATTTTCCGTGGGATTTCCTGTGGGATTTCCTGCTGCTCGCTCTGTGCACGGACGTTTTGGGACTCAGCTTTGGAGCTGGGAGATTCCCAGTGGGAAGGGACAGAGCTAAGAGAGACCTCCAGGGCCTGCAGGACCCCCCAGCCCTCCCCACTGTGCTGGGGCTGCCCCAGCCAGGGCAAGGGAGTGGACACGGGCACATCCAGCTGCTGAATATCCCTGGCAGTGCCCAAGGCCAGGCTGGACAGGGCTTGGGGCAGCCTGGGACAGGGGAAGGTGTCCCTGCCATGGCAGGGGTGGGATGAGATAGTCTTGAAGGTCCCTCCCAACCCAAGGCACTCCATGATTCCAGGACCCACAGCAAGGGAGGGCCCAGCACGGGAAGAGCACTCAGAGATCACCACAAGCAGCAGCCAGACATGGATGGGTTGGAGAGAGCTCCCCAAACCACCAGGCTGGCCCCACCACCACGGCCCTGCTCCAGGCTCCAAGCCCCAGCCCAGCCCTGAGATCCCAAGGTCCTGCAGGAGGAACCACAGACCCCACACCACCCCACACCCCACAAACTCCACGAGCTGAGGCTCTGCCTCCTCCCTCCAGCCTTCCACAGGGACAGGGGGAGCAGGAGTGGGAGAGATCCAGGCTGGGTGCTTGTGAGAACAGGGAAATCCTTGAGCTGTGTGATGTCTCAGGGAAAGCACTGATCCCCAGGGATCAGGACATGCCTGGGTGCTGGGAGCTGCTGCAGCTCCTCCGGGTGAGCCAGGCCCTGCTTTTGGGGCTGCAAAATCCCACTGCAGCGTGGCTGGGTTAATTCAGGGCTCAGCTGAGGCTCAGCACGGAGGGATGAGCAGCTCCAAGGAGCAGCAGCAGCAGCAGGGAGGAGCAGCCAGGAGGGATGGGGAGAGGAGGCCACACAGGGAGCAGTGCAGAGGGAGGAAACTCACGGATACTCCTGACGGAGGCCCGGGACGGCTTGTCCGACCGGAAAGAGGCGGAAGCTGCTTCCAAACAAAAGAGAAACATGCTTAAACCAACGGGAGACAGGGACAGGCAGGGCCCAGAGGATCTGTCAGGAGAAACAGCAGGGCCCCCATGCTGTTAGGAACCCGCCAGGATCAGGGAGGGAGGGAGGGATGCAGCGGGATGGAAGAGGAGGAGGGAGGGAGGAAGGGAGGGAGGGAGGGAGGGAGGGAGGCTTCAGTTTTCCTGTCTGGCACTGACAGCGAGAGGCCCAGGCTGGAGACCCCTCTGGCACATCCCCAAAGCCAACACAGCAAAGGCTCCTGGGTCCCAGGAGAAAAGAGCCCAATCTAGAGGCATTCCTGACGTTCTCCAGAGCTACAGGCTCGTGCAGGAGCATCCAGCACAGCAGGAACGTCCTGTGCAGGCAGAGCAGCTGCCCTCCTTCCCTGGGAGGCTGCTCCAGAGGCACCAGTGAACACCTGGGACAACGTTACCTGAGACTTTGGGGGTGGGGTTGCAGGAGAAGCCCCCGTTGGACTGGTCAGGCTCCCTGAAGTCGTATGTCTCCCTGGGCTTGGGTTTGTATTCCCGCTTGGGACGCGAGGAGGCCTCCCTCATCCTGGGACAGGGAAAAGAAACGTGGGGAAGTGCAGTGAGGAATGGAACAGGAGGGGATCAACACGGTGTTTATCCTCCTGGGGGGCTGCACAGGGCAGCAAGGGGTTTGGAGACAGGGATCTGCACAAGTCCCTGTGCCTGGAGCCTTTGGAAGGTGGGACTTGCCCAGGGTTTGGGATCTGCCCTTGGAAAGGGCCCACACATCCCAGGTTTTGCTATGGAATGCTCAGGAATTCAGGCCAGCAGAGGACACTCGTGCTGTAGTTTGAAAGCTCAGACTTGGCAGGGTCCTCCCAGCTCCTCCCAATTCAGAGCAGGCACAGTATTCACTCTGCAGTTTCTCCCAGGAGGGAAGAGCAGCAGGGCAGCACTGCCAGATCCTCCCCAGAGTGGGGAGGCTGAGGAAGGAGAGGTGGGACGAGCCTTCCTCAGCCAGGATTTGAACTAAATTCAAATCCCACCTGGAACAGCCACAGGAATTGGCTTTTTCAAGGCCAGGTTGGACAGGGCTCAGAGCAACCTGGGGTAGTGGGAGGGGTGTCCCTGCTCTGTGAGCCCCAAGGTCCCTTCCAAGCCCATCCCTTGGGGCACTCTGTGATTCCAAGGGGACTCGGGTGTTCCCAGAGGAACCACGGGGACTCACCTGCGCTTCAGCTTCTCGGCCAGCTCGTCCAGGATCTGCACAGCCTGCCTGTGGTAATCCAGCTGGGCGTCCACCAGGGCTGACAGCTGGCTCACCTGCTCGATCTGGGCAACACCAGGCTGGGATCAGCACCTGCCCCCAGCTGGACACCCCTGCACTGCCCTGGGGCAGCCGTGGGGAGCCCAGGAGGAGCTCTGGGATTCGGCTGAGACTGCCAGGACAGACAGAGCTCATTTCCTGCCACTCTGGCTTTGCCAGCTGGGAAATCCTTCCCAAACCTTTCCCACCTGGGTTACCTCCCAAACTGATCCCCCCAGCACCCCAAAAGGAGCCTGTCTGGTGCCAGGCAGGGGCTCTGCTCTGGCCAAGAGCTGGGTCAGGGCTAAGCAAAGGCCTGTCACGTCAGCTCTGGCCTTTCCCACACTCAGGAGTGGAAACCGGTGTGTAATCAGTGCCTCCCTCAGGAGATCCCACCCCAGGGCCACAGCAGCCCCAGCTGTGCTGTCCCACACTCACATCTGTCTCCAGGAGGTTGTGCATGCTGGTCTCTGCCACTTCCTTGGACTCCTCAAACTTCTCCATGGCCTGCCGCAGCTCCTCGTCGGGGATCTTGCCCTGGCGCTTCTTCTTGTAGTCAAAGTCCAGGCGCCTCCCTTCCAGCTTCTTCAGGTGGTGCTGGGGGAGGATGGAGAGAACAGGGAAGAGGGAAAAGCCAGAGGCTTGGGAGGGCAGCTCCAGTTACAGGCTGAGTTCATTGGTGTCAGAAACCTGATCTCCTGTGGCTCCCACCTTTGCTCCAGGTGGGAAAGAGGCCCCGGGGTGTGATGGGGGAATGAGTCCAGACCCCTTCCAATGAGGAAAAGGCTGCAGAGCAGCCCAGGTCTGCTTCCCACGGGAGCTTTTTGGGAAGGTGAAGAGCTGTGCTGCTCCTTTCAGCTCCCCAGGAGCTGCAGGGATCTCTGGACAGCAGGAATGTGGGTTCTGGGCACTGCACCCCTGGGTCTTAGGGCAGGGATGTTTAAAGTAGCCCCATGGAACTGAGTACAGACAGGCAGTGAGGCAGAACTTGGTGGTTATTTCACCCAGGACAGCACTGACAGTGAAAACTCCCTCAGGAGACTGGCCTGGGGAATTGGAGGCTGGGATGGATCCTGTTACAGGGCCTGCACTTGTCTGTGTGCAGCACACAGGAGCTGCTGAGCTCCCTGCTCTCCCAAGGAGACCCCAGAGTTCTCCTTGGGATGCTGAGTCGAGACCTGAGGGGAGCTTGCTCAGAGCTTGGAGCCCAAATTGATCCCATCTGGGAGCTCACAGCACTAAGAACCCAATTCAGCAAGCCCAGAAGGGGTGTTGGGATGTATTCCCATGGCACCCTCCATCAAACATGGCAAATGGAGAACCATTCCAACCTGCATGCAGCCTTTTGGGCTGCTCAGGAGCAGCAGGAGCAGCGCTGAGCAGGGAGGAAATACCAGAGAGTCTGAAGGGAGAAAACACACAGAGTGCAGGCAATTCCTGCCAGGCCCTGGTTCCCAGCACTGCAGAGCAGGCAGCTCCGTGCCCCAGCAGCCAAAGAGCCCAGAGAGCAGGGAGATGAGGAGCAGAGCAAAGCACAGGGGTGTTTACCTGGATCTCTTTCAGGTCCTTGTCACACAGGTTCTGCAGGGGGTCAATGAAGTTTTGTTTGACCTCGATGTCCAGCGAGTCCTTCACCTCCGCCAGGCGCTTCATGGATTCGCCGGCGTCGAGGAGCGCGTCCCCTGCAGGGACAGGGACAGGGACAGGGAATTAAACAGAGCCTGAGGCCCAGGGATCTGCCTCAGATCCCTTCCTTCTTCCTTCTCAGCAGAAAGCCCTTGTGTGTCCCACAGTCGTGGAGTGGTTTGGGTTGGAAGGACCCTAAAGCCCATCTGGTCCTGGGGTGCTCCAAGCCCGGTCCAAGCTGGCCTTGGACAGCCCCAGAGCTCAAAGGCACTCACTGAAACCTGCTCAGCTCCATCCTTTTCTAAGGCTCTGGCCACTCTGACACTTAAGCCAGGCAGACTTGCAGCAAAGCATATTCAGTGCTGGTTTTTTAGTGCAGAGGAAACATTTAGAGATGAAATTATTCCCGTGCAGCTTTGGCAAAACAACAATTTCAGCAGAGCATGAACACAGGAAAATACACGAGTGAGAGAGAGGGTCAAGGGAAAACATCTCTCCACTGTCCAGCTGGAAAAATCAATAGACCAGAAGTGTTATTTCAATTGTAATAACTCTGAAAAACCTGGAAGGGAGGGATGGAGTCCTCAATGCTGCTTTAAGGAGGCCATTAAGGAAACAGAGTTTAGTGTGCTCTCCTAAAAGCTTCCTTCCCTTGCTCTCCACAGTCCCTGTGAGCCAGGATTGATGCAGAGCTCTGAGCTGGCCAGGGAGGATCTCCAAAATCCTCTGTCAGTCCCAAAGGCAGCCAGAGGTTTTTAATTTTCCTGAAGCAAGGCAGCTCCTCCCTGCCCTGGCAGAGCCAGCTGTGCTGCCAGGGGGCCATCACGTGCGCTGGCCGAGGTTCCAGGGGATTAAAACTGATGTCACCAAAAGGCTTCACCCCCTCCTCCCTGCCAGTCACACATGGCTCCAAGGAACAGCCAGAAGATTTCTTGGCTTCATCCCTATGGAATCACAGCAAGGTTTGGGTTGGAAGGGATCCTTAAGAGCTGTGTGAAACTCCCAGTCCTGCTCAGTCCCGTTCCTGCTTTGCTGCTCAGTTTAGAGGGAAGTTTTTATTTTATGTGCAGATTTATCTCAGTGTTTAATAAGAAAGTGGATTGAGATGCAGGATACCTGGGATCACAGAATAACAGAATGGTTTGGGATGGAAGGAGCTTAAAGTCCATCCAGTTCCATCTTCCACTACCCCAGGCTGCTCCAGCCTGGCCTTGGGCACTGCCAGGGATCCAGGGACAGCCACAGCTGCTCTGGGCATCTGTGCCAGGGCCTCACCCTCCTCACAGGCAGGAATTTATTCCAATATCCCATCTAAACCTCCTCTCTTTCCCTTGAAATCTGCTCACTCTGGAAGTTTCTGAACCCCTTTTAAGCCCCACGCGTTGTTCAGTTCACCCAAAGTTCACCCAAACCCTTCCAGAATTCAGAGTGCCAGCCCAGAAGTGAATCAGGAGCCTGCCCCACTGCTCCCCCAGGCCCAGGGGGCACTCACCAAAGTTGGAATCCTCTCCCAGCTCCTTCCCATAGCGGATCATGCACTCCCCCAGCAGCCCCTCGGACTGGGGGTAGCCGGGGTTCTTCACCTGCCCGCGGATCTTGGACATCGTGTTGAGCATGGTGAGCTTGGCTCTGGAAGCTGCCACACAAAAACACCTCAGCCTCTGCCACCCCTGCATTCCCTGCATCCCTCAGCAGGTTTTTTTCCCCCCTGCTACACCTAAAGCCAAGAGGCCCCCTTGTCCATCCCCCAGGAATATCCCTCGCTACAAGAAAAGGTTCTTTGCCAAGGCACAAAGCAAAAATAGTTCCCCACTGCTCGGCCAGGGAAGGCCAAAGGAGTTTCCCCAGCCCTCCCAGGGTCCCTGGAGTGCTCTCTGGAGCAGCTGGCTGGAAGGATGCAGGGCTGACAGAGCCAGCCACCCCTTCCCAGCCCAAAACCACCCCTTTTCCTGGACATTCTGAGAAAAACGGGTCCCCTTAGGGCCTCTCTAAGTCTGAGGCAAAAGCTGCATCTGTTCTGTCCCTGCTCAGCAGCCTGGATACAGGGCAAGAGGGGTACCCAGACCTCCCCCTGATCCAAACCTGGAGCAAAAGGCATCTCCCTGATCTCCCTGGAAAGCTGGGAAGGGGACAGGGAGGGGCAGGCCCTCACCTGGGTTGGGCTGGAGGTACTCTATGGTTCTGGTCAGTACTTCTGTGACAGCCTTGCTGGTCACGTCCACTTTCTGCAGGAGACAAGAGCCCAGTGAGGATCAGCTCAGGGATTCAGCCAATCCCACAGGAGCCATGGGGTGATTTTGGGGATTCCTCTGGTTCCCCACTCACCTTTTCCATCTCCTTGAAGTCATCATCTAACTTGGTCCCTTCGGCCCCTCCGACCTTCTCGCTGACCAGCTGTGGACAAAGGACAAGGGAGGAGGATCAGGCACTGACTGAACCTTCCCACCCCAAGGAGGAATTCCCTGGGACAGAATGGGAACAAGGATGGTCCAGATAGCACCTGCAAGAGAAAGGAGGCAGCAGGACCAGCCCAGAGCCCCTCAAAAAGACCCCACCAAACCCCCAAACATTCCCAAGCACCCAAAGCTTGGCTCAGCCAGGACGTTCCTCACCCACCAGGAGCTCCACAGCTCCCTAAATCCCAGCCCACGGCTCCAACTCCAACGCCTGCTGGAAAAAACAAGCAGCACAAACGTCTCTCAGCTCCATTTGGAGCCAAGGGCTCAGTTTCACACACAGCAAAATCCAAGTAAACAGGGAATGAACACACTCAGCTCCCAGCAGGCAGCACAGAAGAGCCTGGGGAGCACAGGGGGAGAGCACAGCCACCACTCTGGAACTGCTGGAGCAGCTCAGGATCTGGGACAAGGGGCTGGAATCCTTTGTCAGAGATGTTTGACAAGCTGGGAAGTCAGGGCTCATTTCATGGGAAGGCTCAGCAGCTTCTTGAGGGGATTCCTCGGTCCAAGAACAGCCCCAGTCCCTGACCCGCAGCCCAGGGGTGACCAATGCCCCCAGGAACCCCCCCAAGTGTCCTTCCCTGCAGCCCAGGCAGGAAAATGTTCCCTTCCCAGCCCCTGCACTCCTGGGGATGCAGGACATGGGAATTGGCCAAAACTGGAACCATGCAATGGCTGAGGTTGGAAAAGACCTCCAAGATCACGGAGTCTGACCACGTTCACCTCTAGCCCACGTCCCCACGTGCCACATCTGTGTGATTTTTGGACACCTCCAGGGATGGGGACTCCAGCACTGCTCTGGGCAGCTGTGCCAATGCCTGGCCACCCTTTCCATGAACAAATTTTCCCTGATTTCCAATCTAAACCTTCCCTGGTGCAACTTGAGGCCGTTTCCTCTTGTCCTGTTGTTCCCTGGGAGCAGAGCCCGACCCCACCTGGCTCCACCCTCCTGTCAGGGAGCTGTGGGGAGCAATTAGTGATTATTTTGCTCCAAACAACAGCAAATTCCCCATCCAGACATCCAAAGTGGTCTGGGAAACCTGGCACAGGCTGCCAGGGCTCCACGCCTGCCCCGGGGCATTGCCAGGATTCCTCTGTTTGTGCTGAAAACTCCAGATCTGAAGGAACAATCGGGTTTGTTTACTCCAACATCAAATATTTGATTTTTATCGAGGCTTTCTTCCTCTGGAACACTCCTGGTCCCGTGAGGATACAAAATGAGGCTGGATGTTTTCTGAGGAAGAGGGGGAGGGATCCCTTTAGGGAATTATCCAGGTTCAGAAGCACCTGGAGACACCAAACCAGCCATGGGAAGGGAAGGGAAGGATGAGCTAGGAAGGGAAAAATGAGATAGGAAAGGAAAGAGAGAAAGGAAAGGAAGGAAGGGTCTCTTGGTTCACCCAGCTCTGGATTTCACTCTCCTCCTTTAACCCTCTGATAAGGGACACAGGACACAGCCAGAGTGAACCAGGCTGGGCAATCTCTGCTCCCCATTCCCTGCTCTTATTTCCTGCCCCCTGCCCCTCATTCCATGCTCCCCAAACCCTGCCATGCCATGCCCAGGCAGCCCTCAGAAGCAGCTCCAGGGGATCCCATCACCCCCAGCTGCCCCAGAACCCATCTGAGTGTGATTTCCTGCTCTCCTTGGACGCCTGCTCCATGCCAGCACACACCCCAGCCCCGAGCTGGGCAGGCACGCTCTTCTCTCGAGCCTGGAAAAGGTCCCAGGAGCAGCTGCCAGGCCTGCCAGGACAAGCTCAGCAGGGCACAGCTCTGCCCCAGCTGCCACCCCTGTCCCTGCCAAGAATCCCACAGCCAGAACGGGATCCCTTCCACCCAGGTCGCAGCCCCGGGAGCCTGCTCTGTCCCTAACACACCTGGGAAGGGTGCAGCCATCCCAAGCAGTTCCAATCCCACTTTTCTCCCTGGATTTGTGACCTGGGAAGCTGTAAATAACCCCTGCCAGGACTCTGCTGCGAGGGGCCCGCGTGCCAGGCTGGCAGAATCCATCAGCACAGCGATTCCGGAGGCTCCACACCCTCTGGAGAGCCCAGAGAAGTGAAGGAAGCAAAACCCCCTCATTTCCAGGCTAATTTAATCCTCCTTTTGACGTCCAAGAAATGCTGCTGCTGCCCTGCTGGGAGGGAATAATAAGATTGAGGTTCTCTCCCTGCTGGCTCTAATTAAACTGGGAGGCGTCAGCACGGGAGGAAAGGAGGAGGGACTCCATCCCCACACCCCCAAAGCCCTCAGGAAGGGAGACAAACCCACACAGATCCCCCAGACACGAGCCTGGAGGAGCTGTCACCGGCTCCTCATTTAACCTGGAGCCTCAGCACGCTCGGGGAGCCAAAATTCCAGAGTGCCCCATTGTGGATCCCATGGTGCTGCCCCCAAAGGGCCTGGGAAGGATGGGAAGGATGGGAAGGATGGGAAGGGGGTGCCTGCCTTCCTCTGGGAAGCACTGGCCTCTCCAGGATCCTTGGAAGGAAGGAAGGAAGGGTTTATCCATCCATTGCTTGGCCTAAGGGAGCTGGAAGGCAGCTGGAGGAATGCTGGCGCTGCAGATTCCAGCTGCCCTTCCCCCAGGAAGCAGCTATGGGGCTTTTTGGAGGATGTGCTGACAATTTTTCTGCATTTTGATTTCCTGAGCAGCCAGGAGAAGGCTCGGGATACATCCCTGTTCCCTCAGCTGGGATCTCACCTCTCCTGAAGCCAGACTGGGAAAGGATGGCACGAGCAGACACGGAAATGGTTAAAAACCAACCCCACCATTCCCTGGGAGTGGAAGGGCAGAACAAGTCTGGCCTCCCTGGTGTGTGGATGGGAAACATGCAAGGGGTTCACCCTGGGAGCCTTTGGCCAAACACCTCCCAGAGCAAATATTGGCCCAGGGCGCTGCAGCTGGCACTGGGCAGATACAATCTGCTCCCACTTGGCTGCTCCTGGCACATTTTTCACCTGGAATTCCACCCACAGGTCCTGCAAGGGAAGTGAGGGCTGGGCCAGCCCAGGAGCCAGGAGCACAGCCCTGATGGATTAAAAGGTCACAGCCCAAACGTGCCCCAGATTGCTCCAGCCTGAGATGGGAGCACAGGGAGCTGATCAGGTTCCTGGGGGCAGGGAGCATTCCCAGCAGCTCAGCATCCAGCCAGCCTCATCCTCAGGAGAGCTCATCCAGAGGGGCTGGACACAGCCCTCTCCAGCCAAGGCTGCTCCAGCCTCGCTCCACAGCTTCATTCTGGAGCTCAGGGGATTCCTTCAGATCCCCTGGCAGATCCCCTGGCAGATTCCTTGGCAGGGCTCATCCACAGGGGTTGGACAGGGCCCCTCTCCAGCCAAGGCTGCTCCAGCCTCGCTCCACAGCTTCATTCTGGAGCTCAGGGGATTCCTTCAGATTCCTTGGCAGGGGTGTGGGAATGGGAACAATCCCGACTTCCCCTTGTGGGGGAAGATCTTTGGGAATGAAAGAAGCATTGTTGGAAAGAGCCAGGGTGGCCAGGGGAGAGGCAGGAATGGTGTGTGTGCATGGAGAGGGGCAAGGAGGGATGCACAGGAGTTCTCCTGGCAGCTGGGCTGGGGAAGGAACACGGGAATGCTGCTCAGCTGCTCCCAGCTCCTGGAGCCTGCCTGGGATGTGCCTGGGTACATTCAGGAGCAGGGAGGATTAGGAGAGATTTTGGGAGCAGAGCTGGGCAGTCCCAGCTGAGGAATTCCTGCATCATTCCAGGTGGAGAGGTGGGACAGATGTGGAGAACAAAAGGTGATTTTTGGGCTGCACCATCAGTAAAATTCCTGATAAACCTGGGAAGGTGCCAGCAGCCAAAGTTCCCCAGCTGAGGAGCTCCTCGAAAGCTGGAGAAGGGCAGATTCCAGCACACCCACCCTGAAGGATCATCTGCCCAGCTCATGGATAAGGGAGCCCAAGTCTGTGTTATTCTCTGCTAATCACCAGCTTCCCCACGGGACTTCACAGACCTCATTTTGATATTTTGCTCTCCAGCCTTTAAATATTTTAAAACGGAAAATTATCCCTAATTCCCTCAGCCTCAAACAAGCAAAACACACCAAGAGAAACCCAAAAATCAGGTTTTTTTTTAAAACTCGCTTTCTTTTTTCCATCACAGTCAGCCCTATTTATAACACATCAAACATTTGCCATCCCTGCAATCAAAACAGTTCCCTACAGTCGACTGAAAACCTTATTCCTGCAGACTCTGGGGTATCAAAGCCTTCCTCTTCCTCCCCTCCACCCTCCCAATAGCAAGTTCCCCTCAAGAAATACAAAAACAAACCCACAGATGAGCAAACAGAGAAGCAGCTCTACCCTGGCTCTCTTCATCCCAGCCCAGGGCAAAAAGCCAGCCCACAAACCCAGGGGAAAAGGGGTGGGAATGTTTTGAACCCCCAAAGCTTGGCACAGGAGAAGGAGTGAAGGGAACCCAGGGTTAACTGGGATTGCTGGTGCCCAGTTTAACCATGCCCAGTGGCACAGATTTGTGGGATGCTCTATAAAACCTAAACAGAGGCACCACCACCTCCCCAGCTCAGCAGGGTGTGACTCCCTGGCATTCAGCTTCATTTTGGGTCATCCCCATCATCCTGCAGAGGCAGCATGACCCTGCCCAGCTCCGTGTGTGTGAGAGAGCTTGGGAGCACAGCAAAGGCCTTCAGTCACTCAGCCAGTGGGGCTTGGCAATGGCAGGGCTGGAAAATTCCCAAAACCTCCTGGGAAAACACACCAGCCCAGCTGCAGCACCTGGAAAAGCCTGGGGGTTCTCCTGGAGTGCCCCACACGGCTCTGCTGCCATGGAGCTCCCTGCAGAACCAGCTGGTCCTGGGAGGAGTCCTGGGCCAGCCTGGGATCCCAGTCCTGGTGGGATCAGCCCATCCTGGGATCCCCAGCCCTGGTGGGCTCAGCCCATTCTGGGATCCTAGCCCTGCTGGGATCAGCCCATCCTGGGATCCCCAGCCCTGGTGGGCTCAGCCCATTCTGGGATCCTAGCCCTGCTGGGATCAGCCCATCCTGGGATCCCAGCCCTGGTGGGCTCAGCCCATCCCAGGATCTCAGCCCATCCCAAGGTCCCAGCTCACCCCAGGATCCCAGCCCACCCCAGGATCCCATCCTGGGATCCCCAGCCCTGGTGGGCTCAGCCCATTCTGGGATCCTAGCCCTGCTGGGATCAGCCCATCCTGGGATCCCAGCCCTGGTGGGATCAGCCCATCCTGGGATCCCAGCCCTGTGGGATCAGCCCATCCTGGGATCCCAGCCCTGGTGGAATCAGCCCATCCTGGGATCCCAGCCCTGCTGGGATCAGCCCATCCTGGGATCCCAGCCCTGGTGGGCTCAGCCCATCCCAGGATCTCAGCCCATCCCAGGGTCCCAGCCTACCCCAGGATCCCAGCCCACCCCAGGATCCCAGCCCTGCTGGGCTCAGCCCATCCCAGGATCCCATCCCAGGGTCCCATCCCACCCCAGGATCCCATGCTGGGATCCCAGCCCCGTGCCTGCCCCAGAGCAGCAGGCAGCCCGGGCTGGATGAGCTGGGCACACCCACAGCACAGCTCACACTGATCTGAGCAACTCCTGACCTACTTTGAGCAGAAGAAAACAGATCCCAGTGTTTATTGTGCAGAGTAGGGGAGGAACAATTACCCCCAGCCTTGGAAGAGGGAGGCACATTCCCGAGCTCCCAGTGGCTGCCCCTGGATGCCTGGCAGTGTCCAAGGCCAGGCTGGCCGGGGCTTGGAGCAGCCTGGGACAGTCCAAGGTGTCCCTGCCATGGCAGAGTGGGACTCTGTGACCTTCAAGGTCCCTTCCAACCCAAACCACTGTGTGACCCTGGGATTTCTCACATCCCCTCCTGGCAAACCAGAGGAGGATGAGGAGGAGCTGCTCTCAGGCTCCAGCCCCTCCGAGCTGCTGGCTCCAAATGTCATCCCTATGGATCCGACCTGCCTGGGGCACCTGGACACTCCAGCAGCCCCTCCATGGTCTGATCTTCCAGATAAACAGCTCCCAGGAAGGTTTCCACTCCGTTACCCAACTCTCAGCCTTCTCCTGCAGCTCCTTCCCCGCGTTTTTCCCACTCCCATCTTCCACGAGAGGCCAGTCCTGGCTGAGCCTTGCACCCAAGTGCTGGGGACGAGCTCCATGGTGGAAGCACGGAATCTCTGGCTTGGAAAACACTCGTGCCAAGGCGCTTGAGGTGCTCGGCTGCCTCCAGACACGTGCGCAGGGAAAACGTGTCTCAGAACACCCCGAGCTTCCACCCCCTCAGCAGCTGAGACTGGGATCTGTCCCCTCCCCACAGCACCACAGGAATTCCTTGATCTGGAGCAGGAAGGTCAGGCTGGAACAATGAACAGCTCCTTCCCTTCCCTCTGCCGAGGAGGAAAGGCTTCCCAGTGACCTCGGGTTGTAATCTTATCCTATGGAAACGGCAGGGAAGAGCTGCACAGGCGGCTTTCCAGGAGCCACCTGCCAGCCCTCCTCCTCCTCCTCGGGATCGGGTGACTCATCTCCATCCAGCAGATGGGCTGCAGGAACGAGGACAGCGGGAATTAAAGGCAAACCCGGGATTGCAGCAGCGGCCAGCGGGGCCGGCGGCAGCGCCGGGCCAGCCAAGGGCACTCGGAGGATGCTCTGCAATGCAGCTGCTCCTTCCTGCCTTTGGGAATTCCTGCTCTCCTGGGCTGCAGGGCAGAGCTCAAACCCTGCTTGGGAGCCCTGGTTACCAGGCTCCCTGCTCACTGGGCATCTCCCAGCTCCTTTTTTCCAGCAGGGGACAGAGGAGGGGACAACCCTGTCCCCAAAGCAGGCTCATCCCAGAGGATGAGGGTTTCCACAAGAGTCTTGGAATGCTCGTGCTGGAGGGATGGGGGCACCTCCCAACATCCATTTGCATCCTGTTTTCTCCCGTTATTATTTCTCACATGCTCTGAACCAAACCAGACACAATTTCTACTCAGCTGGGAAAAAAAAAAGATCATGGAATTGGGTCAAGCTCCAGGGAAAACACAAACACACGAGGAGCTGCAGCAGCTCCTCTCTCCCAGCAATGATCTCCCCTCACAGGCTTCCAGTGACTTCAGCAATTGAGAGGAAGTTCACCAAACTGAGGGGAAACATGGAATACTGGCCTTGCATGCAGACTTCCTGCACAGCCTGCCCGTGTCCTATCCCAGTGAATCACAGCCTGGCTTTTCCAAAGCTGCTGAGCCATCACTCCTCCAGCTCCACCCGGCCCCAGGAGCCGGGGCAGCAGAGGCTCCTCGCCCTGGAGCTGCTCCTGACATGGGACAGAAAAGTGCAAAGCACTGAAAGTGACTCCTAGGAATTGCAATCTTTGTTTTTCCCAGCTGCAAAGCCTTAGGAAGAGCACCCAGCAGCCTGCAGTCAGCATTTGGAGGGTCAGCCCACAAGGTGCTCTGAGGGATTTCCCAAAAAACAAGGGGAAAAAGAGGGAAAGGAGGGTGCAAGACACCTGTAAATCCCTGCAAATAACACCAAGCAGCAGAAGGGATTTCTGTTCCCTGTGAATACCAGGAAAAACACCTCCCTGAGGTGCTGGGAGCACCCAAAGTGAGGATACAGCAGGAGGCAGGAGACTGTCAGGAGCTGGGAAGGAGCCAGAAAACCTCTGGATCCGCAGGACGATGGGAGCAAGCCAGGCTGGTGGGACACAGAGAGCTGGGGACATGGAGAGCTGCTGGGGCACGGCCCTACAGCCAGCAGGGAGATCAAAAAAGATCCAAACCCCCCCAAAGGAAGGCAAACTCCTGCTCCTGGCGTGGGCTGGGTGGGAGAGCCCCGTGCAGAGCTTCACACGTTTCACACGGGGAGCAGGGCTCACACATCAAAGGGGACAGAAGTGGCTGAGGACACTGTAAACACTCCTTTTCCTTGCTCCTTTGAATTCTAGGAAAAGCTCTGTGGCTATCAGAGCACAGCACAGCATCCTAAGGAAAGGGAGAGTGGGAAGGAGCGACCCCAGCATCCCTGAGGCTGCCAGGGATGGATCCAACTCCTGCAGAGCTGCACCAGGGCATTCCCCACATCCCAGCACTCTGTCAGCTTCCAGCCCATCCAGGATGCTGCTGAATCCATTTTTTCCCCTCACTGCACACTGAGAGTCATTCTGGGATGGTTTAATTGGGATAAAATCCCCCCCAGCACTTGGCATCTCTGTGGCTTTCCTGCCCTGCAGGCAGAGCCAGAGGTGGCCCAGAAATCCTGGAGATGACATTTGGATGATGTTTTATCCCAGGCAGGCACACAAGGGCAGGGCCTTTGCCCTTTATAACTCCCCCAGTACAACCAGGAGGAGCTTTACTGGGACAGGAGCTCCTCCAGCATCTGGCACTCTGGATTTGTGCTGCCCCTGCTGCCTCAGACACACGTCAGCAGCAAAAAAGATGGTTCCTAATCCAGGGAACAAAATCAGGGAAAAAAAAACAACCCAGCACCTTCTCCTGCAGTAGATTTGCTTCAGGTGTAGAGAATTGTTTAACCTTCTTCTGCCTTTTGCATCATGAAAGTGGGAAAATTAAGTTTAAATGTAGCTAATCCTGGGATGCCAAACCAGATTTGGTCAGGGAAGTGGTTAATAAATTATCACTGGAGAATAAAGTCTGGCCCAGCCAGGGGGTGCAGCCGGGTTTTCAGGCTCTAGGATGAATTATGAAGCATTTTCTCAATTAGGAAAAGCTCTTTAAAGCCTTAATCATGCAAATTTAACCTTCTGTCTCAAAGACAGAATTTCATTATGGAGATGTTTAACTCATTTTTTTTTTTTTTTTCCTTTGGAGCAGAAAAGCAATTTAATTAGTGACAGTACCATGAACTTTATTAATAGCCAGGCATTAGGAAATCCCAAAATTCCCAATGGCTTTAAAAGGACTGCTTCTATTAATTAGCTATTGGTGGCAATGCTGGGAGGGGGGGTTACAAGGCTCTTCTTGGAGGCAGGAGCAATCCAGACTCTCCTGATGGATTCTCCAGGACCTTGGGCACCTCCAGGCACTCCAAAAGCAGGAGAGGAAGCCCCAGCTCTGAGTCTGGGCCAGGCACAGCCCTTTCCTGCCAGAGGAACCTTTCCTGAAAGCCACAGGATCACTGACTGAAGGGATGGGGCTGAGGGGAACAGGAAATCTGTAAAAAAATATTCATTATCACTTTTATAATCACCAGGAGAAGCCAAGGTGGGCTGGATCCTGCACTAGGTCCTGTCATGGAGCAGCTCAGGAAAAGGGAAGCTCTGGGGTGCTGTGGGGCTTTCCCAGGGCCATGAGCTGGATCTTTCCCACCTGATCCAGGGAGGAAGGCTGGGACACGGCCATGGCACAGCTCAGAGGGAGCAGATCCACAGGAAAAAACAGGATCAGCCTCCTGCCTGCTCATCACATCCCAGCTGGGTGAACCCCTGCAGCCAAGGATGGGAAGGAGCAGGGACAGAGAGCTCGGAGTCTGAGGAAACACCCAGGGCTGGGATGCAGCCTGAGTTTCCATGTGAATGAGTTCAGCTGGAATCACACAGCCAAAACCATCTGGATTAGGGATTTCTTTCATTTCTGGGCTTTTCAGGAGTTCTCCATCCTGCCTGGAGGGACAGCAGCAGGGACCCAGCAGGATCAGCCCCTCACACCCCAGCAGACACCAGGCTGGATTTTGGCTCTGGGATTTCTGCAGTCCCAGGCAGGAGGAGCTGCCCTGCTCCCTCCTCATCCCTGGAATTCCCACAGGGATGGGGCTGGGAGCCCTGGCAAAAGGCACTGGCATCTGCAGGGATGGGGGAGAGGAGGAAGAAGGAGAAAAAAAACCAGTGCTAAAGAAATGAATCAGCTTTTACAAGGCAGGCTGCCTGAGCTCATCCCCATTTTGCTCTTTCCCAGGAGGAAAGCAGTGGCAGGGAAAAGGGGGAGGAAGGATTTCCTTTTGCTCACGCAGGAACCATCCCCTGTGCAATCAGCTGGATAAATCCATGATTTCATGACGTGCATTCAGCATCCCAGCACTACATGACCCCCCTGAGTCACAGATCCTGCCCTCATCCCAGATTCCCCCAGCTGCAAGCACAGGATAACACTTTCCCTGGCTGACATCAGCCACGGGAAGGGAGCAAACGGAGCAGGATATGGAGAGCTGGACTTCCCCAGCTCTGTTTTCTGTCTCTGCCTTCCAGGAATCGGAGCTCCCGTTCCTGTCAGAGCCCAACGGCTGCAAAACAACCTCAGAAAGGGGGAAAAGCCAATTTATAGGAGAGAAACAATCCTGGAAAAGTGAAACCTGCTTGGTTCTGGGGCTGCTCAGCTCCAACAATGATTGACCAGCCAGTGCAGGGACAGGGTTTTGATGCAAATCACCCAGGAAAAGGAGAGGGAATCCACAGGAAAACATCCTGGCTGCTGGTTTTCCCCTGGATGTGGCACAGGCACCTCTGGGAGTGTCCAGTCAGCATCAGGCAGCCCTGAGGGGATGCACTGGCACCTCATCCCTGTCTCCAAGAGGTTTGGGGACACTCAGCCTCTGCTTTCCACCTGCCACACGTGGAACCACGGAATGGGAAAGGTTGGAAAAGGTCTTGGAGTCCAGCCCAGCACCAGGTTCACCACTGTGTCCCCAAGTGCCACATCCACATGGCTTCTGAACACTTCAGGGATGGGGACTCCACCACGGCCCTGCGCAGCCTGTTCCAACGCCTGACAACCTTTTCCATGGAAAAATTTGCATTAATATCAAATTTCAGCCTCAGTGAGGCCGTTTCCTCCCTGCTGTCACTCGTTCCCTGGCAGACTGAGCCCTGTCCCCTTCCAGGGAGCTGTGGAGAGGAACGAGGTCTCCCCTGAGCCTCCTTTTCCCTGTGGATGTGCAAACACAACACCAGAACAGCCCTGCCCGCTGCCAGCACAGCTGCAGGGAGCCAGGGCAGGATGCTTTGGGATGGAAGCAGAGCTGGAGGATGTCACCCCAGCAAATCCAGCTTTCCCCCAGCCTCGGGAGCAGATTAATGTGGAAAGATAAACCCAGGAGCCACAGGGGAATCCAGCCCAGGTTAATGTTAATACAGAAACATCAGGTGCTGTGGGACAGAGGTTGGCAGGAGGCTCCAGGCTGGCAGGAATCAGCAAAATCCCCCGACTTCCCAGTCCAAATTCCCACGTACAGATAAGGAGCTTAGAGGCTGATGCTGCCAAATCCCTCCCACAGGAACTCCCTGCTCCCCTCTCTGCTCACAGGGTGCTGGGGCCCTGGCACAGCTCCCAGAGATGCTGCCCCATCCCTGGAAGTGTCCAAGGCCTGGAGCAGTCTGGGACAGTGCAAGATGTCCCTGCCCATGGAATGGGATGAGCTTTAAGGTCCCTTCCAACACAAACCACCCCAAAGACACCTCCTGCCTCCCAGAGAAAGCCTGGAGAGGCCAGTGGGAGCAGGGATGAGTTAGTATCAGAAAAACCCCAAAATGAACAACAAAAAAAATGAGCTTTTGAAAGGTTCACCTGGGAAAGGGAAGAAAAATCCCACGTGTGAAAGCAGAGCACACAATCAGCACAGAGAGAACCCGGGTTGAGGAGGGAAGAAAGGAAACCCAGGGAGAAGTGAAGGAAATCCCAGTTCAGCAGCACCACGGGCAATGACCACAAAGGCCAAAAATAAGGGGAAATGCCCTTGCTGCCAGCTGCACCCTGTCCCTCAGTGTCACACACGCTCTGGGAGCACATTCCCCTGCTCAGCTCACAGCAGCACCTGGAGGGAGCTGCCAGGGCAGGGAAAGCTTTCCCTGCTGGCCCAGGGAGCTCGGGAAGGGCAGGTCCTGCTGGGCCCTGGAGCACATCCCGGGCCAGGCAGGGAGCAAGGGGCTATTTATGGCCAAAAATACCCCTGGAAGCCCTGGGAGCTGTCATCAAACACAGGGAAATGTGTGTGTGTGTGTCAAGGGCTGCTGAGATTTAATTAGCACTCGCCTTTTCCCCTCCTGGAAAATGGCTCTGGACGAGGAGGAGGAGGAGGCTGGGCTGTGCCTGGGCCCAGGCAGGCCTGGCAGGGTTTAGGCTCAGCTCACACAGGCGTTGGGAGCACGTTAATCCAGTCTGGAATGGCAGCAGCGCCCAGGGCTGAACCCCAGACTGGCTGGGGGTGGAAGGAAGCTGAATCCCACCCTGCCCCAGCCCTGCCACTGTCCCAGGCTGCTCCAAGCCCTGTCCCACCCGGCCTCGGGCACTGCCACGAGTGCAAGGAGATGAGCTCTGAGCTCTCTCCATCCCAAACCCTGCCGTGGAGCAGGGGCAGCACCCCCAGCAGCTGTGCTGGCAATGCCAGTGCTCCCCCCAGAGCTGGGCTGTGCCCAGGGCAGCACAAACCCATCCTGCACTCCCCATCCTGCACTCCCCATCCTTCACTCCCCATCCTGCATCCCCCATCCTGCATCCCCCATCCTGCACTCCCCATCCTGCACTCCCCTGTCCCCACAGAGCTCCTGCTGCTGCCAGCTGAGCCAGGCAGGATCTGGGATCCCTCCAGCCCTGCTGCTGCTCCCATCCCTCAGGATTCCCCAGGAGCAGCAGCCTGTCCTGCCCACTGCCTGGGAGGATCTGCAGGATTTTAGGATTGCCATCAGTTTGTACAAAGCCCAAAGGGTGCAAAGGAAGCTGTTTCTGCAGCAGAAGGCCCCTGTGAATTCCAGGCTGGATGAAACCTTGGAGCAGGCAGGCAGGGACTTCCCACCCTGTTCCCAGCTCCAAGCTGCTGCTGCTTCTCCCCCTTCCTCAGGATGTTTTCTCCAGCTTTCTTTATTTTTTTAGAGAACAGTTTGCTGTGAACAGGCAGAACCTGTTCTGGACACACTCAGAGCTGCTCCCCATCTGCAGCATTTGCCAGCACGACTCAGATTTATTTATTTTTTTTTTTCCAGGATACTCCAGGCTCTCTCCTGCGTGTGGGCGCCCGGCTGCCTCACCCAGGGGAGACGTGGGCTTGGAGGAATCACATGGATGAGGCCCAGGAGCCAAGCCCTGCTCCCCCTGGAGCCTGGACAGGGATCCCAAACCCTCTGGGGTCCCTGCAGACCCCGCTCCTGGCTCTGCTTGCCTTCAATTAAGGACAGACGTGGAACAAAACGTAACATTTTAGGAAAGATCTTCCACATGTTGGGCTTTGGCAGCTTCTGATGGTTTGAAGGGAGCCAAAAAATAACTAATCCTCCTCTCCTTCAGCCAAGGGCTGAGTGGGACCAGAGGGGGAAAGGGGAGAAAGGGGGAAAAGGGAAGGAAGGGAGGAGGAGACAAAAAAATGGCCAAACTGGAACCAGAGCCTCCCAGTTTCAGTCAGAGCATCTCGAAGTCATGGACACCTCTGGCCCTGGAGCACTGCAAGGGGAGGCAGCACTCTGGAATAATCTGTAATTCCTCCAAAAAGCGCCTTCATCTGGGGTTTAAAATGATATTTTTGGGCTTAGGAACACGTTAGTCCTGAGTCACCGAGGGGTTTTCACCTCCTGACACCACCAGGCACAGCCAGGCCAGCAAAATCCTCCCTCACTGAGCCCCCAGCACGACCCTTCCCCATGGAAGTTGTGAAAAAACACCAAAAAAACCAACCCACCACGGGGTTAGTGGGAAAGGGGGTGGAGGATGACTTCAGGAATTTGTTCTTTTGCTTTGCTGGGTAAATGAAATGGATTTGGGGAAAGAGAGCCGAGCAAGAAGGCGACACACGTCACACGCAGGGGTGGGACGAGCTGAAAGGGTTCAAACTCGGGGATGGAAACCACGATCCGTGCCAGATTTATCCGGAATCCAAACCAAGGGCAGGAAAGCAGCAGCAGAGGGGGATTTGTGATTCCTGAACCCTTCCCAAAGTGCATTACCAAAAGCTCACAGCTGTTAACAGGAAGCGGTGGGAAGGGGAATTCTGCTCGGGGGGATCGGGAACGACCACCCCCATTGTGAGGGAGAGCAGAAGGTGTTTCTGAGCCCTGCCCGAGGCCCGTTCCCACCGGGGACCGTGGAGGGGCTCACGGCAATGCCCTCGCAGTCCCAGGCTGCTCCTGCCCGGCCCCGGCTCCTCCAGGGCTGGGAATGGGGGGAGAGCTCCAAGGACGCCACACGAACTCCTCGCTCCTGGCTGGAGCTCCGGAGCTTTCCCCAGCCCCGTTCCCAGCCCCGTTCCCAGCCCAGGGGACCAGCCCCGCTCCTGTCTCCGTCTGCCATCAGGCTCCTGGGATGGGAGGAGCAGATCTGGGACCAGCCCCGCTCCAGCCGCTCTGCGGGACCGGCAGCTCCCGAGCCCGGCTGCAGCCGCCGCCGGCGTTACCGGGGCCGCCGCTCCCGGGGCTTCCTCCGCCTCTCCCGGCCGGTTCAGGGCTGGATCCGCCCCGCTCTGGGGAAGGGGGAAGCACCCCCGGGACCCCCCCCCGGTGTCACCGGCCCCGCTCCCTTCCCTGCCCGTGTCCCCTCCGCGGTCACACCGGGAGAACGGATCCCCCACACCGGGCCCCCGCCGCTGCCAGCTCCGGGATCACCGGGAGGCACGCTGAGAAGCGGGCGATACGAGCCCGGGATAGCGGCGGTGCCAGGCTGGACACCGGGAGTACCGGGGGGTGCCCGGCGGGCCCAGCACCGGGATGGCGGGAGGGGAGAACGGCGGGGAGCGGGCACCGCCGGCCAGCAGCGGCCGGGACGGCTTCTCCGAACCGCTAATGGAAGAGCGGCCTCCCCGGAGCCCAACGGCGGCGGGAACGGGCGCGGGGTGCCGGTGTCTCACCTGGGTCGCTTTGTAGAACTGCTTCTTCAGCCCCGCCACCGACATGGTGCCGGTGCCTGGCCCGGTGGCGGCGGGGAGCCGGTGTGCGGGCGGCGGGACCTGGAGCGGGGGCGGCGGGAGCCTCGGGAGCCTCAGGACGCTCCGCCCGTCCCAGCCCGGCCCGTCCCCGCCGCCGCTTCCGCCGCCGCCCGGCCCCGCCCCCGCCGCCACCACCGAGCGGCCCGGCCGGAGCGCCGCGCGGAGCCAGCGCTCCCCCTACCGGCCGGGCGGAACCGCCAAGGGTCGCGACTGAGCGGCGAAGAGAGTCGTTCTGTCGCGACACGCGGGACGGGCGGTCATATCGGGAGATGGCTGTGGCGCAGCCCTCTCCTGAGGGATCCAGGGCCGCCCGCGGGGAGCGGACCGCGTGTGCGACTCGGGGACAACCGGGCCGGGACCCCCGCCATAGGCCTGGGGGGAAAATGGGGCGACCGACCCTCCAAATGGAAAACTACGACTCCCAGCATCCCTCGCGACAGCTGCTGCGCCTGCGCCTTACAGCCGCGGGCGCTGATTGGCCGCCGGCGCCGCCGCCATTTCGCGCGTTGGCTCGATGCCCGTAGTGGTGCGGCGGGCGGCAGTGCTGGCTCCGCCCCCTCCGCCCGCTGCTGCGGACAGGCCGCTCCGGCCCGCCGCGGCATCGGTCCCGCCCGGTGAACGGGTAGGCCTCGGGCCCAGGCCCAGGGACCCAGCGGCGCCCCGCCGGCCCTCTACAAAGCCACCCAATCAGCGCCCGCAGCGCGCCAGACCGACATCCCCCTCCGCCAATCAGCGGCGCTGGCGGCGGCAGCCAATCGAAAGGCGAGACGCAGCGGGGAGTGTGGCTGTGCGGGTCACGTGGGGCGCGCTCGGCCAATCAGCGGCGCGGGACGCGGGGTCGCCCCGGCTCCCGCCAAGTACGAGCGGGACGGGCCGGGCGGGACCGGGCCCGGAGCGGCGGGGGCTGCGCGGGCCGGGCCGCCTCGGGGTCGGGCCTGGCACCGCCGCCCGGCGCCGCCGCCAGCCGCCGCAGGTAAGGCCGGGCTGGGGGTGCGGCGCGGCCGGGGCGCGAGGTGTTTCCGGCGGCGGTTGGGCCGCGGGGTGCGCGGGGCCTGCCCGGGGTAACAAAGGAGGTGCCGGAGCTGCCGCCGCGCCCCGGGGCTGGGCCCGGGCCCGCCCTGCAGCCGCACTCGTGCGGGGACAGCGCGGTTTGGGTGGGGAGCGATCCGAAAGCCCGTCCCATCGCAGCCATACGCTCCGCTGTGCCCGGGCGCTGCAGCCCGGCCTGGGCACTGCCAGCGCTCCGGGGGCAGCCGCAGCCGCGCTGGGCACCTGTGCCAGGGCCTGCCCACCCTCACGGGGGCGAATTTCCTCCTCACATCTCCTCGGCTGCAGGCACGGGCTCCTGGGGACGTCCCTGCCCAGCCCAGCGAGGGGGACGCTGTGGCACCCGGTGGGTTCCTTTGCCTTGGGGGTGACACCGGGACCCCTTTGTCCTCCCTCAGCGGCCCCGGGAGAGCTGCTGGGCTCTGCCTCAGCCGTGCCAGGGAAGCGGCAGCAGCGGGCTGGGAGCAACCACGGGTGCTGATTTGTTGTTTTCTCCCGTAGCCATGGAGTGCAGAGACAAAGCTGCTGTTCCTCCACGGAAGCTCGTCCAAGGTAAGGGAGTGTCTCTCATCCAGCACAGTTCTAGCACATTAGGAACATCTCAGAGCTGCTTTTATGAGATACATGTCAAAGTGCCACTGCCTGTCTCTGAGCTGCTGTTGTTGTTGCAGCTCGGCTGCCCTTCAAGCGCCTCAACCCCGTGCCAAAGGAGAATCTCGACATCAATTCAGAAGTCAAAAAAGTCAAGAGCTCCCCGAGTGCTTTTGCTCCCAGCAAGGATCCCTCCCTGGATGCCTCAGGTGCCTCCCTGGACAATGTGGAGAACGACTGCCAGCTGGGCTCCGACGGGAATTTGACTCCAAAACTCGTCAACGGGAAGGGTCCACTGGACCATTTTATCCAGAAAAACCCAGGAGGTGACACGAGTGACCCTGGGGGCATCCCTGACCTCTGCAGGGGCTCTGGCCACGGACTCGGGGACAGCGCAGAGCTGGGGGATGCGGATTCTAGAGCTGCTGTGAGCAATGGCACCATAGGAAAAGAGCTGAGCTGCCTGAGCTCCTGGCAGAGCAGCCCAGCAGGAGACTCCACGGAGACTGAGGGGCCCCAGGCAGAGCAGGCTGCAGGAGCTGGGCCCCAGCCCACGGCCTGCAGGGACGTGGCAGGCAGGAAGGGCACTCAGGGCGAACTGAAGGACGTGCTCTTTGAGGGGAAGGTGCCCGTGGTGCTGCTGGAGGACATCATGAGCCTGAAGTGCCCCCAGGTGGCCCCTCTGGACGAGGCCTCGGAGAGCGAGGCCCTGGAGTCGTCCCACGAGGGGGACTCGGGACTGACCAACTCCTCGCTGAGCTCCGGGAGCTCCCCCGAGCTCCTGGCACAGAGCAAGGGCAGCAGCAGCCCCCTGGCTGCTTCTACACCTGCCAGGAAGGTTGGTCTGCTCTGCTTTGGGTTGCAGTCCCTGTGCTGGAATGTTTGGCTTCCTGGGGTGCTGGGGGAGAGGGTGAGTGGGGCAAACACCCTGAATTTTGGGGCAGTTTGGACAGAGGAGCTTCCAAGGGCAGCAGCGTCTGCTCAGGTGGCTCAAACAGCACGGGGATGCTTCTCCCAGGAAAGGTGGTGGTGATTGATTCCTGAGTTGTTGCCCTTTGGGGTCTTTAAATCCTGCAGGTCAAGGATTTGATCCTCCCTGGCTCTGGCTGCTGCTGTAATTACATTTCTTTAATGAAATGCCCACCTGGGGCTTGGTGTTTTGGGAACAGCATCCAAGAGCAGCTCTGTGCTTTAGGTGGTTTTTCCCAAGCTCTGTTTTATCCTCCTCAGAGCTGCTGGGATTCCTGTGGGGATGTTCCCCCAGTACAGCCAGTGCAGATGCTTCTCCAGCTCTGAATTCCTGCAGCTGCCAGGGAGAAGCTGTGGCACAGGGTGCCCAGAGCAGCTCTGCCTCATCCCTGGCAGTGCCCAAGGCCAGGCTGAGTGGGGTTGGATGGAACCTGTCCCGTGGCAGGGGTGGCACTGGATGGGCTCTGAGGTCCCTCCCAACCCAAAGCTTGCTGGGATTCCGTGAAAAAGCTCTGGATGAGGAGGTTTTTGGTCACCTGAGTTTCAGTTTAGCAGCTCTGCTTCAGCAGGAGGCCCCCAGACACCCTGGATTTTGGGGCAGTGTGGACAGAGGAGCTTCCAAGGGCAGCAGCAGCTGCTCAGGTGGCTCAAACACACGGGGATGCTTCTCCCAGTCCTTTTGTTGTGTTTATTGAGTCAAGGGATCGATTCCTCCTGTGTGAAAACTCCCAGTCTTCCATCTCTAGAATAAACAGACACACTCGAGCAGGCATGAAGTATTTCCAGTGTAGCAGAACAGCAGAAAGCACGCCTGGTGTAACCCAGTCCTGCCAGTGGGGCTGGATTTGCTCATGCTGCTCCCCAAAACGAGGGGCTGCACCCCAAGCTGTGCAGCTGGGAGTGCTGGCAGCTTTGTTTTCCTGGGAGGAAACAGCTCAGAGGAGCTGAAGCCCCCACTTGACAGGACTCCTGTTTTATATCAGATAAATATAGAAAATAAAGCAGTTGGGCTGTGTTAGCCTGTTAATCACAATTTAAATGTGATGCTGTCAGTGGCAGGAGGAGGAGGGGGGATCCAGTAAATCAGTAAATCACTGAAATATTGACAAATTAGGCCTTTAACCAGTCTGTGAAAGATGGTCTTATGCATAAAACACCTTTTTCTTCCCCCCATAAATAAAAGATAAATGAGAAGTGTGCCCTGTTTGGAACTTAGGATCAGTGAGCTGCTACTGGTGGAAGATCAAGTGGACTGTGATGACAAGAAGAAAGTGTTAAAATGTGGGAAGCAGTCCTTGTATTCATAAAGTTACAGCTAAGTATCACAGCAAGATAGATGGATGAAAAAAGAAAACCCAAAGAAACATAAGTTTAGCTGGAAGGAAGTGAGTTTGCCATGGTGAAATGTGCCCTGTGGTTCAGAGCAGCTCCCTTGCAAAGGCTCCTGTGGGAATGAGGGGAGCAGAGGGGTTTGTTCGTGGGGGCAGGAGCCTGGGGTGGGACTGGGGACACTGGATGTTCTGAGCTCTGTCCTCGTTCCCTGCTCGGGGGGTTGGAGTGACTGGGTGTGATCTGCAGGAGCAGCCTGGTGTCACTGTGGCTGGAAAAATCCTGTCACTCAGGATCTCCTCTAAAACTTGCATTTTGTAATTGCAGGTACCTCAGAAATTCCACAGAAGTTCAGCAGAGAAGGAGAAGCTGAGATTGCAAAGAGTAAGGCATTTCCCTGACACCCAACCTCCCCTGAGGAGCCAACAAAGGCTTTGCCTTTTATCTCAGCCCAGCTGCAACATCTCTTTTGCCATTTTTCCTCACCCTGGGGAGCGTGGAAGAACCTTTGATGCAGGCTGTTAAAGTGCTTGGCTCTTTCCAAAGCCCTGGCTGCGTTTGGGGCTCTTTGGGAAGAGATTAGAAACGTTTAAGCCCCAAAATTCAGGTTCTGTTTTTATAGTTAAAGTGCTTGGCTCTTTCCAAAGCTCCTGAATGGAGCCCTGGCTGCATTTGGGGCTCTTTGGGAAGAGATTAGAAACGTTTAAGCCCCAAAATTCAGGTTCTGTTTTTATGAGGCAAGTGGGGCACTGTGTCTGTGGCTCCCAGAGGATGTCACCACTGGATGCCACCACTGGGAATGCTCAAGCTCCAGGTTCTGCCTGCTTGGCTGCAGCTCCTCTGCTCCCTCACTCTGCTGCCAGCCATGGGATGCTGGGTGCAGAGGAGGCTGAAGGGTCACTGCAGTTTCCAGCAGTCAGGGTTTTTTGGGGTTGTTTTACCTGCACCTGGGAGGGTTTGTGCCCAGGAACTCTGTGCCTCTCAGTGGCTTGTTTATAAACTTGTGTGTTTTATGTAAGTTGGAGCTGTAAAGCTTTTCCCAGTGCCCCATATAGAATCCCAATCTGTTGTTTTCTTCCCTTCTATAGCTGTGTTAAAAATAGCAGGGATGGGAGGGAGAGAGGAGAATGGGAGCTAAAAATGATGCTGGGAATGAACCAGACCCACCAGTGAGCTGTCAGCTTCACACCAGCTTCCCAGCACCCAGCACATTCCATGACTCAGGCTGACAGTGTTGTTTCCTTGCCATTGGCACCATTTGGCTGTTGGTGGCTTTCTGCAGTTATTTGTGTTGTGACACTGCTCAAGGAAGCCTTGATGTTGACAAGGAGAGATGTGAAATCAATAAAAGAAAACTGAAAATACCCAGGGAGGAGTTGGAGTGTCTGGGCACAGGCAGATCCTCCTTTCCTGGTGACATCACCAGTGCCTGCAGCACAGAAAAGCTTTTTCTCTTTAATTTGACATTTTCCTCCTTTGTGTCAGCAGAGCCACGGTAGGAATTGCAGTTGTTTTGGGAGGAAACACCATAAAAAGCAACACTTCCAATAAAATCTTCCCCCCACTGTTCCCAGAGCGCCCCTTGAACAAACTCAGGGCACTGGTGATGCCTGATGATGTAAAATGGAGGAAAACAAGGGGCCAGCTCCACAATCTGGGCTTTGGAGGCTGACTGTGTTCCCTGAGATCCTGGAATATCCCAGCTTGGGGGGGCCCACGAGGATCATCAAAGTGATTTCTGTGATTGTGGAAACCATCAGAAAATCCTCGTGGGTTTATGATGTCAAATCAGCTCCAATTCACTTGTAGAAGTGACACCACTGTAGCCCTGTGATGACACCAAAGCATGAAAAGCTTTGCTCAGGAGGAAATATTTTGCAAAGAATCTGAAATCTCCTATTAAATAAGGGAATAATTACGATTTTATAATTCCCATCTAATTTTCCATAATGCCACAGTGGTAATGAAGATGACTCAATACAAAGCTTTCTTTGATGCTTAGAGAAATGAAAATACCTTTTTTTTTTTTGCTAAGAGAATAGAATAATTAAAGCTTTCAGAGAGGCAGCACCAGGAAGCTCAGCTGGCTGCTGCCTGGGGGGCTGGGGCTGTGCTCCCACCTGCCTTCCTGGGAAGGATGAGGGTCCCTCCCAGTCCAGGATATTTTGTGATGCTGCAGGTCAAGCACTGGGTGGGTCCAGCTTCCTCTTTGAGCAATGAAATGCTGATTTTCCAGGGCTGTGGGAGCACAGAGCTGCAGCTGCTGAGTGTCCCCTTTGTGCCCCAGGACCAGGAGCGTGCGGACAAGCTCCAGAAGCTGCAGGCAGAGAGGGAGGAGAAGGGCAGGCTGAAGGAAGAGGCAAAAGCTGCGAAAGAACGAGCCAAGGAGGAGGCAAAGAAGAGGAAAGAGGAAGAGAAGGAGTTGAAAGAGAGAGAAAGGAGGGAAAAGAAAGAAAAGGAAGAGAAGGAGAAAGCTGAGAAGCTGCGAGTGAAGGAGGAGAAGCGCAAGGAGAGGCAGGAGGCCTTGGAGTGAGTGCCTGGGCTTGTGCAGCTCCTGGGGGTCCCTGTGCTGGTTTCCATCCCCACTTTCCCTGCCCCCCTGCTCCAGCAGCACGGGCCTGGGGTCAGGGGGTGGCTCTGAAATGCTTGAGGGGCTCTGTGCCCCCATCCCAGCAGTGCCTTCTGCTGCCCTGAGCTTCCCCTGCTGACCTGGCTCCCTTGTGCTGTTTGCTGAGGAAGTTACCTGTGACTTGGTAACCCCTGAAATTCCCTGCATTGAGAGGAACTTGGAGGCAGCCTATTAACTTGAAATGGGTCAATATTTGCTGTAGAAGGAATGAACAAAGTCTTCTGTGCACTTAACCAAGCGTGCTTCTTGGCTGGGTTGACAGATGATCCTCGTGGTGGGGTCTGGGCCTTCCCACCTCTTCCCCAGTGCAAATAAACCCTTCCTGGTGGGTGACGATTCACATGGTCTTTGTTTTCAAGGGCAAAACTTGAGGAGAAGAGAAAGAAAGAAGAGGAGAAACGGTTAAAGGAGGAAGAAAAGGTAAAAATGCTTTCTCTGGCTTGTCTCTACATTCTTTTTGGGGTGAAATGCTGTTGGTGGAGCAGGGTGCAGCCTGTCCTGCTGGGGCTGCTCCGTGCAGATTTCACCTGTTACTTTCACAGCTGTTGGTTCCTTTGCTTTCCCCCTCTCGAGTGTTTTCTGTGTGTGTTTCTGAATGGCCACGAGTGAGCTCTCCCTGGCACTGCCACTGGAGCCCTGGCATGGCAGGGAGGACAGTGAGTGTTTCTGTTGAGTCACAGCAGCTGGTGACTGCCTGAACTTTGCTTTGTGCCTGGTTGCATTTGAAGTTGAGTCATGCGTGAGCTCAGCTGGAATTCCAAAGCTTTGTCCTGTCTCAAATGTGCTTTTGGGTTCTCATTTCAGCGCATCAATGCACAGAAAGCAGAGATCACCAGGTTCTTCCAGAAACCAAAGACTCCACAAGCCCCCAAGGTGAGGCATTGCTGGGCCTCTGTGTGTTGGTTTCTCACAGTTGTTCCTAACAAAATACCCTGATTTCCTTCTCAGCTGCCCCTTACAGCTTCTTAGGTGGTCAAAGCATTGATTTTTCTTAATTTCCTGGTCTCAAAAGTGTAAAGGATTTTAAGAAAAAGGCCAGAGCAGAGACTACAGAAAACATTTGTGGTTGGTTTAGTGAATCTCAGCTCTGTCTTCTGCAGAAGATCTGTCTTCTTGCCTGGAAGATCTGGAGTCTTGGACAGGAAGGGCTTAACCTAAATCTTCACTTAACCTAAATCTTCACCTCAGACAGCACCTCAGCAGCAGGTGTTTCTGGCACATGTTGGTGCTGCAGCTTCTCAGTGTCCAAACCCTGACACTCCTCACTTGATGTTTCAGACCCTTGCTGGCTCCTGTGGGAAGTTTGCCCCTTTTGAAATTAGGGAGAACATGGTCTTAGCCCCCCTCAGCCGTGTTGCCCTGGATCCAGACGACCTGGAACAGCTGGATAAGCTCCTGCACGCCCAGAATGGTGAAGATTCTTTCTTGAAGGATCTAAAATGTCGTAAACCACGAAAAACTGGGCCCACTTTGGTCAGTGACAGCAGTGACAGTGTCAACAGGTCAGTCTGCACTTGGGCGCTCGCTTTGCTTCTGTTTTTTGAAGTGAACTGCAGAGGGGGATTGAGGATTGGAGAGGAGGGAAGGCTGGAGCTGTTCTGTGGGGCTGAGCCACCTTCCCCTGTGTCCCCAGTGACGTGGTGGTGGTGGACAGCTGCCAGCCAGATGCTGTTCCTGAGAGGGAGAAGTTTGGCAGGATGAAGCTGCTGCAGTTCAGTGAGAATCACCGCCCTGCCTACTGGGGCACCTGGAACAAGAGGAGCTCCCTGATCCGTGCCAGGAATCCATGGTCCAAGGACACTGTAAGCACCTCAGCCTGCTGGGTTCTTTGTGCCCTAGAAGTGAATGTGCTTTTGGCCAAGTCCTCTGCTTCCCTGGGATTTCTGAGCCATTTTGTTCCCTTTGAAACCCCAGGCTGGGTTTGGTGCTTTGTGCTCTCCAATGGTGGACAGAAATGTTGGCATTTCTTGCAGAAACTGCTGGACTATGAAGTAGACAGTGATGAAGAGTGGGAAGAGGAGGAGCCTGGGGAAAGTCTCTCCCATAGTGAAGAGGTGAGGATCCTGCATGCTGAAAAAATCAGGAACCATGTGCACTTGGCAGTGTAACTTGTAACCCATTTATTTGTAGGATGATGAAGAGGAGGGAGAGGATGAAGATGAGGATGATGGCTTTTTTGTACCCCATGGGTACCTATCTGAAGATGAAGGTGTGACAGAGGTAAGGGAGCTGGCTGTCCCTGAGCTTCCCTTTCCAGTGAACTGTGTCCTGTCAATATTGGCAGGGGAGG
Source organism: Pyrgilauda ruficollis (assembly GCF_017590135.1). Taxonomy (NCBI): domain Eukaryota; kingdom Metazoa; phylum Chordata; class Aves; order Passeriformes; family Passeridae; genus Pyrgilauda; species Pyrgilauda ruficollis. The sequence goes on along the minus strand of NW_024513432.1, from coordinate 736,496 downwards.
AGAGCACCTGGTCCTGTGCCTGCACGGTTCAGGAGCTCTGTGTGGCTCAGGGAACACCAGGCAAAGCTGGGTTTAAAAAGCTCTTTTTTTTCCTTCCTGGCGTGGGTGTAACAAGTCCTTTGTCCCCTTTGGCTGCAGGAGTGTGACCCAGAGAACCAGAAGGTTCGTCAGAAGCTGAAAGCAAAGGAGTGGGATGAGCTGATAGCCAAGGGGAAGAGGTTCCACGTGCTACAGCCCGTGAAGATTGGCTGTGTCTGGGAAAGGGCAGCAGAGGACAACAGCACCAACCCGGACCTGAAGGTGCTCCAGCAGTTCACAGCCTGTGTCCTGGATCCACCTGTGCCAGAGGAAGAGCAGCAGACACAGAAATGTAGCAAAAAAAGAGCAAAAGATCAGCAAAGTAAGACCTGAAGGGCTGAACAGTGCTTCCACAGCGTTGTGCTGTGCTTTGGAGGGAGTAGGGGGATTAGTGAGTGTTGCATTCAGAGTGACCTGTTTCTGACAAGGCTGGAATCCAAGGAATCTCTGAGAGCTCTTGGAAAGGAGTTTTCTGGCAGGGCCTCTCCAAAAAGTCTTGCTCTGGGCAATCTAGGAACTGAAGCCAACCAGACTTGAGCAAGCTCAGATGTAGGATGGGTCTGAGCCTGTTTATTGTTTGGGGGAAAGGGTTTGGTTTTTGTGTTGGCTTCCAGTCCTGAGCTTTTCCTGCACCTGATTAACACAAGGCCTTGAATAACTCACATAAAGGCCAGGCAGGGGGTGGGGGTTTCACTCCAGGGTGTTGTTATTATTGGGGGTGAGTTTTCTACATCAAATCATGGAATCCCAGAGTGGTTTGGGTTGGGAGACACCTTAAAGACCATCCAGTTTCTGCCATGACCTTCCACTTGCTCCCCATCCAACCTGACCATGGAGCCTCCCAGACATGGGGCACCCCCATCTTCTCTTGGGCAATCCCATCTCTAAAACCAACCCTGGTGTTTTCCCCCTCTGGAGTGCCCGTGCTGATTTCTCTCCCCCAGCTTTCCCAACCTTTAACCCTCCCTGTGCCACCTTTCCCTGCAGTCCTGGGCCAGCTGCTGCCGCTGCTGCACGGGAACGTGCACGGGAGCAGGGTGATCATCCAGGAGTTCCAGGAGTGCTGCCGCCAGGGACGCTTCAGCCACGGGCCCGAGGGCAGCTCCAGGAGCCCCCCAGAGCCCCCAGGAGGGGAGGACAGCGGGGTCCCCTCCAAGGCCAGGCTCAAGAGGATCATTTCAGAGAGCTCCGTGTACGAGAAGAGGCCCGAGTTCAGGATGTGCTGGTACGTGCACGCCGAGGTGCTGCGCAGCTTCGGGCAGGAGCAGCTTCCCGTGCCCTGCCAGTGGAACTACGTCACCCAGGTGCCCTGCACGGGCAAGGAGGAGGGGGGCAGCGTGCCAGGAGTGGCTGTGCCCCAGCCCACCCCCCTGGCAGCCAAGAGGAAGGCCGTGGGAAGCATGTCCATCACCAAGTTCATGAAGAGACCTCGGGGCGCTGAGCAGGTGAGTTCCTGGCGGGGTGTTGTGCCCCAGTAAGGAGGGCTGGGAGTGGGGCTGGGGGTGTTTGCACCCCCCCAGGTCGGCCTGTTAACTCCAGCCACTGTCCTGCACACCAGAAGACCCTTTTTATGGGGAAAGAAGTGAAATGATGGGACTGAGAGATGGGTTTCTTTTGTGTGTCTGCTTGGACTCTGTTCCATTTGAAACGTTGCTCTCCTGCTGTTCTTCCATTCTCTGCTATTTGGCAGTGATTGCATCCAAGCTGTGAATAGTTTGAGAGTCTGCTTGGCCTTGGTTTTACAGCTGTGTGTAATTTGTGTGCAGGTTTTATGTGTGCCTGTGGCTGCCAGATGTACAGCCCGAGCTGATGACTTACAGCAGTTGCATGTGAAGGGATTAAATGTGGTCCCCAAGTGCTGCAACTCAGCCCAGAGCAGTCTGTAAAGGCTCCAGCTCATCCTGACACACATAAAGCTGAATTTCGAGAGCTGGTTTAAAAAACCAATAATTCATAGGGACAAAATGAGATGGAATTGCAGTGGTTGCTGCCTGGGGGCTCTGTTGTGGTTTTCCTGTTGTTGCTTCTGCTTTTCAGGGCAACCACAGGTGGTGCTGGAGCCTAATCATGACTGAAAAATGGGATCATGGAATTCCAGAATGCTTTGGCTTGGAAGGGACCTTAAATGTCACCCTTGCCATGGGCAGGGACACCTCCCACTGTCCCAGGCTGCTCCAGCCTGGCCTTGGCACTGCCAGGGATCCAGGGGCAGCCCCAGCTGCTCTGGGAATTCCATGCCAGCCCCTGCCCACCATCACAGGGAGGAATTCCTTCCCAATATCCCATCCAGCCCTACCCCCTGGCATTGGAAGCCATTCCCTGTGTCCTGTCCTTCCATCCCTTGTCCAAAGTCTCTCTCCGTGTTTCCTCTTGGCCCCTTCAGGCCCTGGAGGGGCCACAGCTGGGTCCCCACAAAGCTTGGGAGGCTCTGCTGAGGCTTTAGGTGCTGCAATTTGGGATTATCAACCTTTGGCTTCCCATCCCACAGGCAGGGCAGGGTTTGGAATCCCTGCCAGTGGATTTATTCCTCCTTCCCTGTGCACCAGGTTAGGAAAGAGCCCCAGAATGGTTTGGGTTGGGAGGGACCTTAAAGCTGATCTCGTTCCACCCCCCTCCCATGGACCACAGATGAGGCTTTTGATGCTTTTTATGCTTTGCCTTCCCAATTTATTCTTGGCTTTTTTGGCTTTTCTACTGAAAAAGCTCAGCATTCAGGTATTGATAGAGATCAGAGACTTGTGAGAAGCTGTTCAACCCCCAAACTCCATCTGCTTGGGTTTTTTCTTGTACACTAAATAAAGGCAGAGATAAAAGTCTCTGCTTGGCACCCACTGGAAATTCAGCTTATAAGGGAGCAGAAATAGCAAAACAAAGGCTTTTAGGAGAATTACATCACCAGCCTGAATGCTTCAAAGCTTCTCAGAGCTGTGCTGGGGAGGTGCAGCTCCGAGCAGAGGTGTCACAGCCCCAGAAGCCTTTCTTTCCTTCCTGATGTCTCAATCAGCCCTGCTCTACCTGTGGAGCCAGGCTGGGCCATGGCTGGCAGGGCACAGCTGCCAGATCCTGCTCTGGCACGTGTTCCTCTGCTGGGGAGCTCACACCAGGGCTCCTGTGAGTCAAGGTGCTCTTACATAAGCTGTGGAGAGAAAAATTTGGTGCTGAAGTGGGCAGTACCTGCCCACGTGTAGGAGGGATTTAATTTGAGAACTGGGGCTTTATTGAAAGATGTAAATTGGAAATTTTCTTGGCTTGGAAGAGTTTTTAGGGGATGGGGAGCAGGATTTTCATTCCAGTTCCAGCTGAAGGAGAAAAAAACTCAACAGACCCTCACAGCTGGGCAACTTTGGTTTGTGTCCCTGCTTGGGTTCTGTGTTCTCCATTCAAAATAGGGAATTTGGGCTTTTCCCATGGCAGGAAACCTGGGCAGAAGGGAGGAACTGGCACCACTCCCTGAATAAAAGCTGATTGGCAAAGAGGAGGAGGAGTCAGCAGAGAACCAGGTCCAAACTTGACAAGCAACTGTAATTCTCCATCTTCAGAAGGGAGAGAACATCCAAAGGACCAAAGGAGGCTGAGGGGGGACCCTGTGGCTCTGCACAGCTCCTGCCAGGAGGGGACAGCCAGGGGGGTCAGCCTCTGCTCCCAGGGGACACCAGCACCAGAGGGAACAGCTCACACTGCACCAGAGGGGGTTAGGTTGGAGATTTAGGGAACTTTATTCCTCCAGAGCTGCCCAGGGTAGGGCTGGAGTCCCCATCCCTGCAGGGACCTAAAAGCCATGGGGATGTGACACCTGGGGACAGGGCCAGTGGTGGCCTGGGCAGTGCTGGGGAGCAGTTGGACTCGCTGAGCTTTATGAGGCTGTGATTCTGTGAAAATAATAAACAGAGGGGGGAGAGATTTCCCTTCCAGAGTGCAGCAAGAGTCAGATTTCCATGAAGCTGAGCTGCCTGTGCTGCGGGGGCTGCTCAGCACGTTGTGTAAGAGGGAAGGATCCTGGAGCAGCAGCTTGGCCTCTCTCCCACTGTGGGTGCCACTGCAGAGGAGGCCTTTTGTCACAAGTCTCAGCTCGTGGAGCTGGGAATTGCATTTCTCCTTCCCTCCAGATGTGCCCACCTGCCCAGAGGGTGCCCAGCAGTGCCAGCTCGTGGCACCCTCCCCCTCCTGACTCACACCTGGTACCTGCTCTTTCCCTCCAGGCTGCAGAGATGGATGGATTTCAGGCAGACACTGAGGAAGATGAGGAAGATGATGACTGCATGATTGTGGATGTACAGCCAGGAAAAGGTGGGAAGGGAGATGGGTGCCAGGCTCTTGGCAGGCACTCCCCCAAGGGAGCAGCACCTGTGTGAGCTAAACTTGGGATTTTCTGCCCTTTTCACCATTCCTTGAGCTTTTCTCTCTATAGATACCTTATCCCAGATACTCCTGCTTTTTACCCTTTTTAAAAGATGCTTCTCTGCTATTTTTGGCCTTCTCTAAGCTGCTCTTGCCTCTCCTGCCCTCGGTGGCACAAAGCCCCTGGGAGCAGCACTTGGCTCAGTGCTTCTTCTGGGAGCACAGGTGAGCACTAGGGCAGTGCCACTGGTGACTGATGGCAAATATTGCTGCTCTGGGGCCTGGCAGGGGCTGGGTTATCACCCCTCTGGAGCCTCCTCAAAGGTGCAAATTGTCTGAAGGAGGTCACATCAGGGAGCAGCCTGGCTGCTGCTTTGCTCCACAGTCTGAGCCCCTTGCTTGTGTTTGTGTCCCAGTTATCCCTTGGAAAATGGCTTCAAAGCCCCTCTGAGCAGCCTCTCCTTCCAGGCCAGGCTGGGATGAGGATGTGGAGCAGCTCCTTTCATCTCCAGGAGCTTTTGGACGTGATCACACAGATCAATGAGCTGACTCCAAGCACGTGCTGTGGTTTCCAAAGCTCTGGGCTCTTTCTTCCTGCTCACAATAGAGCTCTCCCAACCTGCTCTAAGGAAAGTGGTTTGTGTTGGGCAGCTCCTCTGGTAGATAAGGACTCGTGCACAGAAATTCTGCAGTGTTTGACCCATTCCAGGCATTATCTGGGCTCTCCTTCCTCTCTGAGCTCCTCTCACCTCCCAAAACAGACACTGGGACTGTTTGACAAGAAGCCTGGCTTTAATCTTAAGCTGCTTTTGCTTATTACCAGGCTCTGAGATGAAAACCTCGCCTCAGGTTTGTCCCCTCTTGTTCTGAGGATGCCACTGAGCAGCCTCCCTCCCTCAGGCTCTGCTGACACACTTGCAGCTCTGTTTGTTTGGCTCTGCCTGACTCTAAAGCACTGAAAAGATTATGAAAATCCTTTTTATGGTTGAAGTGATTTTTTTATTCTGCATTGGTGATATTAAATAAGAAGCCAGTATTAAAACCAGTTTTTAAATAGTGTTGAAAAGGAGACTCACAACAGATGCAGAAAGCTAAGACAGATAAAACATGAAGTAGTCAAATTTCACTGGATTAATGAAGATATTTACAAAAACAAAACAAACCAAACACATTCTCTCCTTTGCAGGTTCCACAGCTTCAGAATCCAGTGGCACAAGAGCTGCTCACCAGGACAGCAGCATGGTCAGCCCATCTAATACAATTTGAGACTAAAATGCCTACTAACTCCTCTGTATGTATGTAGGATGAGCTAGAAAGTTTTAAATCTTGTGTATCTTTGACCAAGATACTTGAAAGTATTCCACATTTCTTGTAAAGAGAAGACAGCACTTTGTTCTGCTTCAGACCAGATGGAAGCTTAAATTTTTAGCTTTAGCTTTTTAGCTTTTTTATTTTTTTTAAATACTGCATATTAATCTGTCCTTAATAAAGCATTATTGAAATTTTGATACTTCTTTGTAATGGAAGGTATCTAAGTTATCTCTAAAAGTAGCTGAGGGATTTTGGAATAAGCTTATTGTGATGCCACTGGGGAATGACTGTTCATAATGTTGTACAGCGTGGCCTTGGGTATAAATGATGTACAATTATATATGAATTTATGCTCTTGTACCATCCTGTTTGTGGTCTTACTTGCTCCAGAGAACAGCAGCAGGGCTTTACTTTTGGAAAAGGAAAAATGCATTGTTTCTCTTATCTTGGGACAGGCTGGACAGGTCAGGGATAGATTCTCACTCTTGTCTACATCAGAGCTGGGCTCTGTCCCACAGAAAAACTCTGTTTGAGGTATTGAAGGACTGAGCTGGCATCAAACGTGGTGACACACAGAATGAACTTGCTGGGGCTTTTGTACAACTGGTGAGTTATGAATTACTTCTTTAAAAGATTGTCTGTAATTTCAGGTTTATTATCTCCCCTGGGCACCAGCAGTAGCTGTTCCCTGCTGTCACTCTCTGGTCTCTGAAGGGACAAGGGGGGTGATGCTGCCCCAGTAACACCAGTGCCAGCCCCAGCACAGACTGGTTTGGCATCTCAAACCTACAGCAACAACAAAGCAACTCAAGCAAGTGGGATCAGAACTGAGTCTTTAAATAATTCCATTTAATCAGACTAAGTGTAACTTTATCCAAAGAGCTTCTCTCCAGTAGGAGTTACAGTGCACACAGAAGCAGAACGGGGAGCTGAGCTCTAAACCCAGCCCCCTACCCAGGCTCAGGTTGGTAATCCAGCCTAACAGCCCCTAATCCCTGCTCCACCACTGCCTTGGGAACACCTCAGGCAGTCCCTGCTCCAGGGCAATCCCTGCTTTGGTGTTGAGAGCCACCTGTGAGTCTGGAGCTGGGAGGGGACAGCGGGCCCAGCCCCTCTGCAGAGCTGCACCAAAGCCACCTCAGCTCACGGAGCTCCAGCAGTCTCGGGAAAAGGAGGGACGAGTCTGAAGCCAGCAGCACGGGAGGCACTGCCCTTTATTTCAGGACAGGGGCTGGGCCCTGGCCAGCAGCTCGGGCCTGAGGGGGCTGCGCTGCTCCTCCGCCGCCGCCTCCACGTCTGCCATGACCGCGGCGTCCCAGGCCAGGCTCAGCAGGGCCGAGGGCACCTGGGCACGACAGGCACGTACTGAGCACAGCCAGGGCTGGCTGTGGGCTGCCAGGAATCCTGACACCCCTCCAGTCCCACCCCTGCCTGGCCAGGGACACGTCCCACTGTCCCAGCCTGCTGCATCCTGGCCTTGGGCGCTGCCACAGCTGCTCTGTTCTCCTTGAGTGTGAACACCCTGTGAGCATTCACAGACCTGGGACTGCTCAAGCTGAAAAGGACAAGGATTCTGCAGGCAGCTCCTTTTAGGGGATGCTGCTTTGGGTTTTCTGTTCATACCCTCCCTCACCATCGCTGCCTTCCCTCTTTCCCAGCCCCTGACAGCTCTGTGCTCCAGGAGGACCCTGCACTTCCCTCCACACCTCAAAGCCCCCCAGTAGTTACTGCTTTGTTTGTGCTCAAAGTGGGGGGACAGAACACAGCTTGGGGCTCTGACTGAACACAAACTTCTCCCCCTGCTCGGAGCAGCAGAAGACTGACAGCCTCAAGATGCTCTGGAAGGTACCAACAGTAATTTTTTTCACTCACCAACCCACATTCATTGAAGGCCAAGTTCTCATCAGTCAGTTTGAGACCTCCAGGTCCCAGGAGCTCAAAGGGCAGCCAGTCATCTCTGAGTGCTTCTCTCACAAAGTTGTAGAGCACAGAAACTGATTCTCGGGCATAAAAAGTCCCTGCCATGAGAAAACAAGGTGAGAGAGTCTGGCATTTACCAAAATCTAACCTTTTGTGGTCGGTACCGTGGGGCTTCACCTACTGATGCTGACTTGATCAACGACTTCCCTGCCACACAGCCAGCCTGATTTAACTGAAAACTATAAAAGCAGAATCCCCAAAGAAAAATAGTCAATTGTTGGGAGCCCCTGCCAGCCTGTAACAAAGAGCTGGGAAAGCCTGAAATGACTTCCAGAGTTCTACTGGAAAATTTGAAGAGGATTTATGCTGTTGTACAGTCTGACATCACACAGGCAGCCTCACGCTGGCTGCTGTCACACACTGATCTAATGAGTCCAGCTTGTTTCCAGAGGCCTGGGAAGAGCAGACTTTAATTAATGATGCCTTGAGATTCTTCCCTCTCTGTCCAATCCTGGCTTAAAATCCCAACCCTGAGCAGGGGGAGGATTTGGAGATGGGAAGAGTTCATGGAGAAACATTACCCCGCTGTGGTTTTGGGGTGGTTCATTCCACCAGCTGACCTCAGCACCTCCTGTGATCCAGCTCCTTACACTCCAAATACCCTCAGAAGCTTCTGGAGGTGCCCGAGGGAAGGGCGAGGAGCCCCTCTTACCCTGGAGGATGTATCCATCGGGGAAGCGCACCCGCAGCAGCGTGTAGTTGTACTTCCTCATCTCCCTCTGCTCGTCCTTCTCGCGCATGGCTCTGGTCCTCAGCATCGCCGCCTTCTCCACCGCCTCTGTCCTGCGGGGAGAGACCCTTGTAGGCCCCGAGGAGAGCCGGGAGCTGCTGGCTGCCATCCCCCGGCCCTGCTGCTCCTGCAGCCCCTCACCGGAGCCGCTGCTCCCTGCGCAGCTCCTCTGCAGTGAGGCTGAAGAAGTCGTGGGGCAGCTCAAAGCGCGCGGCCGCGGGCGACGGCTGGAACAGCGCGAGCTGCCGGTGCAGCTGCGCCCGCACGGGCTCCGAGCTCAGCAGCTGCTCCTTGTGCTCCTTCAGATCTTCCAGCCTGCTCAGCACCTCCTCCTTCAGCACGTAGAACTCCTCCGTGGTCTCTGCAAGGATGGAGCGAGGCTCTTGGTCTTTAGGGCAGTGACACGGGGACAAGGATCTCTGGGGAAATGTCACACTGGGACAAGGAATGTGCAGGCTCAGAGGCTGTTTTTGTTCCAGCCTTGGAGGAATGACCTCTGTGGAGCTGTCAGCAAGCAGAGCTGCCCCCAGCACCCCGCAAAGCCCTGACTCCACATTAACACCACGAGTTCTTGCCTTGTCCTGGAACAGGCAGTGTTTTTGTCTCAAACCCGACAGCCTGGAAAAATTTGTGTGTCCCTTCCAAGCAGCTTATCCTTTCCTGGAAGAAAAGGACAGAATTTAGATGGAGTTTGCTCCAAGCAAGGGCTTTCCAAGGCTGAGCAGCTGCAGGTCTGAGCTCACCTGAAACACCTTGTTCTGCAGTTTGATTTTCCGGTATTTCTCCTCCTCTGGATGGAGATAGATGTTATCCAAGTACCTGCAGCAAGAGGAATGCACTGCCTGGATCAAAGCAGGACACTCTGAGGTCAGAGAGAAAACAGAGACCTCACAGATAACAAAAGCTGAGAAACCCAGGAAAATAAAATACATCAATGTTTTGGGGCCAAACCAAAAAAAAAACAGCAGCTCCCAAACCTCTTGGAATAGTGGGACCAACTCCTCCAGGATGCTCACATCAGATCAGCTGACAAATTGGGAGGTTCAAAAGTTCCATTTTCTTCCAAAAAAAACCACTTTTCTAGAAGCAGAGCAAGAAAACCCACCAGGGAAGGGATGAGCTGCCCGTGCCCTCAGTCACACTCACTTGGCCATGGTCTCCACGCACAGCCGGACCTTCTCCCGGTCCTTGTTGAAGGTGTGGATCTCCATGATGGAAGCAGCCACCGGGTCCACGGAGAAATACTGGGGGAGAGAGAGAGAGGGAGAGAAGCTGCTCAGGGAGGAGCTGATCCCAGCTCAGCTCAACTGTTCCCCTTTTGCTGGGCTAAAGAAGATTTAGCAGGTAAAGTGAAATTGTCCTGGGGGGGGTTTTACACGAAGGAGGTGGAGGGTTGGTGAGGTCACTGCTGGAGGGGACCCATGGCACAAAAGGAGCTTGAAGAGGGAAGGGAAGGAGTTTGAAGGGAAGCACTCACTGCCTGGATGGCTTCTCGGAGCTGCTTTTCCTTCTGGTCTTTCCTCACTACGGTACCGGTCAAGGGGCAGATGAAATAAACCCCTGAGACAGAGGGAGCAGCTGCCCCTTCCTCCTCCTGCTCCTGAAGAAGATAAAACCAGGCACCAAACTGAGCACGGGGAGGTTTTGGGGGGGGCTCTGTTTATAAATACCCTCAGGACACCGAGAGCAGCCCCAAGAGGTGCTGAGCAGGGAATGGCAGCATCTCCCTCACCTTCTCCTCCATGGAGAGCCCCTTCTCGCCGGCAGCTGCCTCGGCCATCAGCTCTTTTCTCACTACAACACACAAACCCCAGCTGCAGCGGAGGCTCAGCACATTCCAGAGGCTTTTGGACAGCTCAGCGCCGCCCTGAGAAACAAACACCTGCCCAGGTGCGGCGTGCCGGCCCTGGGCTGCACATGACCCCGTTTCCACCACAGCTGCCCCAAAACACCCTGGAGAGCGGCCCCGGGCGCTTTTCCAGCCGGGATGGCCGCGGCCCGCTCCTACCCTGGTTCCTGATGGCGTCCTGCGAGGCGGACGGAGCCTTTCCCTTGGGCTTCAGCTCCAGCCGGGCCAGCGCCGCGGCCGCCGCCCTCTGCGCCTCATCCGTCGGGGCCTGACGGGGCTTCGGGGCCACCTCGGCTTTCGGCTTCTCCCTGGGGGCCCTGGCACGGAGGACACGGCTCGCTGACCCGCCGGTGCCAGCCCGGGGACGCGGCCCCGCGGGAAGGGGCGCCCGGGCCCGGCGGTGCCGCCGCTCCGGCCCCGCGAGCCCCTCGCGCCCCGGGCCGGTACCGGGCCCGGCGCGGGGGGTACCGGCCGCGGAGGGTGCTCGGGGGTGGCGTTACCGGTGGTGGCGTTACCGGAGGGTCCCCCCAGCCCGTACCGGGACGGCTCCGAGAGCTTCTGCCCGGGCCCCGCCGTCTTGAACTTCAGGTCGGCCTTGATCTCCTGGAAGAACTTGCGCATGGCGGTGCCGGGCTGGGACCGGGTCGGGAACGCCGGGACGGGAACACCGGGACGGGAACACCGGGACGGGAATGCCGGGACGAGAACACCGGGACAGGAGCCGGGCCGCCGCGCCCCCCCCGCGCTTCCGGCCCGCCCGCGCCGTCACCGGAACGGGGCGGGACCGGCCCCGCTCGGGCGGGGGGCGAGGGATACCGGCACCGGGACCACCGGGGGCTGCCGGCACTCACGGACCTCCCCAGAGCCCCGGTTGCATCCACGGACCCCCGGCGGAGCCTCCCGGACCCCAGAGCGCCCCCAGACCCGCACCCCCAGAGCCCCCAAACCTGCACCCGCAGCCCCCACGGAACAGCCTCGGCTCCCGGTGCCCCGGGAGCGGCCCCGGTGTGAGCAAAGCAGGCGAACGGAGCCCTGGAAAGCTCCGGGGCTCGCAGCTCGGAGCTGGGGCACAGCCGGGGCTGGGGCGGCTGGAGCGCACGGAGAAGGAGCCTCGTGTTTCCCACGGCTGGGAAATCGGCCGAGCGCTCCAGAGCTGAGGGTGGGCGCAGTGAACATCCCCGCGTGTTCCACGGTTTATTTCCTGCTCCGCACCCTCGTGGGACACGCCGAGGAAGGGGCTGCGACTGCCGGCATCGGGCGGAGCCCACCCCGAACGGGGCTGTGCGTTCACCTGGGCAGCAGCAGCTGGCACTGCCCCTCCGGTGGCACCGGGACAGAGCCCGGGGGCTGCCCGGTGGCACCGAGAGCCAGGAACACCTGGATGAAGGCTGGACACAGACCGGCATCGCCAGTGGGGGTCACGGGCTGAGGCACGGATCTGCCCTCCGGGGACACCGCCAGCGCACAGGACGGGCTGAGGGGAATGTGCGGAGCCTGACGCTGCTGGGACAGAGCTGGGACACAGCACGGCCAGGGTGTGGCACAACCCGAAATGTTGCACAGCTGGGACGCGGCAAGGCCTGGGACACGGCAAAGCCTGGGACACGGTGGCTGCTCCATCCTGACAAGGCCAGAAAATGGCACAGACTGGATATGGCACGGTCAGGATGCAGCGTGGATGGGATATGGCAAGGCCAGGACATGGCACAGCAGGGACGTGGCACAGCAGAGATGTGGCACAGCAGGGATGTGGCACAGCAGAGATGTGGCACAGCAGGGATGTGGCACAGCAGAGATGTGGCACAGCAGGGACAGGGCACAGCAGAGATGTGGCACAGCAGAGATGTGGCACAGCAGGGACGTGGCACAGCAGGGACAGGGCACACAGGGACAGGGCACAGCCCAGCAGGAGCAAGGCCTCACTCACAGTGTGACAGGGAGCACTCCCATCACCCCGACACCCCCTCCACCAATTCCCTGCAGCAGGATTTCCCCTCCTCACACAGCTCCCCCAAACCCTGGGAATGAGTCGTTTCTCCCCAGAACCAGGGCTGTGTTTGGGTTTTGCCCCCGCCTGGCTCTGCTGGGCGCTGGGAGCAGCCCGGTGTGGGCAGGGACTGTTTTCCTTTCCGTGACCTTGCAGAGAAGCCGGTTTGGGTTAAGAGCAGGTTAACCCCAACGCAGCTCCCAGTCCAGCTGTGTCTGCTCCAGCTTAGCCAGGCTCAGCCCAAGCTTGGGGTCAGATTCCCCCCATGTGGCCCTGGTGCCTCTCCCAGTGGCCCTGTCCTGGGCCAGAGACATGGCCATCCCCAGTGCAGAAGGAGTTTGGAGCCCCGGGATGGCCCCAGGGAAGGAATTCAGCCGGGAGCCACATCCCCGGGCTGGGGGGCTGAGCTGGGGGCACTGGATGGGGCAGGATCGGCGTCTGTCCCACCCACAGCCCCGACCCTGTCCCCACACCCTTGTCCCCCCTGCACTGACACCCCCCATAGTCCCCAGCCCCCTCACAGCCCCGTCCCCCCTCAGGTCCCAATTCCCAATCCTTGTCCCAATTCCCAATCCTTGTCCCCATCCCTGTCCCCTCTCAGGTCTCAATTCCCCATCCCTGTCCTCCGGCCGCGCGGCCCAATCCCGTTATCCCGCCGCGCCGCCGCCTCGCTCCTATTGGTCTGACAGGCTGAGCGACGTGCGGCGGAGCCAATGGGCGGCGCGGTCGCGACCGGGGGCGGGACATCCTGCGTGCCGTGCGGTGCGGGCCGCCCCCGCCGCCTGCCCGGTGCTGCCGCGGCCTGGGCTGGGCCTGCCCGCGCCCGGTGCCCGCCGCGCCCGCCGCGCCCCCCGGTGCCGCCATGCCACACAGCTTCAAACCCGGGGACCTCGTCTTCGCCAAGATGAAGGGCTACCCGCACTGGCCGGCCCGGGTGAGACCGCGGGGCCGCGCCGCGGGGGGACGGAGCGGGAGGGGGGCGGGGGTCCCGGAGCGGGATGGGAGCGGGATCGGGAGGGGGGACTCGAGACGGGATGGGGACGCGCACCGACCCTTGTCCTCGGAGCGGAGGACCCTGTCGGGATGGAGATGCCATAACGGTACCTGTACCGGGATGGGAATCCCGTACCGGGATGGGGGCACGGTACCGGGGTGGAGGTGCCATAACGGGATGGAGGTGCCATAACGGGACCCGTGCCGGGACGGGACGCCCTGTACCGGCACGGGGAGCTGGTAGCGGGGTGGACATGCTGTGACGGTACCTGTAGCGGGATAGGAGGGTCGGTACCGGGCGGACGGGTGTCCCGTTCACGATGGGGGACCCAGGTCGGTATGTGCCGTGGGATGTGAGCCGGCGGTGGCACGAGGGACCTGTCCCAGCACACAGACGGGGATGTGGGGTCACGTCCCGGCACCTGTTCCCGGCTGGAGTGCCCCGCACTGGGATGGGGCCCAGCGCAGTGCGGGGTGTCCCACTCTGGGGCGGGAGGTCCCATTCCAGCACCTCCACTGGCATGGGGGCCCAGTTCTGGAATGGGGCGTCCTGTACCGCAATGGGGGACCCCACATGAGCAGCTGGACTGGCATGGGGGTCCAGCACTGCCTCGGAGATGGGAACTCATGTCGGGGTGGCAGCTCAGCACTGCGCTGTGGGGCCTGGCCTTCTGTCCCTTGTTGGGGACACTGAGGGGACACTGGGTGTGACACGGGTGGGGGCTGCTGTGAGCGCTCAAGGTGAAGGATCAGCGGGTGCTGCTGCGCTTTGGGGGGCTCGTTCGGGCTGCTGGAGCGTTTTGGGGAGGGGGACAGCTGGTGCCACTGGCCGGGTGACAGCGTCGTGCCGCGGCGCGCCTGGAGAGCGGGAGCTGCTTTGGGATGTGCTCAGCTGGGGGGTGCCTGGGGGCTCTGCGGGGTCCCCGGGAGCAGCCGAGGCCGTGGCAGGGTCACGCACTGCCCTTGGATGGCAAGAGACGGGCAGGTGGAAGCGTGGGGGATCGGGGAGCTCCGGGGGCCGGAGCTGACACCGCTTGGCTGCACCTCGCCGTGAGACCCGGGACTGCCGCTCCCGCCAGGACAGCCCCTCTGCTTTAGCTCGCTTGCTTTTTGGGGAAGGGTCCCCCCGCCCCGAAGACCTCCCCAGCACCCCCTGCGCACCCCGAGGCTCTCCCTGCCCACGGCCCGGACCGCCCGGAGCACAGAAGACGCGGGGTGTCCGGCCGGCAGCGGGGCCGTTCCTGCGGCCGGGCTCCAGCCAGCACGGACCCTGCGGCCGCTCGTCCATCGCCCCCGCCCGCGCTGCCCGTCCCGGCCACGGATCCCGGGCGAGTAGCACAAGGCCCACGTTGCCCACAAGACCTCGGTGCCGGATCCTTCCCGTTGCTCTGGTAGAGATCCCGCAGGGACTCGGATCCGTAGCCAGGGGTGCTTTCCTGCCGCGCTTGGCTCCAAGCGGGTGCCGGACCCGACGCCGCTTGCCGGGGCTGAGGACGTGTCACCGCTGTCTCTGACCTCCTCGTGCTTTGGGTTTCCTTTCAGATCGATGACATCGCGGACGGCGCCGTGAAACCCCCCCCGAACAAGTACCCCATCTTCTTCTTCGGCACCCACGAGACGTAAGCGCTGCCTCGCTCCCCCCGCCGGGCCCTGCCTCGCTCCGGCCTCACCTCTGCTTTGTCTCTCTCCAGCGCCTTCTTGGGCCCTAAAGATCTGTTCCCTTACGAAAAATATAAAGACAAATACGGCAAACCAAACAAGAGAAAAGGCTTCAACGAGGGCTTGTGGGAAATCCAGAACAACCCCCACGCCAGTTACAGTGCCCCTGCGGTGAGTGTGGGCTGGGCAGGGGATGGGGCTGCGGCCCCTCTGTCCCCCCAAGTCACTCCTCCTGTCTCTGCTTCTCCTCGCTGCTGTGCCGATTGCTTCCAGCTTCCAGCTTGGCTTCCTTGGGGTGGAATTAGCTCCCCTCTGCTTGCCTGCCCTCTCCCTTCCTCAGGGAGTTTGCTCTCCTCATCTTCCTCCATGGAGGGGTTTCCCTCAGGCTTCCAGGAGTGCTGGAAGTTCCCACTTGCTCTGGAGGAAGGCGCTTCTGCCCCGTTGTCACGGTGGAATCTGGGTCATGCTTTGTGCTGCTTGCCCAAAATCACAGACATTTTGTTGTCAGGGCAAAAACTTGAGGCTTGCTTGTCCCTGGCAACTGGATCTGCTCGTGGACTGTTGGGAAGTCCCCTCCTCCATCCATTCCTGAGGTTCCTGAGCCCTCCAGCAGGATTTGGAGCAGGCTGGGCCAGGGAACAGCTCTTTGTCAACTTCTTGTGGGGGCTTCTCGTGACCATAATTGGGATTCAATTTATTCCATAAAGATCATCACAGGAGGCCTTGGCTGTGTAGGCAGTGGGGCTGAAGAGGCAGAGGAGGGCCTGTAGGGTGGGCAGCAAGGTCGAGGTGGTCCCTGGAGGTCAGCAGGTGCAGGGAATGAGCCCCCCGGGCCGTGCCATGGCCGGGCAGGAGTGAGGATGTGGTTTGAGGGGCAGGGGTTGGGAAATGGTCCACCCAAAACTGGATGTAGGGTACAGTGAGGTTGTGGAGGTGCTTGAAAACCTGGAGATTGGTGGTGGTGAGGGAGGCACCACATGCCATGGCCAGGAATCTTCTGGGAACTCCCATCAGGGACCCAGCAAGGCTGAGGGTTCAGCAGCACCCACTGCATCCTGTGGGCAAAAGGAGCAGGAGAAGACACTGAAGTTTCCTTGCCTTTGGGACCTGAGTGAAGCCAGGAACAGCCAAGGGTGAGGAGAGGCTTTCCAGCAGCTGGAAGAACCTCGGCTCTAGGAATGGCAGTGCTGCACACACAGAGGAGAAGCCCAGAAGATGAAGTTGGGGTGTGATGTCCTGTGCGAGGAGCCTCCCGATGGGCTGGAGAAACAAGGAGACCTTCAAGGGAGCAGGACACAGGAGATCCCACCTGGGAAGAGCACGGTGGCCACCTGGACTCCTTGTGTGGACCTTTCCCATGGGGAAAGTGTGCAAAGAGGACAGGAAGAGGCCTGATCCAAGTGGAGGCAGAAGGAGAGGCTGAACCCGGCCACCCCGGCTTGTCTGGCGCCGTCAGGGCAGGGGAGGGCTGGGCTCTGCTCCCAGCTCCAGGCTGCTCCAGGGATTTTGGCAGGGCCTGAGGATGGGGGGCAGAGGGCAGCGAGGCAGCAGCATCCCAGGAATGTGTCCCTGGTGCTCTTGGAGTGGCGTGTGGGGCTGTGGGAACGGGTGCAGCGTTCCCCAGGCAGGGCTGGTGGCGTTGTCCGGAGCTGCTCCGGAGGGATCTGTGCTGGGAGGGGGGGCTGCCCTGCGCTGCTCTGCATGCCCAGCTCTGCCCTCCTTCCCTCCCCACCCTTGGTGCCCCTTCTCCATCCTGTCCTGCCCCCCGAAGTGCCCCGCAGGCCCCCCTAACTCCGCTGTCCTCCCGCTGCCTTTAGCCCGCGAGCTCCTCCGACAGCGATGTCCCCGAGAACGACCCCATGGCGGGGAGCGACGCCGGGGACGACGAGGACGACGCTGCCATGGCCACGGTCCCCACGGAGAAGGTGGACAGCGACGAGGACTCGGATCGAGGCAGCGACCACAGCGGGCTCAAGAGGAAATCCTTGGCCATGAAAGTGAGTGTGGGCTGGGGACAGGAGGGTGGCCCGGCCAGGGGACACTGTGGCTCCGTCACGGAGCTTTCCTTGAGGCCATCTTAGCAGAAGGTGGTGGAGAAACCAGCTCCCTCTGGATTCTCCAGTGGGAAATGGGGCTCAGCGTGGTTTTGGGGGTCTCACAGCTGTCTCGTGATGCCTGTGGGATGGTGGGATGGCCAGTCCTGGAGGAGGATCCAGAGCTGCAGATCTGATTGCAGCTCTTGCATGGCCTGTTGGGAAGAGTTGGAGAAAGCCCTTCCCAGGCAGCATTTGCTTTCCATGGTGGATGGAGAAGGAACGGGCTTCTCTCATCTTGTCACCTCTCCTTTGCCAGATGCCTGTGACAAAACGGCCTCGGAAATCCTCCAGTGACTTGGATCAGGGCAGCCCCTCTGTCACAGAAGAGGAGAACTCAGAAACATCTTCTGAGTCAGAAAAAAACAGTGACCAGGTGAGAGGATTTTGGGATACACTGGCATGGTTGTGAGGAGAACATCCCTCTGGGAATGGGGCAGAGGCTGAAGGGAACCTGACTGGCTTGATTCCCTGGTGGCACTGTTCCACATTTCCTCATGTTTCTGTTTTCCTCCAGGATTTCACTCCTGAAAAGAAGCCAGTGGCCCGGGCTCCACGGAGGATGCCAGCAGCAGGGAGGAAGAAGAAGGTAAAAGACCCCAAATCTGAGGGAGGCTAGAGAGGAGCCAGGGTCTGCACTGTGGGGAGGGGGGAGCTGGAGGTGACAGGGCTGTGCCCTGGGCTGGAGCACCTGGAGGGACCTCGCTGATCTCTTGGTGACCTGTGGGGGCTCGGGGTGCTGGGATCCAGGACACTGCTGGGTTTGGGGGTATTGCTGGGACTGGGGCAGTGCCACCCCACAGCCACCCTCCATCCCAGCCCCGCTCTCTGCCTGCAGAAAGTGGAGTCTGGCTCTGACTCCGACTCCAAGGCGGACTCGGATCTGGAGACGGGCAATGCCACCGTGGACATGACCAAGTCAGACTCGGACTCGGACTCGGACGTGTCAGTGAAAAAGGCACCACGGGGCCGCAAGCCAGGTACCCCGGGCTGCCCTGCTCCTGCTGCTGCTCCTGCTGCTGCCACCACCTCGGGATGGCAGTGTGGCAGCTCAGGCCTTCCCCATGCTCTGGGGTTCCATCCCGAATTCTGGGCACATTCTAGAGCCCCTCTGCCTCTGCAGCTCGGGGCTGTTTTCACAGAGGGACCTGCAGGGCTCCTGCTGAACATGCCCCTGTTGTCTTGCAGCTGAGAAACCCCCTCCCAAGCCCCGGGGCAGGAAACCGAAGCCAGAGCGTGTCCCCAGCAGCTCCAGCAGTGACAGGTGAGCTCACTGGGACACTGTCACCCTTGGGCTGGGCTGGGGGTCACGCAGGGGTCTGAGCCTGCCCTGTCCTGGCAGTGACAGCGACAGCGACGTGGATCGCATCAGTGAGTGGAAGAGGCGGGACGAGGAGCGGCGGCGGGAGCTGGAGGAGAAGAGGAAGAGGGAGCAGGAGGAGGAGATCCGTCGGCTCCGGGAGCAGGAGAAGGAGGAGAAGGAGAAGAGGAAGGAGAAGGCAGAGAAGGGCGAGGAGGTGCACACAGACTCGGACAGCAGTGCCGAGGATGAAACGGCCAAAAAGGGCCGGAGAGGCCGGGCCAAGGCTCCATCCTCCTCGGACTCTGAGCTGGAGCAGGAGAAGGAGGTGGGTGCAGAGCTGAGGGGGCCTGGGGGTAGATGGACAACGTGTCACCTCCCTGTCAGGCCATCAGGGACGTCCAGGAATGGCAGGGACCTGCCCTCGTGGTCTTGGGTTAGCCTGCAGCTGCCCACATGGTGTTGGGAAGGGTTGCATCCATGCCTTGGAGTGGGAGCTCTTCCCCTGGCCCAGGATGCCTCATCCAGCTGTGAGCCTCACATCTGGCACAGGGTGCCCAGAGAAGCTGTGGCTGCTCCATCCCTGGAAGTGTCCAAGACCAGGTTGGATGGGGCTTGGAGCACCCTGGGACAGTGGAAGGTGTCCCTGCCCATGACAGGGGTGGGACAGGGTGAGCTTTATGTTCCCTTCCAACCCAAACCATTCCATGATCTCCAAGATGCTCTTCCACCACAGCCATGGGGTTTGCTCCACTGTCCCCCTGGAGCTTTTGGGAGCATGTGGGGTGACCCTGCACCATGGGGTGGTGCTGTGCCATGGCAATGGGGTGACTGTGGGGTGGCCACGGGCGCCGTTGTGGTGTGGCTGTGGCTCTGGCTGTGCCGCAGCAGGGAGGGCTCTGCCGCTCTCCCTGCATTGTTCTCTCCTCCAAGGTAAAGAAGCCGGTGAAGAAGCAGCCCTCGGAGTTGTCAAGGAAACCAAATCAGAAGGAGAAGAGGGGCCGAGCAGAGGAGAAGCCACGGAACAAGTCAGCATCTCCACGTCTCCCTCCCTCCCCTTTCCTCCTGGGAATGGGGCTGTTCCTGCACAGCTCCAGCCCTGGCACCCCGGGGTGGGCATGGGGCTGCAGCACCTGCAGAGGGGCTGGGCCTGCTCCTCCCCTCCTCCTGAGCTGAAGGAGCTGGAGCAGCTCTTGGGGGTTACCAGGATCACATTCCATGGTGATTTCTTTCTCGTGGGGCTTTTCCTGTCTGCATTCCTGGGAAGCTGTAACCAGGGTGGAGGGGTCTTGGAAGCATCCAGCCAGTGCCATCCCCCTTGTTAGCCCAGTGCTGAGCAGAGGGTTCACCACAACCATCTTCCCTTTTTTCTTCCCTTCACACAGACCTCTGAAAGTGGAACGAGGCCGGAAGAAATCCGACCCGATCCCCGAAAGGAGGATGGAGAAGAAAAAGGGTGAGAGACCCACTGCTTCCCATCACAGAGGGGAGGAGAGAAAGGGGAGGGCTCCAGGGCTGCTTCCCCCACCTCAGGGACAGGGAGGGATCAGTGAGGTTGTGCCAGGGTTTTTCCCAGCACTGCTGTGATTCCAGGATCACTTCCTTGGCATCCCCTCCCTCTCTTGGCACACCCCAGCCCATCCTCTCCAGAGACATTCCCGGGGCTGTGCTCAGCTGTGGAAGTGCAGGAGGACACAAAGCCCTGCCTGGGAGTGATTCCAGGCCCCAGAGCAGATCCTGGGCTCTGGGCAGGGCCGTGGGCTCTGCTGGTGCCCTGACGTCTCAGCCTGTGTCTCTCTCTCTGCTCCAGAGCCCACAGTGGAAGAGAAACTGCAGAAACTTCACAGTGAGATCAAGTTTGCGCTGAAGGTGGATAACCCGGTGAGTGTGGCCTGGCCTGGGACATCCCTGCTCATCCTTGCCCTGCTGTGATACCCAGGAGTGCTCCTCCTCCTCCCTTTGGGGGTGCTGGGAGGCCCCAGGTGCCCCCAGGGCAGCTCCTGACCCCGCTGCCATCCGTGCAGGACATCAAGCGGTGTCTGAACGCGCTCGAGGAGCTGGGCACGCTCCAGGTCACCTCCCACATCCTCCAGAAGCACACGGATGTGGTGGCCACGCTCAAGAAGGTAGAGCAGAGGGCTGAGCCCTCCCTGGGGCCAGCGGGGAGCCTGCCTGGCCCCAGCTCTAAGGGGTCCCTCCTCCTGCTCCCCGGGGCAGATCCGGCGCTACAAAGCCAACAAGGACGTGATGGAAAAAGCGGCCGAAGTCTACACCCGGTTGAAGTCGCGTGTGCTGGGACCAAAGATGGAATCCATCCAGAAAGCCAACAAAGCTGGGCCTGAGAAGGACAAGGGGGAGACAGAGAAAGGCCAGGAGAAGCTGTCGGGAGCAGAGACACGGAATGAGAAGGGGGAAGAGGAGACAAATGCTGGTAACATTCCTGAACATCCCGGGACCACTCCCTGCCCTGTCTGGGCAGGTCACAGTCCCCTCCTTGGGGCGTGCCTGTCCTGCTGGGGACACAGGACACGGGGAGGTGGCTGTTGGCCTCGTGGTGGAGGGATCAGCACCTCCAGGCCCTGCTTTGCTGGAGTGCCAGGAGTGGGAAAGGGCTGGATGGGGAATGCAGTGAGAGCAGAGGGCAAACCTCAAGCCCCACGCCTGGGCTCTGGGGGCCTCCATGCTGGTTTTTGGCTCAGGACAGCTCCTCCCTGCCAGCCTGAGCTCTGGTCCAGGCATGAAGGAGTGTGGAGATGTCCTTGGACGCTGGCTCAGGCTCTTGCACAGGGAGTGGTGACTGGGATCTTCCACCCTCGGAGCCAGGTCTCTGCCTGGGGCCATCCTGGTGATGCTGCAAGAGCCTTCCCACAGGAACTGACAGGAAAAATCCACCCTGACGGTGTCTCTGGGCTGGGGGATGGAGGTTTTGGGGCCTTCTTGCAGCTGTGGGGGTCAGGCCAGTACTGGGGTCCCCTCAGGCTTGGCTGCATGTCTCTGGCCATGGATCCTCAGTCCCCGAGGGTCAGGATGGATGAGGGGGTCCAAGAGCCTGAGCCTCTCTCTCTTCCCTTCAGACCTGTCAGGTCCTGTGAATGGTGAATCCCTGTCCCAGAAGTCAGAGGGCACAGAGGAGAAGGACAAGAGCCAAGGGCCAGGAGCTGGGGAGCTGGAGGCATCCACAGAGGAGCCCCACAACAAGTGAGTGTGGGGAGCAGGGCTGGGGGCTGCAGACCCCTCTGATCGCTGCAGGGATGATCTGGGGACATCCTGTGGGTGGGGAAAGGGTTCTCCCAGCTTGGGAAGGAGCTGGGATGTGGGAGAGGGGTGGGGGGCTGAGCTCTCCCTGCCCCTGCTCTCCCCCAGCAGTGTCCAGGACTATCCCAAGGCTCGCGGGGAGTCGGAGGCTGCGGATGAGGAGGAGGAGGAGAGCTGAGGAAGCAGCTCCCACCTGGAGGAGGAGGAGGAGGAGGAGGAGGGGCTGTGAAGGGAGAGCAGCCTCTGCCTCTCCCCTGCCTGAGTCACTTCACCCAGTCCCACCGTAGCCGATGTCCTTGGTCTTGTCCCGTGTCCCGTCCCTGCGGAGGCACCGCCCGCGGGGGGGCTGTGCTGGTGTCTGTATTTGTCCCCCTCCCCCCTGTTTTTAATTTTTGTTTTGTTTTGTTGTTTTTTTTTTTTCCCCTCCTACCTAATTTCTTGTGATTTCAACCGACATGAAATGAATATAAAGGGTTTTCTAATGAAAAACAGAAGGAACCCCAGTGTCTCTTTCTTGAGGCATCTCTGGCTGGGACGAGGGGAGAACCTGAACCCCCTGCCCAGGGTCAGGGCTGGAGAGCACCCCATGGGTCCCCAAATTCCCTCTGACCAGGATCAGGCACTCAGGGGCTGCTCCAAGCCCCTTTCCCCACCATCACAATCCTCTCTCCATCCAGGGGCAGCTGCTGGAGCCGGATCCCTCTGCCCCAGGGGTGGCAGCAGGGCTGGGCACCAACCTGGGGTAAAATAAGGGTAAAAGGGTGTGTTCTCTCCTGACTGTGCCAGGGAGGGACCGACCCTGGCACCATCGTGCCCGTGCTGGGCAGCAGCTCAGTGTTGGTCTTTGCTGTGTTGCAAAGCTCCAGGGCTTTTGTCCGTGTCCAATAAAGAACTCCCGGCCCCACCCTGCTCTTTGTGCCGACCCCCGGGGGAGGATGCCCCGACTCCCCCTCGCAGGCTGCAGTAACTCTGCCCTGGGGACGCTTTCCTTTTTCCAGCACTGATTTCACACTCACTCGGTAAACAAGACCCAAATAAAGCCCAAACCATGCCCAGTGCCTCTTGCCCAACTGCTGGGAAGTGGGAGGTCCCCTCCAGGACCCCACTCCTGATCCCACTCCAGCTCCTCTCCTCCCACCCTGCTCCCACGGGGACAGGGACAGGCTGGGGGGGCTGGCAGGGCAGTGGGGGCTCAGGACAGGACATGGGGGTCCCCAGGTCTTGGGGAGGGGGTTGTTCCTCCAGAGCCCAGTTCCTCCCTCCCACACCCCCAAAGAAACCGCAGCCCAGTGCAAAACTACCCAGAGTTTATTGTTTCTTGTGCTGTTTTGACCCTACAAGGGTGGGGGTTTGAAGGCACCGAGGACGTGGGGGACCCCCAAGAGGCACTTGGGGCAGCCAAGGCACGTAACTGCAGGTCTCCAGCAAGGGGACAGAGCTGGGGCAGGCAGGAGGGTCCCCACAGGCACAGGCACAAGGTGAGGGGTGAGGGGGGCTGGGGGGGTTTGGCAAAGGCTCCTAACGAGGCTTTTTGGGGAGGGGAGCAGCCCGGAATTGCTACTCCATCTCCAGCTCCACCGGGCGCTTGCCCGAGGGGGCGAAGGGTCCCACCAGCCACGTCAGGGGGGTGTTGAAGGACACGTGCTCCACCAGCTCGTCCATCAGCTGCCGGGCTTTGGTGGCGTGGCTGCGGGCCTGGGCCAGCACGGGGCCCGTCACGTCCTGCAGGGAGGTGACAGAGGCCAGCGCCGCCTGCAGCTCCTCCACGTTCTGCCGGACCTGCCCCGCCGTGTCCTGCACGGTGCTGGGGAGGCCCTGCAGGCTGGACACCAAGGGCTGGCAGGAGCTCTGCAGCTGCTGGCTCAAGCCCTGCAGCATGGTCAGCGTGCCCGACTCCACCGCCTGTGGGGGGACACAGGGGGTGAGGCCTGGGGGACACCCCGGCTCACCCTGGGGACCCCCTGCCCTGCTCCTACCTCCGGCGGCGCCTGGTCCTTGCCACTGCCCGGCTGCTTCTTGCTCCACTCCAGCCACAGCTGCTGCAGCTTCTCCTGCCCTCCCTGCAGCCTCTGGTCCATGCCCTGCTTCAGCTGCTCCACCTGGGAGAGGGGCACAGCCCGGCTGGGTTGGGGGGGCACCGGGGGACACCCCGGGGTGGCACAGGGGGCGGGGGGCTGGGTCCTACCAGGTCGAGGGTGCGCTGGAGCTGGGCCAGCAGGTCCTGGCTGCTCTGGCGGGCGCTCTGCAGTTTGCCCAGGGAGTGCTGGAGCGCCCGGTGCCGCACCTTGGTGGAGAGGGAGCCCAGGCGCACGAAGTAGCTCTGCTGCTGCCTCTGCTGCTCCGGCTCGAAGCCCTCCACGGCCGTGGCCAGCTTGGCTGTGGGACAGGAGCTGCTTAGGGGGTCCCAGCACCACCATCACCACCCCACAGAGCCTCCCCTGCGCTGCCCAGGCTCTGCCCACCCTCCCCGGAGGGTTGGGATCAGCTTCTCACCCAGCTCCTCATCTGTCATGGGCAGGTAATGGTCCACCAGCTCCTCCGACTTGCCCAGCACGGAGTCCACCCCGCTGGCCACCATCTGGCCCACGGTGCTGACGCCGCTGCTGACCGCAGACCTGGTCAGCTCCACGCCACCCTGCACTGCCCCTTTGGTCATGTCCATCACGCCGGTCACTCGGCTGGACACTGCATCCTTGGCCCCGGCCACAGTGCTGGACACTGCATCCTTGGCCCCGGCCACAGTGCTGGACACTGCATCCTTGGCCCCGGCCACAGTGCTGGACACTGCATCCTTGGCTCCGGCCACAGTGCTGGACACTGCATCCTTAGCTCCGGACACAGTGTTGGACACTGCATCCTTGGCTCCGGCCACAGTGCTGGACACTGCATCCTTGGCCCCGGCCACAGTGCTGGACACTGCATCCTTAGCTCCGGCCACAGTGCTGGACACTGCATCCTTGGCTCCGGCCACAGTGCTGGACACTGCATCCTTAGCTCCGGACACAGTGTTGGACACTGCATCCTTGGCTCCGGCCACAGTGCTGGACACTGCATCCTTGGCTCCGGCCACAGTGCTGGACACTGCATCCTTGGCCCCGGTCACTCGACTGGACACTGCATCCTTGGCTCCGGCCACCGTGCTGGTCAGCACATCCCTGGCCCCCGTCACCGTGGAGGTCACCAGCAGTTTGGTGTCTGAGATGATCTGGATGGACACACAAACCTCTGTTAAGCACTGGGGGGCCCCGAGTGTGCTGCCCAGCCCAGCCTGGCCCAGCCCGGTACCTTCTGGGGGGGCTGCTGCAGGAGGGGCAGCTTCTCCTCCAGCTTGTCCAGCCCTTTGCAGGCAAATTCATTGGCGGTGGAAACTGGAGATGGAAAAAGGTGGGTTTAGCACCCTGCTGCCTTGCAGGAGCTCTGCCAGGGCCTATTGTCCATCACCCCAAAATTCAGGAGGTGCTGCCCCCACATCTTTTCTTCCAGCTTCTCCAGCTGGAAGAGAGACACAAAACAAACCAGAGACACAAAACCAGATCCTCCCTCTCCTGGTTCCTCACGAGAGCTCGGTGAGAGCCAGTTTTGGGTTCCCCCAGCCCCGTGGGGTGCTGTTCCCCCTCCCCACACTCACTCTGGGGCTCCAGGCGGGTGAGGAGGGGCTGGGCCCCGCTCACTGCTGCCGCTGTCAGTGTCCTCACGCCCTTCTCGGCAGCATCGCAGACGCTCCGCACGTAGGGGTGGCTCTCCTTGGTGCAGGTGTAGGCGGAGGACACCATGTCGTAAGCAGAGCTCACCAGGGGCAGGTTGGCCACGCGTGTCCCGATGCTCTGGGGGCCGGAAGGGCTCAGCGTGAGCGTGAGGGACCCCCAAATCTCACAGGGAATCGGGTGTGTTGGGTGTTCCCAACACCCCGGGGGTGGTGTTGGGGTGCTCCCGCGGCGCTCCAAGCCCATCGGAGGGTGGGATAACCCCGATCCCCGTCTCCAAGCAGGGACCCCGTGGGTTGCCCCCAAATTCCCCGCCTTGCCCGCACTGACCTGCTGCTCCTCTGCCTTGGGCTGCGCCGGCGTGGGCTCGCTGGTGGCCATGGTGGGCTGGGGGCACAGGACGGGACCGTGAGTGGGGTCAGCCCCCCCAGCGCCCCCCTCCTGCCTCTCGAAGGGAGGATCCCAAGTTACCGCTCCCCGGGACGGGGCAGCTCCCACGCGGTTGGGAAATCCCGGGACAGGGGGGTCCCGGGGACCGGGACCGGGATCACGATCGGGATCACAGGCGGGATCGGGACCGGGGTCGCGATCGGGACCGGGACCGGGATTGCCATCGGGAACAGGACGGGGATCGCGATCGGGAACAGGACCGAGTTTGCGATCGGAACCGGGATCGCGATCGGGATCGGAACCGGAACTGGGATCGCAACCGGGATCGGAACCAGGATCGCGGGCCGGCCCCGGGTCGTGCTCACCGCTGGCGCTGGGGTCGGCTCTGCTGCTCTCGGTTCGGCTCCGGGCTCGCCCCGCTCCTCCCCGCCGCCCTTTATACCCCCGAGCCCGCCCCGAGCGCATGTGACCGGAGCCGCCCCGCGGGGCCGGCCCGGGGCGGACCGGGAGCAGCGACCGGCGGGGAGCGCGGGGCCGGGAGGGCAGCGAACTCCCGGGAACCGCCTGCACCGAGTCCCCGGCCCGGCACCGGAACCGCCGGGACTGGGCTGCGCTGAGCCCCCCGGGACCCCATTCCTCGGTCGGTGCTGCACTGACCCCCCTCCCCGGTACCGGATCCCCCGGGACTGGGCTGCACGGACACCCCGGGACCGGTGCACACCGACGCGATTCCCCGGGATCCGGCTGCAGTGACACCCCGAGCCCGGAACTAGAGACCCCCCGAGGCACCGATCCCCCGGGACAGACCCGGCCCCGACCCTCCCGAGCGTCCCCTCCCCTCGTGCGGCTCCCAAGCACGGGGGTCCCGGTGCTCCCCCGCACCTGGCCCGGTGGAATTGGTCCAGCTGGCCCCGGTGTGTTCCGGCGGCGGGACGATGGACGGTCCTGGGGTGCCCGGTGTCGTCCCACCGGGTGCTGTGACCACGCTGTGTTTGTGACGTCGGGGATATCCCGGGGCAGGCCCAGCCCCTCCACGGTGACAAGTGGGACAAAGTTCAGTGCCACACGGCTGCGGGTCACAGTCCAGATGTCCTGGCACCTTGTGGCACCCTCTCTCCCAGTAGCCCGTGGAATCCCGTCCCATTGTCCCACCCTGGCACCCCCTTACTGAGCCCCCCGGCTCTGCCGCCCGTGCAGAGCCCCCCGGTGAGCCCGGCACGGTGGCTCTGCCACAGCACTGTAGGCTCTGAGTCATTTTAAGGCCAAAAAAGTTGTTTTCTTCCTCTTTAAACTGGTTTGAAGCTGTTAAGACATGAAATTCCAGTATTCCCGGGGCTTAGGGCAGCGCTGGATCCCAGACAAGACTCACACCGTGTCCTCCACGTGCCACCATCCCCACAGGAGTCCCCGGCCGTGACGCTGGGGTCCCACGCCGGGTCACCGGGTCCATCATCCCCTCACTCCCGGTGGGATTGGGGTCCGTGCCTCTGGGTGGGTGCGGCGCCAGTGACTCAGTGCTGGCTGCAGACCCGGCGGGCAGCGGGCACCTGGTGCGTCCCCCCCACGGTGACACAGCCCTCCCACTTGGACATATCCACCGGGACATCCTCCGGGTACTCCACGAGCGCGGGGGCGAAAGGTCCCACGAGCCAGGGCAGGGGCGTGTGCTGCCCCACGTGCTCCAGCAGCCCCTCCAGGCTCAGCTGTGCCCGCGTCACGGCGTCCCGGCTCTGCGCCAGCACCAGCCCCGACAGGTCCTGGAAGGAGCGGGCGCTGGCCAGGGAAGCCTGGACGCCCTCCACGCCGTGCCGGACGTGTCCCGCCGTCTCCTGCACGCTGCTGGGGAACGCCCGGGCGCCGGTGGCCAGGTGGGAGCAGGCGGCGTGGAGCTGGTGCAGGAGCCCGTGGAGCATGGCCAGAGTCCGAGCCTCCACCTGCGGGGTGGGCAGGGGGGCTGGGGGTGATGGACCCACAGCTGGATGGACCACAGCTGGATGGACCCACAGCTGGACGGACCCACAGCTGGATGGACCACAGCTGGATGGACCCACAGCTGGATGGACCCACAGCTGGACTCCGTGGCTGCTGCTCCACCCCTGCTCCAGGTGTCACCACCCCAGGTGTCCCCTTGCCACGTGTCCCCACCTCAAGGGACTCAATGGCTGCTGTCCCCACCCTCTCCAGATGGAGCCATCTGTCCCCCACGGTCCCTCCACGCCGTACCTCGTTGTCCTCCATGGGCACCGCATCCTGCTGGCTCCACTCCAGCCACAGGTGGTGCAGGTGCTCCCGGGTGCTGTGCCAGGGCCCGTCCGTGCCCTGCTGCCCCTCCTCGATCTGGGGGGAGGTTCAGCCAGGTGGGAGCACACCTGGGGGTGCCTGGGGCCGGCACGGGGCTGGCACGGTCCCTGCCCCATCCTTACCAGCCGGATGACGTGGTGGAGCTGGGCCAGGAGCCGCTGGGCACGGAGCCGTGCCCGCTGCAGGTCCCCCAGCGAGCGCCGCAGGGCCCGGTGTGGCAGCCTGGCTGTCAGGGAGCCCACGCGGACAAAGTAGCTCTGCCACCGCCTCTGCCGCTCCTGCGTGGCCACCTCCGTGTCCCTGGTCACCTCTGTGCCCGTGGCCACCTCCATGTCCCTGGTCACCTCCATGTCCCTGGTCACCTCCATGTCCCTGGTCACCTCCATGTCCCTGGTCACCTCCATGTCCCTGGTCACCTCCATGTCCCTGGTCACCTCCATGTCCCTGGTCACCTCCATGTCCCTGGTCACCTCCATGTCCCTGGTCACCTCCATGTCCCTGGTCACCTCCGTGCCCGTGGTCACCTCTGTGCCTGTGGCCACCTCCATGCCCCTCGTGATCTCCATGCCCGTGGTCACCTCCGTGCCTGTGGTCACCTCCGTGCCTGCTGCCGCTGCTGTGGGACCAGGGGTGAGGGCAGCGTGGCTGGGCCATCCTGTGCTGGGCACTGGAGCCCAGCGTGAGCACCCACAGGATGCTTGGCCACCAGGTCATGTGGAGATGCCACCCCAAGCGCCAGGTGACCTCTGCGGTCACCTCAGCTGTGACATGGGGCCAGCTCTGCCTAATGTCACCCAGTGCCAAGCTATAAATACCCAGGCGGGCACACGGGACTATATTTGCTCTTGGGTTTCCAGGTGAGAGTTCACCCAGAGCCATCCACGTCCTTCAGACAGGGACTGTCCCCTGCGTGGGGTCACGGTGGCCTCAGCGCTCTGGCACCACTGTGGGGCCACCATGTGCGGCCAATGCCAAGACCGAGCTACAAGGGTGAGGGTCCCAGGAGGGCCTGGCACCCCGAGATTTGGGAGATGGTGGGCACTCACCCAGCTCCTCATCCTCCCCGGGGAGGTACCGATCCAGCAGCTCCTCTGACTTGCCCAGCACGGCGTCCACGCCCGTGGCCAGCAGCCGCCCCACGCGGGTGCCCACCACGGCCCCGAGCGCCGAGCGCGTCCTCGCTGCCACCCCGCTCACCGTGCACGACACCAGCTCCCTGGTCCCGGCCACCACCTGGCAGGGGACAGCACAAGGACAGCTCGTCCCCGCTCCTCGCCCAGCGCCGGGCCCTGCCCGTGCCCCCCGGGTGGCGTTACCCTCTCGGGGGGCTGCTGCAGGAGGGGCAGCTTCTCCTCCAGCTTGTCCAGCCCTTTGCAGGCGAACTTGTTGGCGGTGGAAACTGGAGATGTGAAGAGAGGTGGCTTTAGCACCCTGCTGCCTTGCAGGAGCTCTGCCAGGGCAGCGTTTTGGGGTACCCCAAAACTTGTGGGGCGTTTCCCCTCCAACCCTCCAGCTTCTCCAGCC
Organism: Pyrgilauda ruficollis; assembly: GCF_017590135.1. NCBI lineage: Eukaryota > Metazoa > Chordata > Aves > Passeriformes > Passeridae > Pyrgilauda > Pyrgilauda ruficollis. Next base: position 707,004 of record NW_024513432.1, on the reverse strand, counting down.
GTTTATTCATTGCCGATACAAACTGGAGGTGTGAAACCAGATCCTCCCTCTCCTGGTTCCTCACGAGAGCTCGGTGAGAGCCAGTTTTGGGTTCCCCCAGCCCCGTGGGGTGCTGTTCCCCCTCCCCACACTCACTCTGGGGCTCCAGGCGGGTGAGGAGGGGCTGGGCCCCGCTCACTGCTGCCGCTGTCAGTGTCCTCACGCCCTTCTCGGCAGCGTGGCACACGGAGCGCACGCAGGGCAGCCTCTCCTTGGTGCGCCCGTACGCCGAGGCCACGGCCCCGCAGGCACAGCTCACCAGGGGCAGGTTGGCCACGCGGCTCACCACGCTCTGAGGGTGGGGGACAATAAGATGGGGTCCCCAGAGCCACCCGCGGCCCCCCCGAACCCTCCGTGCACCCCTACCTGCGTCTCCGGCCCGGGCTCGGCCGGCACGGCGGCGTTTTCGGCCGACATGGCAGCGGCGGCTGCAGCGGGAAGAGGGAGATTTTGGGGTGCTATGGGTGGGTGAGGCTGGTGGGGACCCCCCTGGGGATGACACCCCCAGCACCCCCAGCCCCTGCTCCCTGAGGGCTGAGAGCCACCATCCCATGACCCGAGTGGGAGTGGCTGGCGGGCTCTGAGGGGCTCTCGGGGGTGTTTTGGGGGGTCAGAAAGGGATTTTGGGACGGTGTCGGCCCCCTCCCCTGCCAGGAAACGGGGGGACTGGGTGCCCTCAACTCTTCTTGGACCCCTCCTACCTCCTCCGGGTCCCCCACACCCCCTTTGGGGCCGGGGAGGGGTTTTTGGGTGATTCAGCGAAGCCAGTCTGGACTCGTCTGTCGCAATCCCGGGTTGGGGACGTGCCGCCCGTCACCGCCCGTCACCGCCGCTCGGCCGGGGCAGCCCCCGGCCCCCGCAGGGAGCCGAGCCCCGGCAGCCCCCCTGGCCCCCGGCAGCCCCCCGGGCCCCCGGCAGCCCCTCTGTCCTCTGGGGTCTCCCGCAGCACCCCCGGCCTGGCCCTGTGCTCTCCGAGGGGATTCGGGGGGCTCCAGGCGGGTCACAGGTCCCCTGGGACCCTCGGTTGTTCCCTGGAGTTTCTCGGGGTGTCCCTCTGGTGTTCCTGGGGTGCTCCGGGGACCATGGGACCCCCGACCTCCCCCGCACCCCCCGGAGGCCCCCGGGGACCTCCGGACTCCCCCCGGGACCACCTGGAGCCCCCCCCCGGAGCCTTTCCGGAGCCTCCCGGGACGCCCCCGGCCCCGCTCCCCGCCTCCCGCTCCCGCCGAGCCCCGGGCACGGTACTCACGGGGGTGGGGGTGGGGTTCTGTCGCGACCCCCGGGCGAGATCGCGACCCCGGGCCCCGCCCAGCCCGGACCCGCGGGGAGCGGTGGGAGCCAATCAGAGAAGGGGCGGGGCCGGATCTCCGCCAATCAGGATAGATGGGCGTGACCGGGGGCGTGGCCTGGGGCTGGGGCGCGCTCGTCGCGGGTGCGGGGACACCGGGGGGACAGCGGCGGGAACGAGCCCCGGTCACCTCTCACGTGTCCCCGCGCCGAGGGACCCCGTGGCCGGTGTCCCACCCCCGTGGCCGGCGTCCCACCCCCCCTGCAGGTGTCTCCGCCCCCGTTATCCCCTCCCCCGGTGTCCCCATCGCAGGTGTCCCCTTGCCACGTGTGCCCTTGCCACTTGTTCCCATCTCAAGGGACTCAATGGCCGCTGTCCCCACCCTCCCCAAGTGTCCCCATCCCAGGTGAACCAACTCCAGGAGACCCCGATAGCGGCCAGCCCAGGTGTCCCCACGCCAGATGTCTCCACCCCTGATGTCCCCAAGCCAAGGGACCCAAAGCCAGGTGTGCCCTCGCCAAGTATCGCCACTTCAAGTGTCCCTTTGCCAGATGTCCCCACCCCAGGTGTTCCCGTGCCACCAGAGCCCCTCAGGGTGCCAGGTGTCCCCCAGCCCCTGCGGGTGCTCAGGCCAGGGGACAGAGCGCCGTGGGCGACCCCCGTGGGTGGCCTCGGGGGGCGAGGAAAGGGGACACGGCGGGTGTGGGGTGGCACGGGCAGGGGCACCGCCTTGTCCCGGGGGAATTCGTGGGGGAAGTGGGATGGGAACCCTCGGGGGGCCGGGTGCGCGGGGGGGCTGAGCGGGGTGGGTGCGCTGGGCTGTGCGGGTCCCACGGATGGGGTGCCACCCTGTGCCCCCCAGCCCTGTGCCCCCCTCCCTCGGCCGGTCCCAGCTCCCGGGGGGGTTAAGAAGGTGCCGAGGCGGCGGCGGGGGAGTCGCCTCCGGTAACCGGGTGTTTATTGGGGCCGCGGGGTACAGCCCGCGGGCGGCCGCATGCATGGCCGCTGGGGGGGGGGGGGCCCCCGCCCCCCCCCCCCCCAGGGGCTCCCGCCGCCCCCTGCCCTATTTACAGCCTGCCACCCCCTGGGGACCTGCCATCCCCCGGGGATCCGCCACTCCCCCGCGACACGCCACCCCGTGTGGCTGCCGGGCAGGGGTGGCACCGAAAGGGCACCCTTTGCCAGCAGAGAGTGGGTTCGGTGGGGACCCCCCCGCGGTGCCCCCCCACCCCGGCTGTGCTTTCCAGGAGGGGGTGCCGGGGGGGGGGGGAAGGATGGGCAACCCCCAGGCTGGCACTGGGAAAGGGCTGACCCCAGACTGGGGGTGGGAGTGTGCCCCATCCCCAGATAACGCCACATTCGGGGGGCCCCCAGCCCCCCGCACCAAAATGTTCACCAGGTTCCATCACCACAACCAGTGCATCCCCGGCCGGGTGTCCCCAGGGGGCTGGCAGCACCCAAAAGACCCCCCGGGTGCCACTGCGGGCTGGGGGGGCACAGCCCGGTGCCCGTGTCCGTGTGTCCATCCTGCTGCCCCCCAGGGATGCCCCTCCCCGGATGCTGCTCCAGCCCGGGGAGGGGACGCGGTGGATGGCACATGGGACAACACAGCCGGAGCGCGGGGCACTGCCCCACGCCAGCCGGGCACACCCCCAAACCCTCTCCGGGGGCACCCAGGGGGTGCCCGTGCCCCCCTCACCCATGCCGCACCTCACCCCCTGCCCGCAGCTCCTGCCCGGCCACCCCTCCGTGTCCCCAGGGAGCTGGGGCCCCCATCGGTGTCCTGGCGAGGGGGACGCACACAGGGTGGGACCCTATTTTCCCGAGGGAGTCCGCTCCACGCCGTAGCGCAGGAGGTGCTGCAGGTCCGTGAGCGGCCGCGGGGTGCCCGGTGCCCGCGCTGCCCGGGCCGCCGTCCCGTGCCGCCCGTAGCCGCCCGCCGCCGCCTCGCCGCTGTTGAACGTGTGGTTCCTCTTGAGGTGGGCGCCGGGGCGGCCCGTGCCGTTGTTGGCGTTGAAGTTCAGCTGCTCGGGGTGCCAGGGCGGCCCCTCGGTAAAGTCTCCCCCCTCCCCGCTGGGCGCCGAGACCACCCGCCGGCGCTCGGGGCTGGGGTGCGGCGTCCCCCCGAAGTCGCCGTAGGAGCTGCGGGGCGGGCGGCGGGCGCCGGCGGGTGGGTGCTGCCGGGTGCGGGGACCCTCCTGGGGGTCTCGAGCCCAATGCCCGTCCCCTGAGGAGTCGCTGAGTTCGGCCTCCAGCTCCTGGTCCACCAAGATGGCGTGGCAGGAGAGGGGGATGCCCCGCGGCGGGCGGCCGGAGCCGCCGTGCCCCCGCCCGGCGCCCGCGGGGCCGGAGCCGCCAGGGTCCCGCAAAGCCGCGTTGATGATGTTGTGACTCTGCTCCCAGGTGCAGTTTTGGAGGGCTCCGGGGCAGCGTTTCTGCTGCAGCGGGGTCTGCTCCGGCGTGGGCAGCACCCCCGAGTCCAGGTCGTGTTGGGTGACCTTGGCCAGCTCCTTGGGCCACCCGTTGGGCATCAGCGGGGCCAGCAAGGCGCCGCGAGCCCGCCGCTCGCCCAGGCGGCTGACGCTCACCACCGACTCACTGTGCGCCAGGATCGTCTCCTTGTCCTTGCGCCGCGCCAGCTCCTTGCGGTCCCGGTGCCCGATGAACCAGCACACGCTGAAACCGGAGATCACGGCGCCGATGACGAAGGCGGCGACGGAGGAGATCACCAGGAGGTTCACCGACACCAGCCCGTCCGGCTCGTCCACGAAGCTCTCCGTCACCAGCCCTGGGGTTGGGGAGGCGTCAGGGCACCTGCGGGTGCCGCCACCACGTCCCCGAGCCTGGTCCCGGCCCCGCACTCACCCTCGCACTCGCCCAGGTGGGATGTGCTGCCGCCGGCGATGTCCTGCTCGAAGGCCGCCCTGGGGTACAAATTGGGGGGTCAGTGGGTGCCAAATGGCCTGGCAGAGTCTCCCAGTCCCCGTCAGCCAGCAGTGAGTTTGCCGGGGCTCAGCAGTTGGGGCTGCAGGAGCCGGGGCTCTCTGGGGACACCGCTGTCCCCTGCATGTCCCCAGGCCTGGCAGCGTTACCTGGGGCTGGGCTCCAGGAAGATGCAGGAGCCCTCGGCTGTCCAGCCACAGTAGGGATCCCGGCTCCCGAGGCAGTTCCTGGCAGGGAGCAGAGACGTCAGGGTCAGCCCCGATGGGGGCACACAACACCCCGGCCCCCGCAAGGGACTCTGTCCCCGCCCCGTGCTGTGCCTCAGTTTCCCCAGCCATGCTCCCAGCCGTGCAGAGCCCTGTCCAGCACAGGGGGAATTCCTGGGATGTGAGGTGATGTGAGCCCCCACCGGCGAGCCCTGCCCAGCCCCAGGCACTCACTTCATGCAGCCCGAGTGCTGCTGGCAGCGAGCCACGGGCACCCTGGCCACGCACGGGGGGAAGGCCAGCAGCAGGGACCCCGCAGCCTTGTCCAGCTCCAGCCCCAGGAGCCGCCGCTCGTCCTCCGTGTCCCGGCCACACCTGGGGACAGGGCAGAGCTCATCAAAGCCCCAGCCCTGGGCCACAGGGCCCTCCACAGAGCCTGGCCCACTCCAGAGGAGATTCTCTCATCCATTCCCCCCAGCCTTGCATTCCTCTCATCCATCCATCCATCCATCCATCCATCATCCATCCATCCATCCATCCATCATCCATCCATCCATCCATCCATCCATCCATCCATCCCTCCATCCATCCATCCATCATCCATCCATCCATCCATCCATCATCCATCCATCCATCCATCCATCCATCCATCCATCATCCATCCATCCATCCATCCATCCATCCATCCATCCATCCATCCACCCACCCCTTTTTCTGCCCCCTCTCCTTCCCCTGGCACGCTGGCACTCACCTCCCGGGCTGGTAGGTCTCAAACTCCTCCAGGAAGACGCTCTGGCTGCCGGGGGCGGCGGGCGCGGGGCTGCTGGTGGCGTTGGGCAGGATGAGGAACTTGAGCACGGTGCCGGTGCTGGAGCCCAGGAACACCACGGTGTGGTTGCCCCACGGCCCCGCTGCGTTGTCCACCACGATCTTACGGAGCTGGTACCTGCGTGGGGGAGGGAGCAGGGTTGGGGTGTGGGGGAATCCAGGGGTCCCCAGGGAGGGGAAAGGGTGAGGCACCCAGCCCCACATCCCCATCCCCATCTCCACGTCCCCATCCCCAGCCCTGTGTCCCCAGCTCCAGCCCCACATCCCTATCCCCATTCCCTCCCTCCATCCCCAGGTCCCTGTCCCCATTCCTGTCCCTGTCCCCATTCCTGTCCCTGACCCCATTCCACATCCCTGTCCCCATTCCTGTCCCTGTCCCCATCCCTGCTCACGCCCCAGCTGCCCTGCCGGCGGGAGGCTGCGGCCCAAGAGCACGGCTTGATTAATTCCCCATCAAGCAGCAATTAAGGCAGATTTAATTAGGACGAGACAATCTTGACTGGTCAACACTTCAAGAACTCTGAGATATTTTAATACCTTTGTCTAACTATACTACTTTAAAACAAGTACCTGAAACATACATGATGATTCTACTGAGAAGAACTCACGCAATAGTTTCACTGGTGGCTCCAGCAAACAGATAGCATACAAAAGATTGTCTGTAAATAGTGAGACTGTGCACAATGCTCAGTGCTGTGCAGCAGCTGCTATTCACAACAGATGCGCTGCTGCTGTGCCGCAGTATGCCATTCCTCACTGAAATTCCAGCCCCTTGCAGAGCTCCTCCTGGCAAGGGTCCTGAAGCAAAGCTCTTCTTTGAAGGCCCTTTAGAAGAGAATTACATGAAAGCCCCTGTACATTCCGAGTTGTTTGGGTTTTATAATTGGAAACAACTAGTTTTGCAGCAATCATTTCTCTCTTTGCATACAACTTGCTGGATTTCAAAAAGCACTCCTTGTTTTTAGAGAAGCCCTTTGGCTGGTGATCTTCAAACTTTTTTTGGTGAGGAGATCAAAAAATTCTGTTTATTTGAAAATGCTTTACCTCCCAGTATAATAATTTGTTCATTTTTTCAGAGCCTAACCCTGTTCCTTGTGTGTCCATACAGTTGTAAGTCCATACAGTAAGTGGATCATTAACTTTTTCGTTACAAGTAAAACTAATAACCTGAAATCCCTGCAGCAGCAGTACTTTTACCAAGGTCTTCAAGACTTGTTTCACCAATGTTGGAGCATCACTAACTTCAGAAAAGCTCCTAATTTGTGCCACAGTAAGTCGCAGCAACACTCAACCTAGCGACTATGAAAAATTTACTATCCATGAAGGGCTGGATTTCTCTATTTCTCCATGGATACTCGCATTTGGTATTGACACTGTGCTTACAATGGGTTAACTTATTACCTGCAGAATGGATAAAATATTTCAGGCTCTGAGCTAGCAGGAAAAATAGCTACTCAAGAAAGGAGAATTTGCAGTGTGTTGTCAGAAAGCGTTTGTCATGATTTTTGGCCAGGAGAGGTGGAAAGGGCTTTGCTGAATTACAAGGACACATTGGACACTCACCTGAACAGTGGCCAAGAGCCAGTGCCTTTAGAACAGCGCAGCAACCACAAGCCTGAGCTCTCTCTTGGGGGGGATCAGCAATGCCAAGGCTGCAGTCCCAATGCTGGGCAGCATCTAGTAACAGAGGTGGGCACAGAAGTGCCCTGCTATCCTGTCCTCCTGGTGGGATAAAAGGGCACTTGTGATTCACCCTGGCTTTGCACAAGTGTTAGGAGGCACACACCCCCACTCACACCCTCCCAGCATGAACATCCATCCATCCATCCATCCATCCATCCATCATCCATCCATCCATCCATCCATCCATCCATCCATCCATCCATCCATCCATCCATCCATCCATCCATCCATCCATCCATCCATCCATCCATCCATCCATCCATCCATCCATCCATCCATCCATCCACCCACCCCTTTTTCTGCCCCCTCTCCTTCCCCTGGCACGCTGGCACTCACCTCCCGGGCTGGTAGGTCTCAAACTCCTCCAGGAAGACGCTCTGGCTGCCGGGGGCGGCGGGCGCGGGGCTGCTGGTGGCGTTGGGCAGGATGAGGAACTTGAGCACGGTGCCGGTGCTGGAGCCCAGGAACACCACGGTGTGGTTGCCCCACGGCCCCGCTGCGTTGTCCACCACGATCTTACGGAGCTGGTACCTGCGTGGGGGAGGGAGCAGGGTTGGGGTGTGGGGGAATCCAGGGGTCCCCAGGGAGGGGAAAGGGTGAGGCACCCAGCCCCACATCCCCATCCCCATCTCCACGTCCCCATCCCCAGCCCTGTGTCCCCAGCTCCAGCCCCACATCCCTATCCCCATTCCCTCCCTCCATCCCCAGGTCCCTGTCCCCATTCCTGTCCCTGTCCCCATTCCTGTCCCTGACCCCATTCCACATCCCTGTCCCCATTCCTGTCCCTGTCCCCATCCCTGCTCACGCCCCAGCTGCCCTGCCGGCGGGAGGCTGCGGCCCAAGAGCACGGCTTGATTAATTCCCCATCAAGCAGCAATTAAGGCAGATTTAATTAGGACGAGACAATCTTGACTGCAAAGTGTATGAGATTTATCAGCTCTCCCAGCACTCCCAGTGCTGGCACAAGTGGAAAGGCAGCACAGGGAGCTCTGGCCAGCACCTCCCAGCCCCTTCCAGCCCTCCCAGTGCCCCCCAGTGTCCCCAAGCCCCCCGGACACCCACCGGGTCATGGTGCGGAGGATCCAGGGGGCGTTGCCCAGGGCCGGCACCGCCTCGTCCATCAGCGGATGCGTCTTGACGAAGTTGAGGATCTCGTCGGGGAAGGCGCTGGAGGAGTTGTAGCGCATCCCCGGGGACGCGCAGCACCCGGGCCTGCGGCCGCGGCACAGCTCAGTGGGGCTGTCCCCAGCCTGTCCCCAGCCCCGCTGGTACTGGCCGTGGTTATCATCACCCCTGTCCCCATCCCTGTCCCCATCCCTGTCCCTTCCCAGCGGGTACAGGCCGTGGCTGCCACTGTCCCTGTCCCCAGCCCTGTTCCTTTCCCCAGTCCCACCGCTGTCCCTGCCACTAACAGTCCTTGCCAGCTCTGTCCCCCTCGCTGTCCCTCACCGTGGCTTTGGCACCATGTCCTCCGGCACAGGTGTCCAGATGGACTCGGGTGACTTCTGCTCCCGGAACCGTCCCTCGAAGACGGCGGCCACCTGGGTCATGTCGAAGGCGCAGACGGCGGAGCCGGGGATGCTGCGGGGACACAGCTCAGGGGTGAGCAGGGGAGGCCCCAGGGAGTGCGAGGGGCCCTGCAGGTCCCAAACGGAAATGAATCCCCCCCATTTCCCGTCCAGGACCCACTGGACCCATCCCAGACCCCATCCCAGATCCCACTCAGGATCCAGCTCGGATTCCAGCCAGATCCCAGCTGGCACCCGGCTCGGATCCCGCTGAGCCCGGGCAGCCTGGGCAGGGCACACGAGGCTCTGACCTGTTGGTGGGCGTGGAGAACACGGCCAGGACCACGGGGCGCCCGTCCAGCTCCAGGATGTCCGTCACGGCTTGGATGACGTTGAAGTAGAAGTGGGAATCGCCCGGCACGGAGCAGTTGAGCCGGGCCTTGAGGAAGGACGTCCACTGCTTCTCCAGCACCCGCTGCGAGCCCCCCATGTCGTTCTTGCACACCCGGGCCACCCGTGACACCACCACCTGCAGGGAGGACACCTGTCACCACCCAAAATGGCCATCCCTGTGTCCCTGTCCCCACCCTGGGTGCCCCTGTGGGCATCCCAGAATGGTTTGGGTTGGAAGGGAGCTGTGGGATCATCCAGTGTCAAGGGAAATGTAGGTTGGACATTAGAAGAAGATTTTTACAGGAAGGGTGATAAAGTTCTGGAATGTGTCCCACCTTCTCCAGGTAGTTGAACTCCATGGCGATCTCGCGGAAGAAGAAGTAGACGTGGCTCCTCCATTCCACAGCGTGCACGAAGTAGGGCTCTGCGGGGACAGCGGGGTCAGGGATGGCCCGGGGTGGGGTCACAGGGGACACGTGCCATGTCCTGGCACAGCCCAGGGTGGGGACACACCTTTGAACCACTTGGAGTCGTGTTTGACGGTGCGCAGGGTCGGGCTGTCCCCGAGGCTGCGGTAGATGACGGCGTCGATGGCCAGGAAATCCGTCACCGTGGCGGTGAAGAGCATCCCCCCTGCACGGGACAAGGTGTCAGCGGGGCTGGGGACACGGTGCCCGCTGTGACACTGGCAGTGCCACCACTGACCTGTGAACAGGGCCACGTTGGCGTGCTTGGGGTCGTAGGGACAGCGGGCCATGCCGCTGATGTTGTCCCCGATGGGCTCCAGCGTGTCCATCTAGAGCGGGTGACAGGGGACGTGAGGCCACACCCGGGCACGGGGGGCACCGGGGTCCCCATCCTGAGCGGGGCTCTGGCTGCAGTTGGCACAGACAGGGCTGAAGGTGTTGGTGCTGCAGACCCTTCCCACAGGTGCCCCTTTCTGCCTTCACCCCAAAACCCTTCCCATGGTGTCCCCTCCTCCCCTTACCCCAAAACCCTTCCCATGGTGTCCCCTCCTGTCTTCACCCCAAACCCTTCCCATGGTGTCCCCTCCTCCCCTGACCCCCAACCCTTCCCATGGTGTCCCCTCCTCCCCTGACCCCAAGCCCCCTCCCACAGGGGTCCCACCCCGGGGGCTCACGCTGTAGTTGGCGCAGACGGGGTTGAAGGCGTTGGTGCCACAGACGAAGAGGAGGCTCTCGTTCCTCACCAGCAGCACCTTGATGAAATTTCGGCACTCTGCCTGTGCCGGGAGAGGGGACAGTCACCCTCAGCACCCCAAAACCCCCCTCACCTCATCCCTGCCCACCCAGGCTCTCATCACTGCCAGGGGATGGCTTGGGGGGGCTGTTCTCACCCCAAAACTGCACTTACGGGAGCCGGGAATGGGATTCTGGCCCCCAATAATTAATTACAAATCAATTCAGCCGAGCGGCCAATAAATCACTGATACAACCGCTGGGAGGGAGTGGGGCGGTGACACCGGGGAGGGGACAGGTGTGACACGGCCACAGAGGGTGCTGGGGGTGCCCACGGGGGGCAGATCCCGCAGGCTGTACCTCGTGCTTGCCCTTCATCCGGCAGATGCTGATGTCGTGCTGGTTCGAGCGCCACGTCAGTTTCTGGGGGGGAAAAACCAGTGTGGGGACAGGGACAAGCCAACAGCACCCCAGTGAGACCCCCCCCGAGGCCTCCCAGAGCTTCCTGAGACCCCCCAGCACCCCTGGGACCCCCGGAACCCCCCAGCACCCCTGGCACCCCCAGCACTTACCCGGTGGTAGCGCATCTCAGCGGCCCCGCTGGGCTCCAGGCTGACCCGATAGACATTGTCCCTGGGGAGGGGGACACGGGTGTCACCACCCCCCCGCTGGGATGTGCCCCCCAGCGCTGGGGGTACAGGATCCACCCCCACACCCCCCCCCCGGGAAGGTTTGGGGTGCTGGGGTGGACAATGAACCTCACCAGGGCAGTGCTGGTGCCAGTGCCCCCCTCAGTGCCCCCTGGCAGATTTGGGGTGCCCGGGCAGGCAGTGGGGCCCTCCCCAGCAAAGAGGAGTGGGGCGGGTGTGGGGTGCCCACCCCGGGGCAGGGGGTGCAGACCTGTCCCCGATGAAGAGGGTCCTGTTGACCTTGAGGATGCGCTGGATGTTGAGGCGCTGGCTGCCCCCCCCCTCGGGCCCCCCCGGCCGGGCGGTGCCGTGCCCCACGAACACGGGGTAGTGCTTCACATCTGGGGGGGCACGGGGGTCACACGGCTGCCCTCCCTCCTGCCATCAGCCCAAAATCCCACCCCGTGGGTGCCCCCCCCACCTGCCTTGACCCCAAAGCACCCCAAAACCCCAAAACTCCTTCCAGAGGTACCCCCAAAAGTAACCCAGAGCCCAGCCCTGCCCATGTGTGGTCCCGCCCTATCCTACCCCAAACCCTCCCCTGCGTGCCCCCTTCTCCCTTCACCCCAACGCCCCCAACCCCCCTTCCCTTTCCGTGCCAACCGTACCCCCCGTGCCCCGGGGCAGCGCCCCGACCCCCCCAGCCCCGGGTGGGCACTCACAGTCCGGGGGGGCCACGGCGATGGGGCCGGGCTCCTCGGGGAAGGTGCCCCTCGCCGTCCTCTCGGCCGCCAGCAGCAGCAGCAGCAGCAGGGGGACGCGGGGTGGCGGTGCCATGGTGGCCCCGGGCCCGGCTGGGCACCCACCGCACCTGCGGGCACGGGCAGGGCTGGCAGGGGCAGCACGCACCGGGAACCCCCCCCGGAGCACCCCAAAGCCTCAGGTGTCGCCGGGCATTGGGGCCATGCCGGTGGTTTGTCACAGGGGAAGGCGCTGTTGGTGGCATGGGGACACGGGGACAGGAGGATGAGGACACACGGACAGAGACACGAGGGGACATGGGGACAAGAGGGGAGCCAGAGAGGCTCTGCCCCCTCCCAAAACGCCACCGGGGTGTCTTGGAAAATCTCCAGGGACACTTCAGAGTGTCACAGCACCCCCCACCCAGACAGCCCCAGTGCCACCGCCACTGTCCCCTCACCACGCTGGGCCACCGTCCCCAGCCTGTGGCTCGTCCCCGAGGGGCCGGGCTGGGTAATTAGCAGCCGGGCAGGGAATTAATTGATCATTAATTCCATGGGAGCCGGAGCGATCGAAGCGGCGCCCTCCGCCCCCGCGGGGACAGGGATGGTGACATTGTGCGGGGCCGGGCGGTGCCAGCGGGGGGGCGCGTCCCCAGCCCCTCCGCGGTGTCACCGGCCCCGCGTGAGACCCGCCGCTGTCCCCAGCCCCGTCCCCTTCCCGTGTCACAGCCCCTGGGCAGGAGGTGACCCCAGCGGGACCCGACCCTGGTGTCACAGCCCCTGGGGACATGTGACCCCGTCCTCGGGGTGTCACCACCCCTGGGACACTAAACCACGTCCCCACCATCTCAGGGACATCCAAACCTGTCCCCACAGTGCCACAGCTCCCAGAGACGCCCAGCTGTCCCCACCGTGTCCCCAACAAACGGGAAATGAGCTGTTCCTGCCCGCTTTGTCACACAGCGGCACCCGAAAGCCACCAAGGGACAGAGGCAGAGAGGGAGGGGGACCCCAAAAAGCCACCCCAGGGCTGGGGGTCCATCGGCCGCTGAGAATCCGGCCGTGCCGGGGGGCTCGGGGGCCGGGGGGGCCGTGGGGCAGCCTCGGGCTCCTGGAACCCCGAGCGGGGCTCCGGTGTCACCGTCCCCAGCCTGGCGGTGACAGCGAGCGGGCGCGGGGTAAGCGGAGCCTCCGGCGCCATAAATGCCAGCGATTGTGCGGGAAAAGAAAAGGCAGCGGGAAGAGGGGGGCGCGGGGAGGAGGGGGCACGGCGGGGGGACAGGGGGGTGTGCCGGGGGTGAGGGGGGGTCTCCACTCGGGTATCTCCGACACGGAGCGGGCGAGCAGCTTCGGGCGTGTCCCTCGTCCCTGTCCCTGCTCCGTGCCTCAGTTTCCCCACCGCAGAGCACGCTCAGCCCTCACCCCGACACACAAAGCTTTGGGGGGCGGGGGGAGCTGCTTGACTCCCCCCTCCCCCAGCATCTCCGCGACCCCCGGCACCGGGGAATTGGGCAGGAGCGGGGGGCAGCCCCGGGGCTCCCCCTCTTGCTGCGATCCCAGCGGCTCTGAGCACAGCGGGACAGCTGATCCCACCGAGGGGTGTCCCTGCCGGGGGGGGGGGCACTCTGCCCCCCCTCCCCGGGGGGGGGGAGCCCTTCCCCTGCCATCTGCCCCCCCCCAGCGCTGCGCTCTGCCCACCTGAGCTGCTCCGGCCGCCTCCGCCGCTGCCCTGTGTCACCGCTGTCCCCTCCGCTGCCAGGGGGGTCCCGCACGCGCGGGTCCCGTGCCCGGGGGTGCCACCCCCCCCTCGGGGACGCCCCGGCGGCGCTGGGGGCTCAGCTGTCACGTCAAACCCCCCGCGACCCCCGGGGGAGGGGGCCCGTGCCCCCCGCCCGCGCCAGGTGGGAAGGTAGGGCTGATGTCACCGTAACCGGAGCCACCAACCCCCCCCACCCCGGCAGCTGTCACCGCAGCCGGGGACCCGGGGGGGGCACCCCTGGGACCCCCCGAGCGGCACCCCACGGGAAAGCCACCGGTGAGACCCCCCCCCGGACACAGAGTGGGGACAGGGGGACAGCGGGGACAGGGGGACAGTCCCCCCCGGGCCCCCCAGCCTCGTAAAGCCCTTAGGAGGAAAGAGGGGGGCACGGGGAGGGGGGGGGAACACACCGGGAATGGGGGGGACATCAAGAAGGGAGGGACAGCAGGGAAGGGGGACACGCCCTGGGAAAGGGGGGGACACTGAGCGGGGACACTGGAGAATGGGGGGACATTGGGAAGGGGGGGACACACAGGGGTGGGGGTGGCAAAGGCAGGGGACACCAACAACGAAATCCCTGAAAATGCGACTTTTTGGGACTCCCCTCCCCGGCACAATCCCGATATCCGCGTCCCCCCCCATCGGTCTCATGCCGGATTTTGGGTTTTTTTTCGTTCAGAAGGCGCCCCACATCAAAAAGAAATCAGTAATTAGACATGCTAATGAGGCCTTTACACCCCACCCCCCCCCCCACATGCTCCAGTCCCCCAAAATGTGGCCCCCGGTTCTTGCTCAGTGGGGTCACCCAGCGCCACCCCCATTGCCACAGAGGGTTTGGGGGGTCACCAGCAGTGCCCCCCCAAGTGCCACGGCCCCCCCAACCCCAGCTGCTGCCGCCGGGGCTGGGGGGGCTGAGCCCCCCCCCCCCGGGTTTCCGTTCCGGGGCCGGTTCAGATGGCAGAGCCAGGAAGCAGCTGTCCCCACGGCAGGGACGGAGCAAATGTCACCCCGGCCACCTGGCACGGCTCGCTGGCCGTGTCCCTGTCCCTGTCCCTGCCGCCGGTCCCCCCCTTCCCGAGCTCCCGGGGGGCGCCGGCAGCCCCCCCAGAGCTGCGCGTGGCCCAGAGAACGGGGGAACCCCAGCACCGGAGGGGTCCCCGCGTGGTGACAGGGATGGGGGGTCACCGGCGCGGCGGGGGGGGGACACAGCAGCCACCATTTACCTTGGCGCTTCCACGGCCCCGCCGGCGGCTCAAATGTCCCCCCGGGCCTCCCGCTCCGGTTACCGGCTCCGTTTACAGCTGCCGTTTATAGCCCCGGTCCCTGTCCCTCGTCCCTTTTCCCTGTCCCCTCCCCATCGCCCACCGGGTGGGGACACAGGAGTCCGAGCCCCCCAGGACACCGCAGCGACCCCGACACGGGCACCGGGGGTGGTGGGGACCCCGCGGTCACCTTGGGTGGCTTTGTCACCCACCGTGGGTGCCCAGAGGTGGCCCCAGTTGCTGGGGGTGCCCCCGGGTGCCACCCATGGGTGCCCCGACACGTCCCCTCCGGCACGCCGCCGGTGCTGGTGGCCGGCCAGAGCCGCATGGTGATTTGCATATTAAATCCAGGCTCATCTGCATATTAAGAACGGTTTCCTAGCGAGGAGGATCGCGCGTCACGCCGAAATAAAACCCGGGAGGGGGGGGACAGAGGGGGTGGCAGACGGAGCGCTATGTCCCCCCCCTCAATTCACAGCCCTTGTCCCCTGCTGTCCCCCCAGCTCACAGCCTTTGTCCCCTTGTCCCCCCCCCGGGTCCTCCCGTCCTGCTGGTCTCCCCAAGCCACTTGTCCCTATGGCACACATCCCCCCCTGTCCCTGCTGTCCCCCCAAAGACTGTCACCCCCCCTTGTCCCTAAATCCTGCCCCTCCAAAACAGCCATTCCCCTCATCCCCCTTGTCCCCAAAGCCCCAGTTGTCCCCAAAGGCACTCACCCCCCTCGTCCTGCGCCACCCCAGGGGCTCTGTGCCCTGCCGGGGTCCCCTCGATGTCACCCTGTCACCCCTCTTTGGCACCCGCATGGCCCCAGGGCGGTGACAGGAGCAGATCCGGCTGCTCCGAGTCACCTCCTCCGGCCTCGTGCCTCAGTTCCCCTTCGGGCAGGGAAGAGGGAACCCCCAGTTCCTGCCCCGAGCCCGGCACCGCCCTGGCACCCCCACCCAAACCGTGCCGGTCCCGGGGTGTCACCTCCCCGTGCACCGCGGCTGGCCCATCCTTGTCCCCAGGGTTCCTGTCACCTCCTCATGGACCCCCCGTCCCCAGGGCATCCCAGTCCCGAGGAGCCCCTTCCCCAGTGTCCCCTTCCCGGCGGATCCGTGTCCCCAGGGGATCCGTGTCCCCGAGCAGCAGAGGGACAGCAGCTCCGGGAGCGGCCCCTGGAGACCCTACAACAACAACGGCGGTGTTGACACCCTGCTCCGGCCGGAACCTGCAATTCCAGCCCGGCATTCCCGGGATGGGAGGCTGCCGAACACACCCACCCCACCCACAGGCACCCAAACCCACCCACAGGCACCCCAAACCCACCCCAAACCACCCCAACCCTCAGAGAGCAGCCCTGCAACCACAGCCCCCCGATCCCAGAGCCAGGCCAGCTGGAGGAGGCCCCGGGGGGTCGGGAGCGAGGGTCAGCCCCGCAGCCAGGTCAGTTTTTAGCCCTGATAAAGTTGGGCTGTTGCTTTTGGGGCTTTGTTGGCATTCAGGTCCCCCTTGCCGGTGTCAGCTCTGCTGGGGACAGTGGGGCTGTTCCACCCTCCAGGCCCAGAGCCAGCACTTCCCATCAGGATTATCTTTGAACTCCTCCTTGTATTTAAATGAGGTTAAATATAAATATCTCCTGGGTTCAATGGGCAGGGAGGGGCTGAGGGTGGCAGGTCACCTCAATGTCACCTCAGTGTCACCTCAGTGTCACCGCAGTGGCATCACCATCCCCAGCATCCCTGTGATGATGTCCCTGGAGGTGGCACTCAGGGTGCCCACCTGGAGCCACCCACCTGCCAGGGACACCCGGGGATGGGGACACCAGAGGGGACAGGAGACACGGCCACCCCCAGCAAATCTCCTCCTGCCACTGCCCGTGTGCCCAGAGGGTGACAAAGTGACAAGTGGTTTCCGGTGCCAAGGTGTGGGTGAGAGCACGTGAGCCTTCACCCTGCGGCCTCCTCCTCCTCCTCCTTCCCATCCTCTCCATCCTGCCAGGATGGGCACCGGGAGTGCCAGGGATGGAGGGGAGTGTGGGAGGGGGAGGAGAGGATGCAGGGTGGGCAGGGGGAGAGGAGAGGATGCAGGGTGGGCAGGGGGAGAGGATGAGGATGCAGGGTGGGCAGGGGGAGAGGATGAGGATGCAGGGTGGGCAGGGGATGTGCAGATGGAGATGGGGATGTGGGATGTGCAGGAGGATGTGGGCTGGGAGGCAGAGTGGAGGATGGGATGGAGGAGGGAGGATGGGATGTGGGCTGGGATGCAGGCCGGGCTGTGGGATGCAGGATGCAGGATGGGATGCAGGATGGATGCAGGATGGGATGCAGGATGCAGGATGGGATGCAGGATGGGATGCAGGCCGGGCTGTGGGATGCGGGATGCAGGATGGGATGCAGGATGGATGCAGGATGGGATGCAGGATGCAGGATGGGATGCAGGATGGATGCAGGATGGGATGCAGGATGCAGGATGGGATGCAGGATGGATGCAGGATGCAGGATTGGATGCAGGGTGGGATGCAGGATAGGATGCAGGATGCAGGATTGGATGCAGGATGGATGCAGGATGCAGGCCGGGCTGCAGGCCGGGCTGTGCATGCCAGCGGCGCAGAACAAAGGGCCATTGTTCCCTGCGCCGCCTCCGCGCTGCCGGAAGGTCCGAGCGGCCTCGGAGCTGCTCCTCGCTCTCCCGGCACTGCCCGCGGCACCCGCCAGGCCACCGCTGCCACCGCTGCCACCGCCACTGTCACTGTCACCCCACCGCCGCCACCACCGGCGCAGCTCCTCAGCCTCCCAAAAGCCTCGGGGCAGGCCGGTGTCCCTGTCCCCTGCCGGCCCTGCCAGGTGTGCCAGGTGCCATCTGTGCGTGGGGGGTGGGCACGGGGTGTCACGTGTGTGCGGGGGGTGTCACCGTGTGTCGTGTGTGTGTGTGTGTGTGTGTGTGCAGGTGTCGGTGTGTACAGCAGGTGTTGCAGGATGGATGCAGGATGGGATACAGGATGCAGGATTGGATGCAGGATGGATGCAGGATGCAGGATAGGATGCAGGATAGGATGCAGGATGCAGGATTGGATGCAGGATGGATGCAGGATGCAGGCCGGGCTGCAGGCCGGGCTGTGCATGCCAGCGGCGCAGAACAAAGGGCCATTGTTCCCTGCGCCGCCTCCGCGCTGCCGGAAGGTCCGAGCGGCCTCGGAGCTGCTCCTCGCTCTCCCGGCACTGCCCGCGGCACCCGCCAGGCCACCGCTGCCACCGCTGCCACCGCCACTGTCACTGTCACCCCACCGCCGCCACCACCGGCGCAGCTCCTCAGCCTCCCAAAAGCCTCGGGGCAGGCCGGTGTCCCTGTCCCCTGCCGGCCCTGCCAGGTGTGCCAGGTGCCATCTGTGCGTGGGGGGTGGGCACGGGGTGTCACGTGTGTGCGGGGGGTGTCACCGTGTGTCGTGTGTGTGTGTGTGTGTGTGTGTGTGTGTGTGTGTGCAGGTGTCGGTGTGTACAGCAGGTGTCACACGTGTCACATGTCGCTCACAGCGTGTGTGCACCAGGTGTCGTGTGCGTGTGCAGAGCTGGCAGGAGGCACCGGTGACACACATGTGCAGGAATGTGGGCACCAGCTGGCACCTGTGTGTGACCGTGTGCGGGCACCTGTGTGTCTGTGCGTGGTGTCACACGTGTGCAGGTGTGCAGGGGGTGTCACACGTGTGCAGGTGAGTTCATGGCTGTCATATGTGTGTTCATGGCTCTCACACGTGTGCAGGTGTGTTCATGGCTGTCACACGTGTGTTCATGGCTGTCACATCACACATGTGCAGGTGTGAATGGGCTGTCACACGTGTGTTCATGGCTGTCACACGTGTGCAGGTGTGTTCACGGCTGTCCCCCGTGTGACCAGGGCTGTGCACACAGGGTTGTCACAGGGACAGGGACGGGGCACAGCGGGGCCGGGTTATTTTGGGCACAGGGCGAGGACGGATCCAGCTCCCAGCTCCCAGACCTCCACCCCGACCCTTCCCGGTCCCCGGGGCTGGATCCCAGCTCCCAGACCTCCTCCCCGACCCTTCCCGGTCCCCGGGGCTGTGTCCCAGCGCTGCCGGCGGGAGGCGATGGATGGGCAGCTCAGGAATGCTGCGGCGTTCCCACCACGCCAGCCAGGATCCCTCTGTGCCACCCCGGCTCCATCTCTCGGGTGACCCGCGGGTGCTGCCACCGCTGGCTCGTCCCCTCCCGCCCTGTTCCATCACCCTGGGGCTGATCCCAGCGCTGCCTCCCTCTGCTCCTGGGCCCTGCTCCGTGCCTCAGTTTCCCCACCCGAGCCCTCCGCAGGCTCCCGCAACCCCCACGGTCCCTCCCGCTGCCGCCGCTCTCCCGGGGCCACCGTGTCCCCCCCCGTGTCCCCCCCGTGTCCCTCCCGTGTCCCTCCCGGATCCCCCCGGCGCCAAACGCGGCGCTGAGCGCGGCGCTGCCGGGTTTGATGGGATTATCCCGGCGGGCGGGATTACACGGGAGGAGTGAGGATTAGGCACGGCGCATCGGCACGACACCGCCACAGCCACAGCCGCGCCGCCAGCGGCCCGGACTGGGCCGAACTGGGAGCAACTGGAGCCCAGGTGTGATGCCCAGCCCCAGCTCGGCCGGGGTCCTCCGGGACCGGCGGCTTCGGCAGCCGCTGTTTAATTAACAGGCTGCTGGGAACCGGCACAAAGAGACGAGAGGGATCTCTTTATCCCCCTTTTTTTTTCTTTTTATTTGACAAAATTGTAATTAAATAGGGAGTAAAATCCCGGTAGCACTCGGCAGCCCCTCTGGGAGCTCCTCTGTGCCAGCCCACTGCTCTTCCTCTCCCCCAGCGGATCCAACCCCTCATCCCCTTTTGGGGGACGCCACCAAAGCCTGGCGGTCCCCGAGGCCCGGCTGGGTGGCCCCAAGGCCACCGTGTCCCATTTGCCGCTGGGCCGGGCACTGCCAAGGCTGCAGAGCTTCCTTGGGGCGCCCGGCTCCGGCTGCTCCTCCCGCAGCGGGCACGGCAGAGCCCGGAGCTGCCCGGACAAAGCTCCCGAGGTGGCGATGGCACCAACAGGTACGGCCGGCATCGCTCCCGCTCTGCCGTGCTGCTCTCCATGTCCCCGAAACGCAGCGGGTGCCACCACAGCGGTGGGGACAGCATCCCCGCCCGGCACAGCGGGACGTGCGGCCGGGAAAAGCCACCCCACAAACCGGGACAGCGCAGGTCCCTGCCCGGTGACAACAAGCCCGACACGGGCTGGGAGATGCTCCAAGGGCCCGGCGCAGCTCAGCCCGCTGAAAAATGAAATCGCATCCAAAGTGGCAGGTTTAATTAAAAATATTCCAGCTTGTCTGGGGACACAAACCGCATCCGGCACTGCAGCAGGGATTTGCATCCAGCCCCGGCGCCTGGCGAGCCGGGCCGGGCCGGGCCGGGCCCCAGCAGCGCCGCGGGAGCGCTGGGGGCAGCGCGGGGCTTACTGGTTTAACTGGGAGCCAGAGCGTGGCCTGGAGTGTGCTGCCAGGGCCGAGGGGACAGGGACACACGGCCGGTGGGGACAGGGACACACGGCCCTGTGGGGTGTCCTGTCCCGTGCCTGGGGGCTCCTGGGGGGGCTGGAAGGGACGCAGGGCCAGCAGAGCCCTGCCGTGGGGGGCACACGTGGGCACCCCGGGCTGTGCGCGGGGTCACCCGGCCCAGCTGGGCCGTCCCCCTTCGTTTGTGGGAACGGCACCAAAACCCTGGGGGGCTCCTGGCAGGGGGGCAAGCCGTGCCCCCCACACCAACACCCCCGCACTGCTGGAGGGGGCCGAGCTGCCCCCGGCACCCCCAGAGCCGAACCCCACCCCCGGGGTCACCTCCTGTCCCCCCCTGCACAAACCCCCCCGCGCAGCCACGTGCCCCGGTGCCCGCGGTGCCCCGGTGCCGGCGGTGCCCCCGTGCCCATGTCACCCCGGGCACGCTGCCCAGGGGCTGCAGAGCCACGCTGACACCCCGGGAGCCGCGGGATGGCACCCCAGCCCCCGCGGGCTGTGACAGGGGGACACGTGGCACTGCCCGGACCTGGCACCCCGGGACAGACCCAGAGCAGCCCTCAGCGTTTTGTGGGGTGAACGGCCGGGGGGGCACACAGAGAGACCCCCAGAGCAATCCAGCCCTTCCCCAGGGAGCTCAGCCCCCCATCCCCGGGGTGGGACCCGGCCCTGCTGGACCCGAACAGACCCCGGGGGCACCTGGGGGGGCACGGCGCTGCCACACGTGCCACCGTCACCCCCGCCTCTGCCAGTGGCCCCGTGGGGGGGTCAGTCGTGGCCGGTGTCTGACCCCCCCCACACCCCAGGGATGGAGGATGGACTTGGGGTCTCCTCTGCAACCCCCCACAGCTCGTGACCTGGTTTGGCAGAGGGAAACTGAGGCACGGCGGGAGGCAGAGCTCACCCAAGGTCACCCCGTGCCGATAGCACAGCCCCGTGGGCATCCCCCCCCCCCGGTCTAACGGGGGCTGCTGGGCCCCCTCCCCAAATCACCTGAGCAGGGAGGGGCTCCCCTCTCCCCTCTGCCCCATGGGGGGCTCGGGGTGCCCCAGCCCCCGACTGCTCTATGCGACGTTGGACGATGGAGGTCAGGCGGGGGGGGCAGGGGGGTTTGCTGGGTCTGGGGGTGCCCGGGACACCCCAGGTGAGGGTGGCAGGGGAGGATTGGGGTCAGGCAAAGCCCCCCCAGCCTTGGCACTCCGGGGTCCCCCCCTCGCCAGCTCTGCCCACGGTGCAGCGGTGCTGAGCCCCAAAACGGGGCACAGAGCCCCCCCAGCCCGGCAGGCGCTGCCTGCACGGCCCCCCCGGCCCTGCCCTGACGCCGGGAGGGTGCCAGATCCCCCCGTGCACGGCGGGTCCCCCATTTCTGCCGCCTGCCCCCCCAAGTCTTGTTCCCACCAAGTTACAGCTCCGAGACAGAGCCGGGCACCTCCCGGGTTTGTGGGGGTTTCGCTCTGCCCCCCACCCAGCCCTGCGGGATTATCTGGGGGGGGCCACAAACACCGAACCCCCCAGGCTGAGCCTCGCCGCTCCCCGCTGCCCTTTCAGGGGCTGCATTGGCCGGACCCCCCCCACTTCACATCTCTGCCCCCCCAGCCCAGCAGAGGCTGCCCGGGGTGGGGGGCACAGAGCAGCCCCCCCCGCCCCCCCCCAAAAAAAAACAACAAGCCCTGGCTGCTTTCCAAAGAAACAGCGGAGGCAAAACGGAGCCCGACGAAGCAGAGACCCCCCCACCCCGCGATCCCGATCCCCATCCTCATCCTCATCCCCATCCCCATCCTCATCTCCATCCCCATCCTCATCCTCATCCTCCCGGCTCGGGGCGGGGGGGCTCCGGTTCCCGCGCCCATCGCCGTGTCCCGGGGCTGGGGGAGGGTTGGGGTGCCGCTCCGGGGGGCTGAAGGGTGGGAGGGGGGCGTGGG
>NW_024513432.1:672358-684991 GCF_017590135.1 Pyrgilauda ruficollis | reverse complement strand
CCCCCGCCCCGGGGAGGCGGCTCGGCCCGGCCCGGCCCCGGGCCCCCCGCCCCCGGCGGGGAGGGGGGAGCGCGGGGGGAGCCGGCCCCGCCTGCCTCGGCCCCCCCGAAAAGGGGCAGCGCTCCCCCCGCATTCCCGGGCAGCGGCAGGGTGGCACCGGCCCCCCCTCGTGCCCTCCATCAGTTTCGCCCATCCCGGGTGCAGGGAGGGGCTGGGGTTGATCCCCCCCCATCTCCTGCCCGGGTTTCATCCTTGGCACGAGGAGGGGTTCAGACCGAGCCCCCCCATCCTCTGCCTCTGTTTCTCCCGCCCCTGGCACGAAGGGGGGCTGGGGCCGATCCCCTCCGCCCCTTGCCTCAGTTTCCCGTCATTCCCATCCTGCTGGGACCCCATTCCCCACAGCCTCGAAGGCCAGTCCCCCCCGTTGCTGTCCCTGTCCCCAGGTTGACCCCCTCCCTCTATGTGAACCCCCCATCCTCTGCCTCAGTTTCCCCTCACCCCCAGGAGCTGCTGCCCACCCAAACCTGTCCCCCCCCGGGCTGCAGGGAACACCAGGATGAGCCCCGGGGGGGCACCCGGGGGTCTGGGGGTGACACTCAGTGTGGGGGCCTAGCACGGCATTCCTCCGGTGGCTTTGTTGCTTTGTCCCGGTTGTTTTAGCCTGAAAAACCCCAAACGGGGGTGAAACCCTGCCCGGGTGTCTGGGGTGCCCCAGCTGTGCCAGGCTCGGCCCACCCTGGCGAGCAGGAGGTTCGGAACGTGATTCACCTCTTCCTGCACGGCTCCGGTCCCCCCCGGTTCCCAGGGCAGGGAGGGAGGACGGCCACCCCCGGGGGGACACTGACGGAAGGGGGGTCCCCAGGGGAAGGAAACACAGCCGTGACTCAGCGCCTGAATCACCGTCCCCAGGGGGACAGCGAGGGGACACCGCGAGCCCCTTGACCCGTTCACACAGCCCCGGCCCTCCGCTCGCCAATCTCGGGCTCATTACTGCTAATTAATCAACCCTCCTCGGAATTAATTCCTCCGCAGTTCCTGCAAGCGCCGTCCGGACGCGTTTTGGTGAACGTCAGCACCATCCTGGGGCACCCCGATATCCCACAGGTACCCCAGGGCACCCCGAAACCCAGCGGCACCCTAAAACCCCCTGGCACCCCGATATCCCACTGCTCCCCAACACCCTGTGGCACCCCAAAACCCCCTGGCACCCC
This sequence comes from Pyrgilauda ruficollis, assembly GCF_017590135.1. Taxonomy (NCBI): domain Eukaryota; kingdom Metazoa; phylum Chordata; class Aves; order Passeriformes; family Passeridae; genus Pyrgilauda; species Pyrgilauda ruficollis. The sequence goes on along the minus strand of NW_024513432.1, from coordinate 683,780 downwards.
GAGGTCCCACTGCTCCCCGACACCCCGTGACACCCCAATATCCCGGTACCCACCATCCCACAACGTCCCATGGCACCTTAATGTCCCACTGCACCCCAATGTCCCCTGGCACCCCAATGTCCCCTGGCACCCCGCCATCCCCGTGGCGGTTCCAGGGCTCCTCCCGAGCAGGAATTTTGGCCGGCAGCTCGGAAAGCAGCGGCCCTGGGAGGGCTCTTCCCACCCGCAGCCTCCAGATCGGGATTTATTCGGGATTTGGGGATTTGGGTGACCTTTAAGGGAACAGCCGAGGAGTCCATGGGCTCGGCGAGTCCCCGTGCGAGGGGCAGGGCCGCTCTGGCTGCGGTGGCACCGGGGGGTCACGGGTGTGTCGCCCCCCTCCGTGCCCTGCCGGCCTCGTGCACGCCGAGCACGCGGGGCGGCAGCCGCGACCCCCGGCCTGTCCCGGCACGCCTCGGCACGGCACGGGATCCCAGCGGCACCCCCGCCCCCTGCTGGGGCCCGGGCAGGGATTTTGGGGAGCGGTGTGCCCTGTGTTGTCCCCCCGTGTGCGCTGGCAGATCCCCCACCCAGCTGGGATGGGCCCGGCAGCCCCCGGCCCCTCTGCCCGGGGGGAGGGAGGGTGGTGGGCAGGAGCTGCCCCCGGCCCAGGCACCCTGGCACGGCAGCCCCGTCCTCCCCGGCAGAGCCCCTGGGTCAGAACCACTGGATCGGAACCCCTGGGTCAGAACCACTGGGTCAGAACCCCTGGATTGGAACCCCTGGGTCAGAGCCCCTAGGTCAGAGCCCCGGGCGTGCGCCTCCCTGTGTGTGTGGCTGTGCACACACGTGTGTCCGTGTGTTTGCACCCATGTACATGTGTGTCCATCTGTCCGTGTGTCCATCTGTGTGTGTGTCCATGTGTCCATTCCATGTGTGTCCGTCTGTGTCTCTGTCCATCTGTGTCTTGTGTCCATCCGTGTGTGTGTCCAGGTGTCCGTCCATCCATCCATCCATCCATCCATCCATCCATCCATCCCTGTGTCCATTCCATGCGTGTCCATCCGTATGTCCATCCCTGTGTCCATCCCTGTGTCCATCCGTGTCCCCCTCTCCCAGCCACATCCAGGGCCACTGCAGAGCCCTGTGTCCCCACATCGCTGTGCACACGTGTGTGTGTTTCCACACGTGTGTGTTCGTGCGTGTTTCCACACGCGTGTGCCCGTTCCCGGGCGCCCCCCGGTCCCGGTCCCGCACCCCCCGGGCCCGCAGCCGCCGCGGCCATGCCGGGCCGGCCCTTCCCGGCGCGCGGGCGCTCGGGGAGGAAGAGTGGTAATTAAGTTAATTTGCACATGCAAATCATCCGCAGTTGGAATCTGTTAATTTTATAATTTGATGTTTAATGTACATATCTGCTGTGTTTTCCCAGGCAGAAACCCAACATTTTCTGGGTGCTAATGACAGGGGCCGTGCCCCGGGCTGGGGGACAGGGACCCCCGGGGGTGTCGGTGCCGGGGAGGCACCGGGGATCAGCCGCCACCGGACTGGGCGTGTCCGGCGCGGTGAGGCCGGTGCGCGCTTGGGCCAGCCCCAAAACTGCTGGAATTTGCCCCATCCTGGAGGTGGGGAGGTTTCTTTCCCCCGCTGCTGCCCGGGAAGCGTTTGGGGATGATGGCGGTGAGCTGAGACCTGGAGACTCGTGTCACCTGAGCGTCCCCACCCTGCAGGGTCACCGGCGGCATTGGTGGCAGCACCCAGCCTCCCAAAATGCAGGAGACACGGGCACAGCCACCTCCCCCCTTCCCCTGCACCCGGGGGAGCTCTGCTGCCTCACCCCCATCCCAAGGTCCTGCCTGAGGATGGGGGGGCTGCAAAAACTGGGGGCTGAGCATGGCCCCAAATGCTGTCCTGGGGATGAGGGACACCCCAAACACTGCCCTGAGGATGAGGGACACCCCAAATGCTGCCCTGTGGATGAGGGACACCCCAAATATTGCCCTGAGGCTGGGGAACACCCCAAATACTGCCCTGAGGCCGAGCATCCCCAGGGCCTGGGCATCCCTCCAGGGCTCAGCATCACCCCGAATTCAGGCGTCACCCCGGGCTGAGCATCACCCCAAGGCTGAGCATCTCCCCGGGGCCCAGCAGCACCCCAGAGCCAAAGCTCACCCCAAACCCAACTCCCGGAGCCAACCACCCCCCGGGGCAGGCGGCGCAGCTGCCGGGGCTGCCGGAGGCCACCCCAGGCCGGTCCCTGTTTATCTGCGGGACCAGCTGGGGCTTTGCATGTGCCGGATTTGTGGGTTCCCTTTGAAGCTGCGGCTGCCTGGGCCGAGATAAGGCGGGTCCCGCTGCCCGGGGGTTCGGAAGGACGCGGTCACCCCCCCCTGGCCGGGGCCGGATCCGGCTGCGAGCTCCCGCAGCCCCCAGGCAGGCAGGGAGCGGCCCCCGGGGAGCAGGGCAGGGCGATGCCACCTTTCTAATGAAAACTAATTGCCATTAATCCCGTCTCATTGTTTACTCGGGGCTGATTTAAGCACATTTCAGGCAAGACTGAGCAGTTGAACATTTCTAATGTATTTTTCTTTCTGCTTTAATGACCTTGTTCCCGCCACCCCGCTGCCATCTCCCTGCTCCGCCAGGCCACTGGTGACTTCATCCGGAGGGACAAGGACCCTCCGTGGCGGCTCTGGGGGGGCTGCGAAGGAGCCGAGCTCCCCGAGCCCCGGGGGGACCCGCCTTGGCCGGGTGCCGGCTGCGACAGCCCCTTGTCCCCGTCGGTGTCACCCAGCCATGGCTGTCACCTTCACCGTCCAGATGTAGCCCAAGGCCAAATCCAGATGTTTTCAGCCCCCCCCCTCTCCCCCCGGCCGCTCTGCCATCCAGATGTGCCCCCCGCGACCCCAACCCAGCTGTTGCCGCTGTCACCCCAGGGCCATCCATCCAGCTGTTGCCCCCGTGCTCCCCAAACAGCTGTTCCCGCTGATTCCCCATCCAGATGTGCTCCCCGGGGCCCGCTCTGTCCCAGCCCAGCTGCTCCCCCCGGTCCATGACACGTCTCCCCCGACCCCCACCCCATCCCCGTGCCCCCCCAGTCTCCCACCGAGCCCGGGCTATTTTTATCCTCCTTTCAGCTCTCTCCTGCTCCGGTTCCATCCGGAGTCAGTGACTTTCACAACCTCCTTTATTCCAAGCCCAGACTTTCAGTTCTCCCTCCCTCTGGCAATGAACCAACGCCGGGGGGGAGGGGGGCCCACCGAGGTGCCCGTGCCCCCAAATCCCTGATGAGGGACTTTGCCACACGGAGGAGCTGCCCTCATCCCCGCTCCCTCCTCAGCTTTCCTCCTCTCTCCTCACGGGGATAAAATCCCCAAGACTTCCGTACCGAGGAGGAGGAGGAGGAGCAAAGCCGAGGCTTTTGGGTGAGCAGGGTTTTTCCCTCCCCGCGGTCTCGGTGTGGCCATGGGGGGGATGCCTCACGTCACCCCCAACCCCATGTCCCCTTTCCCTGAGCCCGTCCCTCTCAGCTCGTGCCTCAGTTTCCCCAGTGACCCAATGCACCAACAGACCCCCCCCCAACCAGCTGCCAGCGCCCCCCATGTGGATCCCCCCCGGCTGAGCGGTTCTTCCTGGGGAAAGTCCGGGGCCGGCTCCTGGCTTGGGGCCCCGGCAGCGATTGTGATTTTCCCCTCAAGCGTGGCTAACGCCGGCCCCGCAGCCCAAGCCAAAGCATTTTCCACCCCCGGGGGAGCTCCGGCAACACCCCCTGCAGGGACAAACCTGGGGATGGGGCGTCCCCCCCACAGCCAGCAAAGCCATCACCAGGATTTCACCCAGAATAATGGTGCAAACTGGGAGCACGCTGCTGAGCCCATCCTGCCGGTTACTGGGATTTTTTGCCCTTTCCATCAGCTATTTTCCAGCTTTCAGCCCAGTCCTGTAGTCCTGATGTAGTCTCTGCACGAGGATAAACCCCTAGGAACTGGGGTTCTGTTCCTCAAAAAGATTCATTAATTCAAGGACAATCAGAGTCAAAAAAGCCGCTTTAAAAACCCCCATCTCTTTATTTATGCCATTATTACAGCCACAGAGTAAAAATGATGCACTCCTGCCTTTGAAGCAGAGCAAACAAACCGCCCGAAATGGTTAAAAAACCCCAATTAAATGGTGAAAATCCTGCCCTTCCTCCCTGCCTAAGGACTGGAGTTAAGGTCAGCTCCTTCCTTCCTTAATCTGCGATTTTTTATCTGGATAGCAATTTCCCCTGGGCTGCCAGCCGGTTGGTAAACGGCCTCTTTTGTCTTTAGCCTTTCCTTTCTCCTCAGGAAAATGGAATCCCATTTTTTTGCCGGTGCTGTTTGCGCACCGGTGCCCGGTGCCGCCAGCCGCTGATGCTCCCGCCGCATCCCGGGCTGGGTTCGCTGCCGCTCCCGGTGCCGCGGGAGAGCGGGCCCGGCTGCTTTGGGCACCCGCCCGTGCCTTGTTGAACGTCCCCGTCTGTCACGGCGAGCGCCCGGGCCCCGATCCAGAGCGGTTTGTGGCGATCCGGTGCCAAGGCGGCACGCCGCGGGCGCCTGGCAGGCGCGGCCAGGGCTCATCGGCGCTTCCCATGGCCCAGCACGTCCCCACCCCACCGCCCTTTGTCCCCGCTGAGGTTTCTGTGCCTCCTCTGGCCTCCAGAGCCCGAGGCAGGACCCTGCAGCCCTTGCTGGGGAAGCCTTCGGCCTCCAGAGCCTGGGCTTTGCTCCAATCGATGCTCCAGCCTCTCTTAACACCTCGCGGGGATCGATGGACAAGGCAGGGAATTGCCTGCAGCGAGGGACGTGGATAATCCCCCTGGCTCTGCCAGGGCTCTGCCTGCGGCGCTCACCTCAGCCCTGCCCGGCCGCGGTGTCCCCAGGCTCCCGGGCAGTGCCACCCGCCTGTGCCACCACCGGGGCTCTGGTCACCGCCGTCCCCAGGGCTCTGCCTGTGTCCGCCCTTCGTCCAGCCGCAAAGAGCTCCCACAGCCACCGGGAAAACACCAAAATCCACCAAAGTCTCCCCAAAACCCCACCAGCTGGTGGCACTGGGGTCATTTCCCTGAGTGGGGGGACACCACTGCCCATTGCTGAGCTTCCCCTCCCCGGATCTCTTCCCGAATCCTTTCCCTGCCCTGCCAGACCCTTTTCCAGATCCCTTTCCAGATGCCCTGCCAGATCCCCACGCTCCACTTCCACAGGGCAATTTAACCACCAAAAGGCAATTTGACACCTGGAATGACGCTCTGGGAGGAGGCGCGGGGCTCCCACGCTGCTCCCGGGCGGGTGCGTGTCCCGAGCGGGCTCCAGGCCGGGGGAATGCCCCGATCCGATCCCGATCCGATCCCGATCCCGATCCTAAAAATACCGTGCGCTGGAGGGAGCATCTCCAGCGGAGCAGGAGCCGATGGCAGAGCCCTGTCCCAGCTCAGCACACGCGTGAGCCCACCTCAGGGGGCACCCGGGGGGTGACACGGCCGGGGACGCCGGGGACAGCGGCATCCCCGCGAGGAGCTAGATCCCATCCTGGGCAACCGGCTTTCGAGGAAAAGCAATGTGGGGAGAGGGAAGAGGAAGCTGGAAAAGCTCCAAGATCAGCGGCACTGATACGAAACCATAAATTATCCTCCGGCTGTGCCGGCTGCGGGGACGGGCAGCCCCTCGGGGAAGCGGCACCGCCGGCACCGACCCCGGCCCTGCCGCCGCGGCTGAGCCGCTGCCATCGTTAGCGGGAGCTGCAATTTCTCATCAATCCGAAGCGGCTAATTAACAGGCGCCGCGGCCGGGGCTGCTCCCCGCATCCATCACGGCCCCGTGCCCGCCGTAAATCACCGGCACCGGGGCGCTGCGCCAGCGCTCCCGGCCGGCGGGGGGGCTCAAAGCCCCCGGTTTCCGCAGCTCGGGAGCACCCGGCAGCACCGGGATGCGCCGGCTGGCTCGGGAGGACTCCGGTTCCCTTCATCCCCCTCCGGCAAGCGTTAACCAGCTCAGCTTCCCGGCATCCCCACCATCTAATTACAGCGAAGATGAAGCAGGGAACGATACCTCGCCGTTAATTAATAACTCGTCACGGCTCAGAGCAGGCGGAAAGCGTGAACGCCGGGTGCTGGCGGATCAGGGCGCCCGGGTTTTGGGGTGCAGGGGGGGCACAGGCACCCTCGGAGCCGGAACGGCAGCGAGGAGCTGAAAAACGACATTTAAATAATAAATTCCAGCTATTAAGAGAGGCTGTACCTGGGAGCGCCGGGCAGCGCCGGCGGCCAGCGGGGTAATTAGACCGCGGCTGAAATGATGAAAAGATATCTGCAGGCTTTGAGGCCGAGGCTTTGAAGCTGTAAATCCTGTGAAGGCAGCATCCCCGCACGCACCCGCCGGGAGATATTTACCCGGGACCTGCTTCCCACCATCCACGTGGTGTGCAGAGCCGAGGAAAAAAATCCCCCAGCCAAGGGAAGATGATGAGCCCGGAGGGATTCCTGGGCACCCCAAATTCTGTGCCCTGGGGAAGGGAAGGGGGTGCCCCGGGCCCCAGGGTGGCGCGCTGGCTCGGCCGGGGGCTCCCCCAGGGCTGCAATTGTTCGTGCCAGGGGTGCCAGGGCCTCGTCCTGTGGGTGTTGGAGCTGTGGGACGAAGTGAAAGGTTTCAGTCAGAGCAGGGGTGGGTGAGCTCGGCAAGGGGGGCCAACACCACCGAGCTGCTGCTGGGTTGGTGCTGCTGGGGGGTTCCACCGGCCGGGCCCGGGCGCTCCCCCTGGGCATGGAAAGATTTGGATTTCAAACAACCCCGTCCCAAGCTGGCCTCGCACATCCCCCAGGGGCACACAGACACCCCTGAGCGTGCCCGGGTATTCACCCAGCCTCCCACGGCAGCCCTCGCTCCTTGGCACCGCTGTGGCTGTGCCAGGTCACCAGAAGGGACGTGACCAGGGTGCTGGGTGGCACCTGCCTCAGAGAGGCCATCCCAACGGGAAGATCGTTGGATCTGGCCTCTCACCTGCCCGAAACCCCTTGGCACGGGGCTCTGGGGCCGGCGGTGCCAGGGATGCCATCGTGGCGTGGCCGGACGGGCAGAGCCCAGCAGGAGCCATGCGGCAGCTCGGCACAGGGGTAATTAGCAGCTTTGATTCCAGATCCTCATTAGGGGCTGGCACCCCCCGCTGTTGCGCTCCGTGCAATTAGTCGCTAAGTAACACACGGATATTTATACCCCGGCACAGAACCGGGGCCGGCATCGCCATCGCCGGGATGCTCCGGGTGGGACCCGCCGTGGCCGGGACATTTTGGGACAAGCAGCCCGGCCTTGCAGGCCAAGGAGCCGGGATGAGGGTCCGAGAGCCACCCCGGGGTGCTCAGGGGCCTGGCAGCACCCAAGGGTGGGCACCCACAGGGGCACGAGTGCCGGGGTCACCCTGGGGAAGACGCATCCCTGGCACCACCGCGAGGCACCGGCAGCTCCGAGAGGCTTTTCTATGGGGAAGATGTTTTATCTTCCCTCTCACCCCACCCTAATTAATTGTTTTAATTAAGGAAATGCCACCTCCACTCCCGACTGCCATTTGCCTGCAGAAACGTTGCTAATTACGGCGAGGGAATCGCGCCGGGGCTTGTTCGCAGGCAGCCGGGAGGGGGGTTGTGAGTGGCGGCGGGGGGGGGGCTAAAAATATATGGGAAAAAGGGAAATAAATGAGCTCTAAGATGCAAATCTTCCTCCAGGCAGCGGAGGGAGTTTGGGGTCCCCCGTGAGGGAAGGGGTGGCCGTGGTGGGGGGTGCGGTTCGGAGCCTCCATCCCCCCCCTCCGCCCGCAGCGGGTGGGTGCTGGGGGAGCCGGCTCCGTGGTGGTGTCACCAGCCTGAAATCGGTTTGGGAAGGGGGGGGGGGCTGAACCCCGAATTTACCACTGCACGGAGCTGGCACCGCCGCCTCCCTCGCCGGCTTTGTCAGCAGCAGCCGGGAGCTCGCGCTGCGCTCTGCTTTTTAACAGCTTTCATGAATTTTAATGGGCAGTTGCTGCTGGATTTCTCCTCTTCCCGCTGCTTTCCCGCCCCCCGCAGCCCTTCGGGTCGCCCTTTTCCTTCCCGGGGCTGCTCCGGCTCTGGGCATCCTCCGAGCCTCCCAAATCCTCCCCAGCGTCCCCCTTGTCACCCCCGCAGAGCAGATTTGTCCCCACCAGCGCCGGCTGTTCGAGGGTGCCGCGGGTCTGCCCGGTGGCTCCGGGCACCCCGGTGGCTTTTCCCGAAATTCCACGGATACAAAGGCTCCGGAGACGCCACTTCAGAACCATCCGTCTTTATTAGCAGCTGGTTAACACCTCCCCGAGGGACCATAACGAGGGGAAGCAACTTAATCACCGTCATGCAGCAAAGTGCGGGCGAGCACGTCTGCCCCGGCCATTCCCACCCCGCGCGCCGCTGCTTCCCGGTGCCTGCGGTGTCCTCGGGTGCTCCCACCTGGTGACAGGCTCCGTCCCGGTGTCCCTGCTGGCTCCGTGTGACATCATGGCCCCTGGGCCTGAAGATCGGTCCCTCCAGGTTCTCCTGGTCCTTTGGTTCCTCCAGACCTCCTGGTTCTCCAGCCATGTCCCTCCTCGCCCCAAGCAATGATGCTCCCTCTGGTGTCCCCTCTCCTCCCTCCTGGTCCCACAGTGACATCCCTCCTGGTCCCTGCAGGTCCGTCCTGGCCCATGATGGCATCCCCCGTGGGAGGGAGGCTGATTTTGCCCTTTTCCCAGGGGATTTGCAGTGTGGGGGCCGGGACGTTGCAAAGCAAAGGTCTTTGGGTCTGCGAGGGAAAGGCCACAGGGCCACAGCTCCTCACACCACCTCAGGCACAGGGATTCAGGGCCCTGCTTGTCACCAGGGCTGGTGACACGCCCTGAGCACCCCCTGAGGTCCCACGGTGCAGGGACATCACGGGGGTGTGGACCCAGCCTGGCTGCCAAACGCCCCCAGCCCTCGCTGTGGCTCCATCCCAGCTCCCAGCAGCTTTCCCAGCGGCTCCATTCCCAGCTCCTTTAGATTTGGGTCCCATTCCGAACACAAAGCGTCGCTTCCAAACGACTCGTGGTTGCCAAAGGGATGGAAATAACATTTTCTGGCGAAGATTTCGCTTTGTTTTTTAAAAACGCTGCTTAGAAATGGCTCGGCGCTGTCGGTGCCTCTCCTGCCACCGCCAAATTCCAGAGATTTTGGAGCTGATCCCACCTGGCTCCAAAATTCCTCTTATTCTGGGAGAAATTTCTCAGCTCCATCCCCCGCCCTAAGAGCCAGTGTTGAACCTGGGTGAGCTTTGGGAAAGATAGAAACAAGCCTGGGCTGCTGGTGGGTCTGCTTGGCTCCCCGGGCTGGGAGAAGCTTGCTCCAGGAAGGGTGTGCAGGAGCAGGGGAAGGAGTGGAGCAGCTGCACCAGTCCTGCCCAGGGCTCCTGCTGAGCCAGGTCCTGCATCGTGCAGGGAGCGTGGTGCCACCAGAGAGTCTCTGTTCTCCCATCCCTGGCCCTTGAAGTGCCCTGCTTGAACCAGGGGAGATGGTGCTGGCCGTGGGGAGGAGATGGTGGTGGTCATGGGGACATGGTGGTGGCCATGGGGAGGTGGTGGTGGCCATGGGGAGGATGTGGCTGTGACATGGAGAGAAGGTGCTGGCCACGGGGAGATGGTGCTGGCCGTGGGGAGGAGATGGTGGCCATGGGGGGATGGTGCTGGCCATGGGGAGGTGGTGGTGGCCATGGGGAGGAGACGGTGGTGGCCATGGGGGAATGGTGCTGGCCATGGGGAGGTGGTGGTGGCCATGGGGAGGTGGCTGCAGCCATGGGGAGGATGTGGCTGTGGCCATGGGGACGTGGTGGCTGTGGAGGGACGGAGATTGCAAATTCAAGCACCTGATACAAAACCCAAGTCCACCCCCATTTTCCCAAGGTCACAACCATCTCCCCACGACAACATCCCCCTTATCCCCATCTCCATCCCCCCCAGCTATCCTTCACCCTCCACTCTTCATTCCATCACTCCCAGTCCCGCTTTCCTGTCCCCCAGCCCTCTCCCCCATCTCCCCCAGCTCCCCCAGCGCCACTCCCGGACCCCCCGGGTGCCACCAGCTCCCGCATCCCCACGAGGCGAGGGCGCCGGGGAGGAGCGCCGGGAGCCGGCGCTGGAAGATCAAGAGGAAAATGATCAAAGGAGGGATGTGGGTGAGCGCTGGCAACCCTGTCACCCTGGAGACGGGAAGCAAATATTTGGGCTAATGGCACTCCCGGGGAGCGGGACTGGGCGCTTCCCATTGCCGGGTGACAATAGCGATGGGTGGGCAGCTGCCACCGAGCCGCTCTCAGGGGCGGCGCGGGGGGAATTCGGGCTCCTGGTAGGAATTGGCCCCGAGGCAGTGCTGGGTACCCGGCCGGAGGGAGGCTCTGCCTCAGGGATGCTCCTTTGGGGGTACTCTTTTGGGGGATGCTCGTTTGAGGGATGCTCATTTGGGGATGCTCTGGCCCAGGGATGCTCTGGCTCAGGGATGCTCATTTGGGGATGCTCTGGCTCAGGAATGCTCTGAGGCTTCCTCCCAGAGCCCCGGGTGCTCCTCCTGCCCAGCCGGGAGGGAAACTGAGGCACGGAGAGCTCAGACAGGCAGCAAGTGCTGGAAGGGGCTGCAGGAGCTGCAGCCGTGTGTGTACACAAATAAACACACATTACTTTTTTAATATATCTTTTTAATAAGCTCAGGCAACTGGTTGAACACAGAGAACGCTTAAAATTAAATACAGCCTCAAGTATCTGCAGTTTAATCCAATGGTGTGTTTGTAAACACATCTTTAAGACGCTGGGAGAGCGCCCAGGCTGCCACCCCCCACCCTCCTGCCTGGGGACACCTGCAGAGGTGACAACGCGGCCCTTGGTGGCCCTGGGCCACCCAGCCACTGGCAGATGTGGGTCTGTCTGCACCGGGCAAGGCAGGGTGGGCACAGCCCGGGGAGGACACGAGGGTGGTAGCAACTGTAATAATGCCAATATTATCAATAATTATAACAATCATAATAATGATGATAAGAGCAATAATAAAAAAATATTTTAAAATCTTAATTTGAATAACAACAATGCTGACAATGGAAGTACTAATTTCGTTAATGATATTATTATTAACGCTAATTATTCGCGGGCTGTCAAAGGGCTCTTGCCTCGTGCCCCGCTCTGTCCCCACAGCACAGCACCTGACGTGCCGCCCGCCGCTCCCAGGAGCACGATGGAATTGGAGTGACACGGAGGAAAATCAGTCTGAATGAATGAGGTCACCTGCCTCATAAATAATTCATCAAAGGCGCGCGGTGACACACCTCGGCCCGAGAGCCGCGGGGGCAGGCGGGGGGCGCGGGCCGGGATGGGGATGGGGATGGGGATGGGTGTTTGGGACAGGGCCGGGTGCTGGGGGTGGGGTGGG